>NC_083330.1:29162501-29471430 GCF_963455315.2 Globicephala melas
TTACTCATATAAAACTTAACGTAATGCTTAGTAAATGATAGGTATTAAAGATTACGGTAATATAGTGAACGATTGATTATTAATATATTAACACTGACAGATAAAAATCTTTGCTGAATATTTTTCTTTTTAATAACATCTTTCACACTATTGTTAGATATTATTATTTAACTTTGCAAGCTTGTATGTTTTTCTTCCCGAACTTAATTGTCATCTTCTTAAGGCAGAGTAACTGTACATGAGAGATACAAAAACAATATCTGTTAAACAAATGACTGTTCATCTCCACTTCAATAGTGTAAGAAACAAATTTGATTTATTAGAAAATGTGTCTATATTTGTTTTCTGTCTAAATAATTATAATTTATCTATATGATAGGCTAAAGAAAAATCTGTAGATGCTTCAAAACTCTCACTTTACATAGTGATTTTGAATCTTCTGCTTTCATCAAATATTTTTATTTTTTCCTCTCAGAGCTGTTAACATGTAGCAGCTTTCCTTTTGTCCGTCCCTTAGGGGAAATTATTATTTTGCAGAGAACTAATCCTAATCAGTAGCAGAGGAAGGAGGCGGAAAAGTAAAGGACCTACCCCCAGTTTGTGGATTGGCTAATCATTCCTTTAGCAATACAGGTTTCCATAATGATTTTGGTAGCAAACACTTGACCTAGATCCATATGAAATTTAAACCTTGGGGTTGCTTGACTGATAAGGAGAGTTAATGATTTATGATTGAAGTATTTTCAAGTAGCCATGGGTGAGAAGCATTCAGATGAACTTGAAGTTAGAATTTTAAAAATTTATTTGAGAAACTATAGCTTTTGGTTCTCTCGGATGGAAAGAAAGGCAAAAGCCAACAGGAATACCTTCTTAATACAGTCCAACAAATATTCATGAAAGCTGCTATGAGCAAGGCTTTGAACAATGCCCTTGGTGCAATCAGAGATGACAGAGAGTAAGTCTAATTGGGATAAGGTTTTAAGTATACAGAAAAGCTGTAATTTGTGGTAAAAGTTAATCATATCATAAGATATCCCAGGTAGGTACCCATACAACTTTCAAGAGGTGGGGCTATTACTTCTGTCTTGGAGTGGGGATGAGAGAGAGGGGAAGCATCAAGAAGGTGCTCGTGTGGGTGACACAATTTGAGTCATTTGAAGATGAGTATGATTTTTATCTGCCAAGATGCACAAAGGTCCTTTTAGGCATAGTGAAATGTACATTTTCTTTCCTTGTCATGTATTTGTTTTGTGCAAAGTATATAATTGTTATTTATATTTATTTTATCCCTACCATGTCTCATAGGTTATCATATTTGCTAAGGCAAATGACAAAGATTAATTTCCTTCTAAAAATTATTTTGTTTTTAGTAAAAATTCTCTAACTATATGGCTCATGTGCCCTACTTCTTTTAATGCTGTCATTGATTCACAGTAATTTCATTTCAGAAACTGGTGTTCTGATCACTCAGAACTCTCTTAGGAAAAAAACCAAACTGGCTTGATTTTAAGATTCTGCCCACTAAAGAAAGTTAGTGTCCTTGATATTTTAGAGAAAATTCATTAGAAATATATTTGGAAGTTCTTAAGCTTAAACATGTCTAGAATATCATTGCAATGAAGGTAACTCTCAATCATTCATATCCATGGAGAATAATAGCATTATAAATGATCAGAAAGAGAAGATTTTTTTTTTTTTTTTTTTTTTTTGCGGTACCCGGGCCTCTCACTGTTGCGGCCTCTCCCGTTGCGGAGCACAGGCTCCGGACGCACAGGCTCAGCGGCCATGGCTCACGGGCCCAGCCGCTCCGCGGCATGCGGGATCCTCCCAGACCGGGGCACGAACCTGTGTCCTCTGCATCGGCAGGCAGACTCTCAACCACTGCGCCACCAGGGAAGCTCGAGAAGATATTTTTTAAAAGCCCACTTACATTTACTTTCACAAGCACAGTTTGATGTTTTCGGCATTAACTTTTAATTATAATTTGTAGGCCAAAATAAAGTTTTCATTCCTTGAACAATTCCTGCTGGAATGAACTTTGATGAAAATTCCCAACTGTATTAAATTGTATTCATAGGAATTACTAATGATTTTAAATGCTGTTTTCCTATGGCAATAATTCCATAAATGTACAAAGATGTGAGTGGCAGTATTATTTTCAGTACTGAAAAAACTGGAAACAACAAAATGGCAATCTGTGGACAGGTAAAAATATTGAAGATTTGTAGGTTGCAATACCGTAAAGTGGTTAAAATCAATAAATCAGTTCTCTCTCTCTCTAGATGTGATTGAATTCAACAAATAATGTGGTCTGCACAAAAGCAAGCTATAGAATATATTCATTATGACTCCAACTATGAAAAAATCTGTACAAAATAATACTACCGGGCTTCCCTGGTGGTGCAGTGGCTGAGAGTCCACCTGCCGATGCAGGGGACACGGGTTCATGCCCCGGTCCTGGAAGATCCCACATGCAGTGGAGCTAGGCCTGTGAGCCATGGCTGCTGAGCCTGCGCGTCCGGAGCCTGTGCTCCGCAACGGGAGAGGCCGCAGCGGTGACAGGCCCGCGTACCTCAAAAAAAAAAAAAAAAAAAAATACTACCTGTAATTGATGTTTATATAGATAAAAAGTAAAATAAAAATGAGTATTGGAAGGACATCCTTAAAATCATTTTAGTGGCCACCTCTGAGGAGGGAGAAAGGAGAATAGAACTGGCAAGAAGAATTGATGAGACTTTAACTTTTATTAATATTAATAAAAGTAAAGTAAAACACGCATCCCAAGATTGTTTGTAGGAACAAAATCCTCTTTGAGAAGGAACACATTTCATCTTTTCTCTTCTTTCAGGTTAGCTCACTGGCAGAAAGCACTCTAAATAGACCCAATTAATGGAAGTGTTGGAACAAATTAGGAGATAAGTCTTAAAATAGATTGACAAACAATTAGTACTTTCGTCAGTAGAAATGCCCAAATACTTAAATGGAGAGCTGTTAGCTTATGGCTTGGATTTCCTCAGAGAAAAGCATTTAAACCATTATAAATGTGAGTTTTTATCAATGTACTTGCATAGAATATGTATTAGCTATGTAAACAGAACATAGCAGTTGTATGTAATAAAAAAATTACAATTTAAGCTTCACCAACTAAGTGATTCTTTCCCCTAATGATTGCTTTGTGGATAGGTGCCACCAGCCTTGGGGCAACTGTGATTTATGACTAGATCCTTCCTTTCTGTATTTTGGCTTAGTGAAATCAAGTTTGCCTTATGAAGTCATTATGTTTTATGATGTATTTGAGAACAGTTATCTCCTCCCTCCCCCACAAAATGACTATTTTCTTGAGATACAGTGTGCTCCATTATCGTATGATAAAAAAGAATTACATCCCAGGGCTAGCATTTTTTTTCTTTATAATGCAGCTCCATTTCCTTTATAGAAGTAATTAGGAAGACTTCTGATTCACAGAAAGAGCCCAGTCATTGTTTCATAAATGTTCCTTTTTTTTGTAAAGTGAGAGTACCTGTGTAAATGTCAATATTAACATTGTATTAACACAACATTTGTATTACATTTTATTTTCTTATTTTCATCTATTTAATTCTTTCATCCTTTCTGTGATGCTTGGCATTAATTAATATATTGTTAACACTCTTGGTTTTTAGATGAGGTAACAGAGGCTCAGGCAGTCTATTGACTATTTCACTAAGGTCACACATGCAAGAGATGTCAGAGGAAGAGACTCATGTGTGTGTGTGTGTGTGTGTGTGTGTGTGTGTGTGTGTTTGATCTACATTCTGAGCAACTCAAGGGCAAGATTTGTATATTAGTCGCTTCCATATGCCCAGGGTCCTGCCAGGGCATGGGGCATGCCAGGCACTAAATAAATATGGTCTGATGTATAGAATGAAGTTATTAGAAATTATTCCTTTTTCAACAATGGGAAATTCAGTGCTGTATAAAAACTGTGTTACAGATTTGAATACGGCTTTTGGAGATTTGAATGAAGTTGGGAGAAATTTTATTTTTATTCAAAACATAACCTATACTTTAGATGATGGGTCCTATACCCAGGAAGTTCTTCTTTTAATACTTGCAAGCTCTGAATGCAATTGTAAAGTTGGTAAAATTTACCTTTGGATGTTTACTTTCTCAGTCCTGAAGGATTCCTTCATTTCTAGGCTCATTCCTCCTTAAGTTCTTCGGAAAAGAACTTAAGATATTATCAGTAATATATAACTCACTGTAACTTTAAGTCACCCTCAAGTATAAACAGTCTTCAGGTCTCTTCTCAGCTCAGCCTTGTTTATTATAAAAGGACATGCTTTGTCCCATCTTAAACTCCATTCCCACTAAGCAAATGATGGGTAATATGTCTAGGGCAGGAATTCTGAATCCAGTTACCCATGCTAAAGTCAAATGTGATAAATAATTTGCAAGGTACTATGATGTCATAACTTATTGAATTCTAAGTGATATCAGACCCAACCTTATGCTTAACATTTGCAAACACAAGTAAAGTCATCTCCATCAAGCTTTCCTGAGAACTGAAAATAATTCTATTTTTCTAGGAGCCTCAGTATCACATAGTCAAAGTGAGAAGTCACAAGTTGGATGAAACCCTGAGGATGAATCTAATCCATTTTCCTATGATCAAGCACAGCTACACACTGATTTTACCTGTGTGAAAACTCTCCTGTGACTGAATCAGTTTTATTTCTCAGTAATAATAGCAATAATAACAATATAACTTACTATATCCAAGGTATTGAGATAAACACTTTATATGTTTTGAGTCACTGAATTATCACAGAACAGCTAAGGATGTCATCTTATTTATATAGAATTTCCCCACACTTCTGGGAGGCAGTAGAGAGCAGGGACTATATGCGTGCAGTATCTGGGGTACCCCACTAGTGCTTTGGACAGAGTAACTGCTCAGCATGTGTAGTTGAATGGAGTTCATCTGGGTTATAAGTTTATTGTTCAAAATACTTTAAAAAGTCTAGACACAATACCTTATTACGTTTACCACCAGGGTTAAAAATAAAGTTAAAAATGAAATGTAGTAAGCCTACCTGTAATGCTCTGATTTCAGGCCCTTGGGAGGAAATATGTGATTAGGATGTCACTGACAGGGGACCCTTGTGTGAGGGGAAGAAATAATTTTGCCATTCCCATTTCATTCCTGGTTCAGTCTGCCACTCACATACAAAATTCTTTCTCCACGTATTTCCTATCACTGAAGTCAAAGCCTTTCCAGGCTCTACTTGCCATATAATGACAATGAGTCACAGATCCCAGTGAGGTGTCCTGTTTGGGATGGGTTCTCCATTTTTACCAAGGCAGCGTATTGTGCTTTCCTTGACAGACTGGTGGTACCAACATTCCCATTTTGGTGTCTTTCCTTTCCATTAAGCAGGGCGCTCTTTTTCAGTTTCTAAAGGATGCAATTTAAATTCTAGACACTAGGTGGCGCAACAGAACTTTTATTAAATTTTCTCTTATTTCTGGTAATTTAGTGGTAGAGGCAAAATGTGATTTCCCTAGCATTTAATTTGATAAAACGTATTTAAAAATCAATATAAAAATAATAAATCATCATAAATGAGGGGAAATTGCCCAACCTCATAGAAATGAATCACTCCTTGTTAGGTTAATACTTGAGCTTGGGCTGGAAAAACATGCAATCTGAAAGGAAGAGAATTATTTTTGTGAACAATTTTAAAAAAATGACTATTCACCTCTAAGATCTTTAGAAACTCTGATCACCCCATGTAGAAGTAGCAGATCTTACTAATTAACCATAGTTGATTGAAGCAAAGTTTTGGTGAAATTCTGTGACTTTAATTCTACCTGCTTTGATTAAGAGGGAGAAAAAAAAACACATGAGATTCAAGGTCTTTTCTTAGTAGGAGAATAGCACAGTGTGTGTGAATCTAGGTATCTGGTGTGAAACTAACTGGCATGCCAAGTCTAAGTCTGTGGAAATCACCAAAGGATGGCCTTGAGCTTACATTGCTTTCTGACTCTAGGGAAAATTCTCAGCGTCTTATCACTTATCCAGACAGGTCTGGTGGAGAACTGAAAGGTGGCTTCATTGAAGGGTTAAGACTGTAGACTGTAGCATAAGAAAAATCAGTGCTCAAACCCTGTTCCGTTGCTTCTAGCTCTTTGGCCTCAGTCAGGTAAGTAGTTTGTACTTTCTGTAAAATGGGGTGGGGGTGGGGGTGGGGTGGTCATAAACCTTTTCTCAGAGGCTTGCTGTGAGAATTAATTGAGAGAAGGTAACAAAGAAGAAAACACAGTGTAGCACACAATGAGAACTCAGTAAATAGCAGCTATTAGGTTTGAGAAGATACAAGTATCAATTTTAAAATTGGGGGGGACTTCCTTGGTGGTCCAGTGGTTAGGACTTGGCACGTTCACTGCCGTGGCCCTGCGTTCAATCCCTGGTCAGGGAATTAAGATCCTAAAAGTCATAGAGGGCGGCCAAAAAAAAAAAAAAAAGGAAAAAAAAATTGGTCTTAGCAACAGCTTGGTTTCTTTGACAATTATATTCCGTACAGCTTGACAGTGTTTGGGGGGCTGTGACGGTTAACTTTGTGTCAACTTGGCTAGGCCATGGTACTCAGATATTTGGTCAAATACAAGTCTAAATGTCATTGTGAAGGTTTTTTTTTTTTTTTTTTTTTTTTGCGGTACACGGGCCTCTCACTGTTGTGGCCTCTCCCGCTGCGGAGCACAGACTCTGGACGCACAGGCTCAGCGGCCATGGCTCATACACACACACACACACACACACACACACACACACACACACACACATATCTCACTGATTGTGTTTCTCTGGAGTACCCTGACTAATACAGGGGCCATGTGAGTATTGGGTATAGCAAGGTATATGGTGACAGTACTGGGAATGAAGGATCATGGACAGTATGGACCTCCTTCATGTAACATTGTCCATATTATAATTTGTGATACTCCAGCATTACTTATATTACTTTTGTTAAAGCATTAGGATACTCACTGTTCCACTAATATATAAACAAGTTTCACAAGGCTAAAAGGAAAGAAGTATAAGCACATTGTCCTTTTTGGAGTTTTAAAAATGGAATACAATGCACAATTAAAGTTACAGACATATTTCTGGAAAAACTGAAGCAAGTTTATTTAGCATAGAATTATTATCTGGTGCAGCATTGCAAACAAATTCTACTACATCTGTATCCCTTCACAAATTTACAAAATGGAGAAAAGTCCTTGTGAAATTTTTGACTGAAGGTCCAAGATATAAACTTAAAATATTCTTTAGGACATCTTAAACTAGGTATTTGTGAGTTAAATGATTTTCAAGTACCTTTAATTTATCCTAATCCTGAAGATTGGGAAGACACAAAGCATGCCTGCTAGCCTCCAATCTTGGTGTCAGATCTCTCTGTCTCTTTCTCTGTCTCTCTGTCTCTTTTTTCTGTCTCTTTCTCTCTCTCTTCCTGCCTGCCTGCCTTTTAAAGATCTGGAAGATTCATTTTCAGGGAGAATTCAAGATATGGAGGCTTTCAGCAGTTGAGTCAGCCTTCTTTATTATCCCTGGATATTCTGATTTATTCAAAGTGACCCCATTTTTTGTCTTTATAAAACTGAAATCTGTGCTGTCGGTTTCCTCCTTTCCAGCTTCCTTGGCCTATAGGATTGGGCCCACACACTATAGCCTGGCTTCAGTTGACCTTTCTAGATTCATCTTTTGTTGTCACCCCATGTTTTGGTCCTAATGAGTGATAATGAGGCTCCTGCCTGGGAGTCTCCCCCTTTTCACTCTGAAGCTTCCTAAGCATCCTCTGGGCACACACGCTCCCAAGGTTTCCTCCTTTGTGCCTCAGCCCCTTGAGGCCATAAGTGGCTCTCAGTGAACGGTGACTGAATCAGAAGCAACACGAGTCAACTGGGTATAATTTATGAGGTAAGCATATAAGATCCCTAGTCAGCATATTTCCTCCCTAAGAAAATAACAAATTTGTACAAACCACTAAGACTGTCTTAGCAAGATTTAGAAAAGAAATAAATTTAGAAAGCTTCCATACCTGCTTATTTTCTACTTCATTTGGCTTTAGGTAAAAAAATAATTTTTTCATTTAACAGAAATATAAATGGAAATGGTTTCTTTCTGGAAGGAGTTACATCTTTAATGGAAATGTCAGGAAAGAATGAATCTACATTTATGTACGTTAGCAACATGTGAAGATTTAACATTTTTTTCTCAATCAGATGTTGCTGATTTTATGGATTTCCAAAAATATATGTAAAAACAAAGGAAAAAACTCTGAGGTTGAAAACTGATAACTTCCCAGATCAGAGATAACCCCATAAAAGTCACTGGTATATAATTTAAAACTTTTGTTTTCTTTAAAATGTAGCTGGTTCTCACTTATTCTCATTTATTCTCAATTAAGCTAGTCCTTAAGTTGTTAAAAATTTTATAGCATTTAAAAATACTGTTAATTTAGCCTTGTGGCTTTCATACCTTTTTTGACCATAACTTGTAGTAACAAAGACATTTACATTGTGCCCAGTACACACATAGATATGTATATGTGTATTACAAAAATAAATAACTGAAACAAAAATTTTGTAATACAGTGCTTACCCTTACTTATGTGTGAGGCACTCTGATATTTTCTTGTCTACTTTATATGCTGTTTGTGACCCATTTAATTGAATTCATGATCCCTAAATGAATTGCAAGCTGCAGCTTGAATACCATTTATCTAGATGAACCTGTTAACCAAGGTAGAAATCCCTTTCCCAGTCTCCCTGGTAGAAGATCAGAAAACTGTTTGAATACATTCCGTGGTGCTTCTACCTCACCAGAGCTTCCACTGTGGCACTCGCACTAGAAATTGGGAACCACTTTCCAATTAGGAAACTCCTTTCCTATAATCTCCAGGAATTGACCCCAGGGCATCCTCCCTCCCATCCCCTCTCTTCCTTCCTAAGACCGTTTAGGACACTGTACGGTAACCTAACATCGAGGGTGACTCTGCCTAACCATTTTACCATACAGAGTCTGCTTTTTCATCTTGCCCACAATGGTATCGATTATGTATTTTCAAGGCATATCTTTCTGTCTGGGTTACATAATAGGGGATAATATCTAGTCCCTAGCTTAAAATCCATCAATATGTTGATTTGCCCAAATTTATGGCTCCAGCTTGGACCTCTCCCCTAAACTCAGATTTATTTATCAAACTGCCTACATGACATTCTATCTAAAGTCTAACTCTCACCTCAAACCAACACATCCAAAAACAGTCTATTTCTACCCTCCTCACCCTACACTTACTCTAAAATTTCCTATTTTGCAAATGGTATCTTTGTTCCTCAGCTTAAATCCTGAATCATCCTTCATTTCTGTCTCTCTCTCCCTTCACAAAATCAAACAGCAAAAACTGTGGGCTCTTCCTTTGAATACATCCAATATTTGGCCACTTTTTAACTCTGCTCCTACTATTCTGGGTCTGATCACCATCATCCCTATAGACGTCTAAAGATGTTATCCCTCTTTGGCCTCCCTGACTTCCATATTTGCTTCCTGGTCTACTCTCCACAGAGCAGGAAAAAATCCCTTTCAAACAGATCTCAAGTAGATCATCTTCTGCTCAAGATCTTTAGTGGGTTTTGCATCTCAGAGTACAATCCAAATTTTATGCTACAGCCTCCAAAGCCCTGCATTAACTTGCCCCCTGACTCATCCTTCCTGTTTTTACTTTCCTCTGACTACTCTTGCTTTACATCACTCTGCCTTTGCTCCAGCCTCCCAGATCAGGGCTTCATCTTGTCCATCTTCCTGTAATATTCCCTCTCTGTCCATCCCTCCTCTCCCACTCCCAATATCTGCATAGCTCACTCCCTTGCATCCTGCAGTCCTCTGCCCAGATGCTCAATTGCACTTCATTAGAGCAGACATTTCATGCCCAGTACCTCCCTCATCCTCTTTAATCTGTTTAATTTTGTTCATAGCATTATCACCTTCTCACATATTATATATTTATTTTTCATTCCTCTCTTTTGGAATTTAAGCCTCATGTGTGCAAGTATTTGTTTTTAGAAGTTGAATTCTTAGTGGCTAATATGGTGCCTGGAACATAGTAGGAACTTAATAAATGTTCGTTGAATGAATTAATTAAATAGACGAATCAGTAAACGCCACACACAGAATAAGTGTTAGGTGAGAAAAACTTCCATATAGTATAATGCATTGAAGAGAGGGCAGAAAATTAAAAACATTCAAAACATTAAAATTTTCTTTGCTATACATTTTTTCTTTTAAAAAAAACCCTCTAAATTTGAATTTGGCCATGTAAAAAATCTAAATCCTAAGCATTTGTATTGGAGACATGATTAGGCATGATTCTCTGACTGTCAGGCCAAACCAGAGCTAATCTGGGGCCTGATTTGCCATGCATTGCCAAGGCATATTCGTAAATGGGAGATGACGTGTGTAGTAGCAAAGATATAGAGCTGTAGAATTTAATTATATTTAAATTAATGCAAGAAGACCTTGAAGAACTCTTCTTCTTTGACACCAGTTAGGAGAGAGAGGCTTCTAAACAAGTCATCTGCTGAAGAGAGATCCGTAGTTTATTTGATTCTAATTTCACATAAATTCTCTAGATTATTTTGATGTTGTAAACATAAAGGCAAAAAACCCATAAATGCTGTATTCAGCAAGAGCTTTTTTGTTTGTTTTGTTTTTTTTTCCAATAAGAATAATAGTTTATTTTATATCAGAACAATGGAGGACAGATGACAGGGAGACAATATAGTGTAAATGCTCAAAGAACAAATTATCAACCAAGAATTCAGCAAGAGCTTTGATTTTTACAGAGTAATTGATATGGTGCCTTCCTATGAATTGGAAAAACACTTGCCTTGAACAAGTCGACTTTGCTGATGATGCTGAAGTTCACATCAATGGTGAGGGCTAACTGCATTGTAGTTGGCAGTGTCTCAAGTAGGTCGGATTCATCTTCATAAAGATAAACACATCAATCCATAAAGGAGAATAATTAAGGAAAAAACATCAAAGTTCAAGGACAATTAAAAAAAAAAGGAAACAAAATATCAACTCTTTTTATAAACAGCTGCATCACAGTCTATATTTTCATTGCTTCTATTGGACATACATACTTATCATAATAGCACTATTACTTGCATGAAAGAAAAGAAGTATTTTCAATATTGATGACATAATAGTTCTGAATAATTCCAGAATTTTGTGTTTGCTGAAATTTTAAAGCTTAGTGATGATGGGACAAAGGCTAGCGAACAAACTGGGATGGGAAAAGGATCTAGTTCCTGTCTTCTGATTCTGCAGACCAGCCCTAACATCCTAAGGATGGCAAAGAATAATGAATACCGTGTAGCTTACAGAGTCCTGTCATGATCTTATTGGACCCTCATGACAACCCTAAGGATAAGTATTCTTACTCCTACTTTCTGGAAAGAAGAAACAAAAGGGGAACTGAAACTCAGAGAGGCTGTAAGTGATTTACTCATCTGTGCATAAGTGGTGGGTGGCTGAGCTGGGAGTGGAATCTAAAGAAGAAATCTGTTAAGTGAGTAAATTCAAATTTTTGTTATTTACTTGCTTATCAACTCAATGAAGTATGTGAATACATTAAAGATTTTTCTACGTGTGAATTAAATGATGGGCCTTCAGGCTGATAAAATGGTCCATGAATTAAATGATGGGCCTTCAGGCTGATAAAATGGTCCATGAATAAAACTGCCCATTTTTAGTCTACAGTATATTATGGGTTTCTGAGAGCTGATTACTTTTGATGTTTTCTTGCATCCATTTAGAAAAGAAAAAAAAATTCTATACTATATCCTTATTTTGATTCCAACATTGGTTCTAAGTATGAAAATCTTTTCTATAAAAACACAGCTCCTTGTTTCCAAGGGTTTTTTTCCTCTAGTTCCTTCCTAAATGAAGGAGTTGGAGCAGTGTCCACAGGGACAGAGGGAAGGAGCCTGTTACTGCCCCTCTTCCTCCCTGCTTGAGATGCCCGCAGGAATAGGTGTGTATGTTTAAGAAAAAAGTTTGTTGTTTTTGTCATTTAGATTCAGGAAGAGGTTCTAAACCTGTGGTTGGAACCTCTTAAGACTGGCAGAAAGGAGAAGATAAGGTCCTACCGTCAACAACCAGTGATTCTTACCTGCTTCTAAGAAACTTTGTTTTGTTTTTGTTTTTTGAATTTTATTTTACTTAGTTTTTATACAGCAGGTTCTTATTAGTTATCCATTTTATACATATTAGTGTATATATGTCAATCCCAATCTCCCAATTTATCACACCACCACCACCAGCGCCCTGCTACTTTCCCCCTTGGTGTCCATATGTTTGTTCTCTACATCTGTGTCTCAATTTCTGCCCTGCAAACTGGTTCATCTGTACCATTTTTCTAGGTTCCACATATATGCATTAATATACGATATTTATTTTTCTCTTTCTGACTTATTTCATTCTGTATGACAGTCTCTATATCCATCCATGTCTCTACAAATGACTCAATTTCATTCCTTTTTATGGCTGAGTAATATTCCATTGTATATATATGCCACATCTTCTTTATCCATTCATCTGTTGGTGGGCATTTAGGTTGCTTCCATATCCTGGCTATTGTAAATAGTGCTGCAATGAACATTGCGGTGCATGTGTCTTTTTGAATTATGGTTTTCTCTGGGTGTATGCCCAGTAGTGGGATTCTGGGTCATATGGTAGTTCTTTTTTTAGTTTTTTAAGGAACCTCCATACTGTTCTCTGTAGTGGCTGTATCAGTTTACATTCCCACCAACAGTGCAAGAGGGTTCCCTTTTCTCCACACCTTCTCCAGCATTTGCTGTTTGTAAATTTTCTGATGATGCCCATTCTAACTGGTGTGAGGTGATACCTCATTGTAGTTTTGATTTGAATTTCTCTAATAATTAGTGATGTTGAGCAGCTTTTCATGTGCTTCTTGGCCATCTGTATGTCTTCTTTGGAGAAATGTCTATTTAGGTCTTCTGCCCATTTTTGGATTGGGTTGTTTGTTTTTTTAATATTGAGCTGCATGAGCTGTTTATATATTCTGGAGATTAATCCTTTGTCTATTGATTCGTTTGCAAATATTTTCTCCCATTCTGAGGGTTGTCTTTTTGTCTTGTTTGTAGTTTCCTTTGCTGTGCAAAAGCTTTTAAGTTTCATTAGGTCCCATTTGTTTATTTTTGTTTTTATTTCCATTATGCTAGGAGGTGGATCAAAAAAGATCTTGCTGTGATTTATGTCAAAAAGTGTTCTTCCTATGTTTTCCTCTAAAAGTTTTATAGTGTCCAGTCTTACATTTAGGTCTCTAATCCATTTTGAGTTTATTTTTGTGTATGGTATTAGGGAGTGTTCTAATTTCATTCTTTTACATGTAGCTGTCCAGTTTTCCCAGCACCACTTATTGAAGAGGCTGTCTTTTCTCCATCATATATGCTTGCCTCCTTTCTCATAGATTAATTGACCATATGTGTGTGGGTTTATCTCTGGGCTTTCTATCCTGTTCCATTGATCTATATTTCTGTTTTTGTGCCAGTACCGTATTGTCTTGATTACTGCAGCTTTGTAGTATAGTCTGAAGTCAGGGAGTCTGATTCCTCCAGCTCACTTTTTCTTTCTCAAAATTGCTTTGGCATTTGGGGTCTTTTGTGTTTCCATACAAATTGTGAAATTTTTTGATCTAGTTCTGTAAAAAATGCCATTGATAATTTGATAGGGATTGCATTGAATCTGTAGATTGCTTTGGATAGTATAGTCATTTTCACAATATTGATTCTTCCAATTTGGGAATCGCATTGTAATTTGCATTCTGAGGGCAGTAGCTTTATTGGCTTCTCAGTAGCACTAATTCCTAGTTTTATATGGTGAGGAGCAAACTAAAAGTTGAATCTGATTATTGTCAACTAGCGCATTAACTTACTTTACATCTTTAGTAAACATTATTTTTAACTCCAGTGTTATAGTCCTAATAGTAGACACCATGAATGATTAAGGAACTATTAGAGGAGACCTGTAGCAGGTTGAAAATGGCTTGAAAGATTGCTGTTCTGAGTACTCACTGTGCTCTGGGAAGAGGATGATATCACAGAGAGAGCAAGGGTTTGGAGGAGAACAGGTGCATGTCTCAGTTCCGTTTAGGCCATTTGTCTAAGGCCTCTGTGTCCTTGGCCAATTTTTTCAGTTAGGAGCTTCCATTTCCTTGTCTCCTAAGAGGGGGTTGATGACACCAAATTTTCCCCATTTTTTTTTTTTGATGAAGATTATATGAGCTAATGTGTGTAATATCTAGCATCTGGTGGGCACTAAATAAAATTTAGCCTTTGCTCTTGAAGGATTTGCATAACCCGTAAGTTATGTCTGAATATTTAAGGAAAAAAAGCCCATGGTATTAAATTAATGCTTTAAAGATTATTTGGTTGTTTCCCAATCTTTTTCAAATCCAGTTAGTTGCCATTGCTGCCTTATAGGATTTTCATTATAGGACACGTTTTACAGGGTTTTAGTCAGTAATTTGCCGTGCTTACCTAGCATTCTTTGAGAGTCCCATGTATATTTATACCAAGTCCTGACCCGATTCTGCACAATCTTAGGAATGGAATAAGTGTTCATGTAGGCAATGGTATGATCCATGCAGGTGCGGAAGTTGCTCTGATTGGCTGTAGCTGCCCCAATTACATCTTGCATCTAAAACCACAAACATGGTCACTCCACACCCAGCAGAGGAAGTGGCAGAGTTACTATAAGCCCAGTTGAATTAAAAGTTCTCACATGATACATTCTATTCTAATCCCTGACTACTTGATTTTTAACACACTGATATTGGGTCCTACTTTCAGCCATCTACCTATAAAATATTGGGCAAATCGTATCCTCTTTCTGACCCAGTAAGGACAATAGAACCTGTTTTACCTACCATGTGAGGTTTCTGTGAGGATTCAGTCACATAATGCATGTGACTGCACACAATCTTCTTTGCAAACTTGTATATTACTGCAAAGATGTTAGTTGAGATTTTAAAAATTATATAGCTGTGCTTATGCAAGAAATGTGCAAAGAAAGTTGAGCAATTACCTGGCAGAACGGCTAGTCCATTTTGGTGAGTCTCGCTTAGAAAGCATCCTTCATAGATTTTGCAGTGTGGCTGGCTATATAGACTCAATTCATCACGAAATTGCAACCTCTATACTTCCCTTTGTGTTGCTTAGACAGAATCAAATCTCATTATGCTTAAGGCATAGTATTCAGCAGAAGTTGAAATGTGCTGAAATTACTGAAGCATCATCTACTGCTGTGACAATACTTAAGGAACTGTCAGGTTTTAGTTCTCGGATGTTTATAACTCAGCCATGAAAACCCACTCTAGGTTAAAAGCTGATCTTTAAGGTCTCAGCACAGAAAAGATATATAGCTTTACTCTTCGTCTCACATAGAGGGAAGCAAGTGGTTGTAAATTTGCTTTGACTATGGGTTTATAATACAGAGGAAAACCTGGGCGTCACTTTCGCTCATTCATTCGAGTAGCTGAGCCTTTTCTGCTTATGGAAAAACTACTCATTTTTTGAGATCTAGATCAAATGGCTCTTTTATTGTGATGCCTTCCTCGGTTTCCATTTCAGAGTTAATAGGTTATTCTGCTTGTCAAAAGTGTCTGCCGAGTAGCTATGCAGAGAGTCAAACTGGATACTTTTTCAGTTTCTAACCTACTCCTCGAGGGCTGTTCTTCAACAGCCTCAGTTCCTAGATCTCCTTTTTCCAAGCCATTTCTGACAGATGATGAACATTACCCAGTCACCTAAGGCCTTGAGAACTGGGAGATCAGAGATTGGGTTGGGAAAGTTAATAGAGTTTTAAATTGGGATCCAAGGACAATTAAAAGCGTTATTGATCAGTGTTGGGGGCGGATAATTTGTAGTGACAGTAATCTGAATGTTTTATGTGCAATGCTGAATTTTGATGGTGCAGATGAAGAAGACATATATTCTATGATGTGTGTTCCAGATTAGAGGAAGAAAAGGTCACTCTCTCTGAGTTGTATGTGAGAATAGAATATTGCAGTTAAAATGAGATGATCACATCCAGGGTGTAGTTCTTGGCGTGGTTATATATGGAAATTTTGAACAAGTGGAGGTTTTGTCCAGGGCTTTCTTACTTTCATTTCTAACTGTTCTCCTTCTCTGCACCTTTATTTAATTCACTGTGAGAGTTAAGGCACAAATCTCTATCTCCTGCCTCAATCTTTCTTTTTGGCTCTAGTCCTACATGTTTAGCGGCTTGATATTCTTGTTCCTTGGGTCCTCAAAGTCATTGTAGGGCTTCCGTGGTGGCGCAGTGGTTGAGAGTCCGCCTGCCGATGCAGGGGACACGGGTTCGTGCCCCGGTCCGGGAAGATCCCCCATGCCACGGAGCGGCTGCGTCCGTGAGCCATGGCCGCTGAGCCTGCGCGTCAGGAGCCTGTGCTCCGCAACGGGAGAGGCCACAACAGTGAGAGGCCCACGTACCGCAAAAAAAAAAAAAAAAAAAGTCACTGTAAAGGCAGGTGCAGTGTGGGGTATAAAGCTGCCCTTTCAAACTTTCATGTGCATATGAATCACCTGAAGATCCTATTAAAATGCAAATTCTGACTCAGTAGGTAAGGGGTGAGGCCTGAATTTTGAATTTCCCAGGTGATGCTTCTACTGTTAGTCCAAAGACCACTTTGAACAGAATTTTAACTGGAGCTGGACATAGTTTTTAATCTTGTAAAAATTTCCTTGGACATAGTAAGTGCTAAATACATGTTAGATTTTACTATTTTTATCAATATGATATGGCCTTATCATATGACTATGAATTACATGTATGAATTAGGGTTGCCTCTTAATCTCTTTAAACTGGGGTTGACTCAACTGCAAAACTGAGAAAACATTGAAGGGGGTCTGGCTACCTCACATATATTTTATAAAAATTTATTAAATAATATGATTTTTGCCATTTATATTCAAATTAATTGCATTTCTCTATAAACAAGCTTCCTATTTTCTTTTTAATATTTATTTATTTATTTATTCATTTGGTTGCACCGGGTCTTAGATGCGGCAGGCAGGCAGGCAGGCTCCTTAGTTGTGGCATGCATGTGGGGGGAATCAAACCCAGGCCCCCTGCATTGGGAGCATGGAGTCTTATCCACTGCACCACCAGGGAAGTCTCCGCAAGCTTCCTATTTTCAATCACTGTTAATGTAATCTCCCCAGGCAGTAAGATTATAATTTGTGCTTGTAGTTTTTAACTGCTTGGTGTTCATTTTCCAAACCTAAACGTTTTCTAAATAGAGTTTCCTTTACAGTCTCTCTCTCTATTCGATTACCATGTTCAGGCTGAAGTTGCCATATCCCTGAGCACCATGTTTTTTTATTTTCTGTATTTTGATTCTTTGATTTCTGGGACTATCCCTCCCAGAGTTAGCTGATTCCTAAAGATAGCAAGCTACTGGGAGTGTGCCTTTCATATGCAAAATAGCCAACCCTGAACCCATACTCCCAACAGCCTTCTTTATTGGGCTCTCATATTCTAGGCTACTATCCACCTGCCCCAATTACTCCAGGGCCAGGTACCAGACAACTAGAGACAGTCCCTACACCCCAGAGCCTGCTGAAATTATCCGAACTCACCAATCTTAAACCCCCTTACCCTGCTTGATCAGTTCCTTTCCTTGTGCCTCCCTATGTAGCCCTATGGGCAAGGTGTGACCCCCTCTTCTTGGATCTGTTTGTATAACAGACTGTCTTTTCAATGTAAATGGTCTCCTGATCTGTTGGCCTCACCATCCATAAATGATAATAAAACCTACATTTTAAAACTGTATGACCCTTCCAATTTATATTATATTTGATTAATCTTCCTTAAATCTCTTATTTGTTAAAAATCCTTCCCTGGCTGATTTCCCATTGCCCTTAGGATAAAGTTCAACATCTTTAATTTAACATTCAGAGCCCTTAAAATATCTTGTCCTTACATACATCTCTAACCTTATTTATAGGTGTCCTTCACTCCCATCGTTCTGGTACTTCTTCTATTTTCTCAAACATATCTTGTGCTTTATCATTATCTTTCACACACTGTTTCTGATTGATTGAACTATCTGTCTATAACTACTGAATCCTATCTGGTTTTTTAAATACATTCTCCTCTATGAAACCTCCTGGGAAGCTTCCCTTTTCTGACCTAATACAGAGCTTTCAAACTCTCCTCTGGAACTTACCAAGGATAGCAGCCCCTTGACATTCATGGATGTAGGATTTGAGTTATATTTGTTATCAGCTTCAAATATTATAATGAATAGTTTTCATTGCTAAATTTTGTTAAAACATGAGTTTTATTCATACCACTGTCAGTGTGGTGAGTGGGAACCAATAATTTATCTAGTGGTAATAATCATTTTGTGATTTTGTCTAACTATTTACCCCGTACACAAATCTCAACATGGCTTTTGCTCTCAGACATATAATATGTAAAGTACCTTACAAGGAAGTATAACGTCTAAAGATGCTATGCTGCGAGCTTTTTATTTCTTGTGAATCTGGGAATTTACAAAGGTGTTGGGCTCTATCCCTTGCAAATGGCATCTACCTTGCAATAGAGTTATTTGGGTATTTGTTTTACTTTCTTACTAGACTGTGATTCCTTGAGAATAAGGCAAGGAGATACCATAATAAACGTTTATGAACCAATGATGTTTTAATTAAATTAATTTAGACAGCATTTGGTAGCCTCTGGTTTAAATGACTTTTGAAGTTGATTTTAAACCAGGGATTTTATGACAATATTTGAAGTTTAAGTAAAAAAAGAGAGCTTCTAAAGTTTTCAGGAAACACCAAATAAGAAGTTAACTTAGAAACGTGACCCTCTGAGAGTCTAACGCAACACTCATTGTGTACAAGTCTTCTGAAAAATTTGATGGTTTAAAAATTGAAAGGCAATGTTGATCTATTTACATCCCCATTCAATTCATCAAAATAGATGGAAATTAGTAAAAAAAAAAAAACCCACCAGATAGATTTTGATTTTTTCTCTGTAAAGTTTATAAAGACTTGTTAGACTTTCAAAAATGACAGCATTGTATATCCAGGGATTCACATCTCAGTTTACCTGACCAATTAAGCTGGAGAACACAAAAACTCCAGAAAAAAAATTCAACAGTTGAAAAACAATTTCAAATGAAGTTTGTGGTTCTGGAAGGCCCCCAATGGTAATTAAAGTTCGAACTGCCCAATAATAACATCTCAGATACCTGTGAAAAGAGAAGATATATATTTTGCTCTTTACTATAACAGTAAAATGCCACTATGCTTGGGAATATAGATTACTACTAGATTTTAACATATTTCCTGCTAATCGAGATTTTCTTTCTGTAGGCAGCATTAGCAAATACCATGTATACTAATGTAAACTTCTCTTTTAATGTAAACTTCTTGATAAACATTGTGAAATGACTAAACAAACCCAAGGATGGTATTTACTAGCTGTTCCACTTATTTCTCGCTGCAAAGCAAATCACCCTAAAGTTTAGTGGTATAAAACAACAACTATTTTACTAGGCTTCTCATATTGTGGGTCAGGTATTTTGTAAAAGGCCCCCCAGAGATGGCTCATCCGTGCCCTATGATGAGTGGACCCTCAGGTAACTTGAATAGTTAGAGAAAACTGGGAGGACTTGATTGAGGCCAAAGTTCTGAGGCCTTGGTTCTAACTGTTGACGGGGTTCCTCTGTTCTCCATGTTATATCTGTTTGGAATGCCCAGGGTATCTTCTCTCACAGTCTGAGCCTGGGCTGGAATGGTTGGAACAGCTGGGGCTGGCTGGGTATTTTCATTCAGTCTCTCCTTATGACTAGCTTGGGCTTCCTTACAGCATGGAAGTCTTAGGGTAGATGGACTTTTTGTCTGGTGGCTGGTTTCCCCCAGAGTGATAGCAGCCCAGGCAGTAGCTATAAGGCTTCTTATAACTCAGAAGCCCTGCAATGTCTTAATGTCTTGCCATATATATTTGCCTAGCAAGTCCCTAAGACCAGCCCAGATTCAAGGGAAGGGATATTTGAATACACCTCTCAATAAGAGGAAGAGTAAAGGATGTGAGGCTACCTTTAAACTACCCCACTAGTGATTAGTGAGGAATATCGTAGACATCAAATGTGTTTATGGAGATGGGAGATCCCTTTACAGTTTAGAAACAGTTATTTTTTACTGATGGGAAGTAGAGCAAGTAGGTATATACTTCTCTATTTTCTACTCATATCTTATTATGTTATTGAATATATAAACCGTGGCAGAGACAGAGGAAAACTGAGTTATATCTTAAAAGGGGAATTACTCTTGGGTGTAATAGGTAACTTATCTAGAAATTTAGTATTGAAGAAAACCAATTATGCTCAGAAATATACTTGGTAAAGATTCTGTACCTAACTCGTGCAGTTGCAAATGGAGAGACAGATCATAATAGCCCGGATGGGAAGAACATCATGAACCAGGGCAACAGAAAAGAATATGATAAAGATTAGGACAGAACATATAAGATTCACTTAGCTATATTTGATCAAGGGTTTCATGTATCCAGAGTGAGGTGGGAATAGAAGTTAGTATTACAACCCCATTGTATATATATATATTGTAATTTTGGTACACAATTAGGTATACTACTGCGTATATTCCATACAGCTCTGTTAACATGGTCTGGATCAGACATTTCCACTGAATCCTTGAAGAAAAATATCCCATATATAGAGACCATCTTCAGATGTTGTTACAGAGAGGCATTTGGATTTAGTGGGTTCCAGCTAGCTATTCTAGTTTCCAGAGTAAACACAGAAAAGCAGCACTTTTTACAGAATCCTGCCCTAGTCAGGCTTTTATTTCTTGTCTGGGTGTGCGACATAAACATTTGCAATTTAAGTAATGGTACATTTGTCTTTGAACAAGGATGGTCTTTTTCTTGTGAAAATAGATTACAATTTTCAGATCTTCAAATACTAAGAATTTGAGGTTTACAAAGAAAGAATCAAACTGCAGTTAAAGTCAGTATTTAAATAAAAACAGATCTAGAAAGAAATCACTTGTTTTGATATTCAATACCTTTCGAAGGACCTGAGTTTTTGTTTGTCTGTTTCTTTTACCTGGTAGATATAGGAACAGACAAAGAATTAACTCTTTGGTAAGAGTTAATTCTTTGGTAAGAGTTAATTCGAAACCTCTGTGCCAAGAGAATAAAAATATTACTACTCTGCAATAGTTTTTCTAGCAGGCTTCCTTAGACTTACAAATATTATAGTGAACTTGATGTCAAAGAGAACCACCTTGAAGAAGTATGGAATGAATTTTATGGATTGCATTTTTTTTTTTTTTTTTTCAGTACACGGGCCTCTCACCGTTGCGGCCTCTCCCGCTGCGGAGCACAGGCTCCGGACGCGCAGGCTCAGTGGCCACGGCTCACGGGCCCAGCCGCCCCGCCGCATGCGGGATCCTCCCGGACCGGGGCGCGAACCCGCGTCCCCCCCATCGGCAGGCGGACTCCCAACCACTGCGCCACCAGGGAAGCCCTGGATTGCATTTTAACTTTTCAATTCCAATTTATAATTTCCTGTTACCTGATGTAGTGTTATCACAGGTCCTGGACCTGTGGGTCTCTTTGAATTAAGGAAATTTATTGACCCCAATACAGCCCAAGAGTGAGACAGGGACCAGATTCTCTCCCTACATGGCAATTCCATTTCAAGTGTTGAGATTACTATCCCCTACAAAGTCCCTCCAGTGTTAAGAGGAGCAAACACATGAATTACTTTCTCTCATTTTCTTATTTATGGATGTTAGAAAATAGCAATTAAATGTAGAACTTAGGCATTGATTTTCCAAATCTGAAAGGTTAGCCTCAAACTATTTTTTCATACTGAAACAGTCTGCTATGTTAATTGGAAGTTTTCTGCCCGGATGCTTTGAGGTTTATTTTGGGATTCTTTTCTCAGTCATGTCTTACAGCCAGACATGCACAACCAAAGGTAAGATTTGTAATTTAATTAGATGGCATCTTATTGATTTTCTAGGATTAGCTTAATTAGTCAAGTGTATCCACCTCTAATATTTACATCCTGGGCAGATAGATCTTTTCAAGGAGATTCTATCTGGCCGATTTAATACATGAGCTGTCTTACAGGCTCTATATATACAGCCCCAAGTTAAAGCACTAAGGCAGAACTTGACATAAAACCATAAAAAAAATTTAGTGTGAAAATAGAAATTCTTCCTCTGTGAAACAAATGCAGCATTAAACTTTTCCCCCAACATTTTGTTTTGAAATATTTCAAACAAACAGAAAAACTGAAAGAATTTCACAGTGAGCACCGTATATCCACGACCTAGACTCTATTATGAATATTTTACTCTACCTTCTTTGTCACATATTCCTCCATTTTCCATCCATCAATCCATCTTATTTTTTGGATGCATTTCAAAGTAATTTGCAGACAGTAGACACTTCTTCCTAAATACAGTACTTCAGAATATTTACATATATATAAAACTCAGAATATACTTCAGAATATATATATGTTAGAATATACTTCAGAAAAAAAATATATGTACTAGAGTTAATTATTGGTAAAGAGTTATTTTAAAATTTTGAACATACATTGAAAGCACAAATCTTAAGTATACTATCTGATACTATTTGATGAATTTTGACAAACCCGTACACCTGTATAACCCAGAAACCCATCAAGACAGAGAACATTTCCATCACTCCAAAAAGCTCTCTTTTCCCAGTCAATCCCTGCCCGCACAGGCAACTACTGTTCTAATTTTTTTCTGTCTCAGATCAGTTTTGCCTGCTTTAGAATTTCACACAATGAAATTACACAGTATATACACGGTTGTGTAAGATGTCTTTCACTCAAAATAATGTTTTTGAGATTTAGCTGTGTTTTTGTGTGTATCAGTACTTTATTCCTTTTTATTGCTAAGCACTATCCCTTGAATGACTATGGCACAGTATGTTTATCCATCTTCCTGTGGATGAACACCTAGGCTGTTTCAAGTTTTTGGTTCTTGTGAATAGACATTCTATGAATATACTCATATAATTTTTTTAGACATATATTTTCAGTTCTCTTGGGTAAATATTTAGGCTTGCAATTTTTGTTTTTAAGGTAGGTGTTATATTTAGTTGTAAAAGAAACTGTCAGATTTTATCCCTCCAACAATGTATGAGTTCCAGTTCCTTCATATTCTTACCCCAAGACTTGGTACTGTCAGTCGTTTTAATTTTAGCCATTGTGGTGGATGTGTAGTGGGACATGCAACTTTTAAAAGTACCCAATTTGATACTTTATGACTGGACTTTTAAACTACCCCAATCCACCTTAGTTCTAGGTTTCTGTAAATTTATCACTGAAGGCATCGAATATGGAGGAGAACGGTCTCATTAGAAGATAAACTCCTCAAAGACAGGTATTACACAATAGGAGTGTAATATATTTGTTAAATGACCTGAAAGAATAAGTGAAAGGTTATGCATACTTAGACTTAAGAACATAGGAAGGCTGTATCCGTGAGCACATCTATGCAATCCCCTTCTATACATGCTGCCAGCTGCCTTTCATCTCCCTTCTGGTCAACTGAATTCTGCTGTTCTGGAGGTTTTGTTACATTTTTCTAAGTGTCTAGTGTAAAGACCATTCTTTTTTTTTTTTTTTTTGTCAGTGTCTGAACTGAAGTATCTAGGGAACCCTGAGTTAATACCTTCATCTACCCTGGTCTCATCTTCCTCCTGTGTAAAAAGAAGGGAGTAAGTTATCCTAATTTTCCCTAACACTAAGATATAGAGATTCTGACTCTTTCTCCATCCCATCTAAAGTCATGATTCCCATGACAAACTTGCTTGCTATTTTTACTCTTTCTTTTGACGGTCTATGTGTTAGGGATTGAGGCTAGGTATTTGCTAAGAGGTTTGTGCACGCTGGGAAATTTATGTCAGAAAATAAATAAATTGGGGTATATATGGATTAAGGGACATTGGGAACATTTCTGGGTACCAAATAACCTTAACAACTTATGTTTTCCTTTTGAGCTAAGTAAGCCATTTCCTACTTTGTCAAATTCCACAGTCAAATGAAGGATGCCATCTACTTAGTATAAATGGAAATGACTTCTTGTCTTCTATTGAAATGAACAGACATTGTTATTCTGATGAGGATTAATAAAATAGTAATAAATGACTCATTTTAAATGCTCACAATGCTCCACTTATGCCCCACAGTTGCTGCATAATTCTAACTAGGAGAAAGTTTACAAGTCCAGTGACTTCATAAGCAACCTTCAATTTATAGGTCATCAGAAACCATCACGAGGGTTAACTAAAAAAATGCTTTAAGCTTACATGGTCAAAGGGTAATATGGAATAATAGAAGGGGCAGGTGATGCTTAAAAACTGTGGGAAAATGTAAGTATGTTAATAACTGCCATTTGCAAATTATCTTAAAATACATATAAATGCTGCTTTTAAAGACATTTTATTTGTAAGGATGTGTCCCTGACAGCTGGTAACAGGATTATTGGACCTTTGGTTTTGGGTGAGAACCCTCCTATCTAAAGCAGCAGAGAATGGGGGCTGTATCATACCAGTGCTGTGAAATGTATTGAGGCTTGCTTTTTGGCCTAGAAAATGACTACTTTTTGTAATCTTTCCATGAGTAATTAAGAAGAATGAGTGGTTTCTTTTTCCAAGGAGGAAATGCAGATGGCCTATAGATATATGAAAAGATGCACAATATTGCTAATCATCAGGGAAATGTAAATCAAAACCACAATGAGATATCACCTCACACCTGTCAGAATGGCTATCATCAAAAAGAGCACAAATAACAAATGTTGGCGAGGATGTGGAGAAAAGGGAACCCTTGTACACTGTTGGTGGTAAAGTAAGTTGGTATAGCCATTGTGGAAAACAGTATGGAGGTTTCTCAAAAAGTTAAAAATAGAACTACCATATGACTCAGCAGTTCCACTCTTGGGCATATATCAAAAACAAAAACTAAAACACTAATTCAAAAAGATACCTGCACCCCAATGTTCATAGTAGTGTTGTTTACAATTGCCAAGATATGAAAGCAGCCTAAGTGTCCATTAACAGATGAATGGAAACAGAAGATGTGATACACACACACACACACACACACACACACACACACACACACATACACACTGGAATACTAAGCCATTATAAAGAATGAAATCTTGCCATTTGCAACAACATAGATGGACTTGGAGGGCATTATGCTAAGTGAAATAAGCCAGACAGAGAACGACAAATACTGTATGATATGTGAAATCTAAAAAATACAACAAACTAGTAAATACAACAAAAAAGAAGCAGACTCACAAATATAGAGAGCAAACTAGTGGTTACCAGTGGGGAGAGGGGAGGAGGGAGGGATGTTATAGGGATAGGGAATTGAGAGGTACAAATTATTATGTGTAAAATAAGCTACAAGGATATATTGTACAACACAGGGAATATACCCAATATTTTACAATAACTATAAATGGAGCATAACCTTTAAAAATTATGACTCATTATATTGTACAGCTGTAACATATAATATTGTACAGCAACAATAACTCAATAAAAAAATTTAAAAAATTAATGAGTGGTTTCTAATTCTTGGGTACAAAGTTCCATTTGTATTTGTTAAATCAAGCTTTTTAATGGGTTCTCAAATCTTTTATATCTTTACTGATTGTCTGTGGTTGCTTGATCAGTCAATAGTTGTGTGTTGATGTTTCACACTTTGATGGTGTATTTGCAAATTTCTCTTCCTTCTAATAATTTTTGCTTTATGAATTTCTTTGATTCATCATAAGTACTTTGCATTAGGTGCATGCACATTTAGAACTGCTAAATATTGATAGTGAATTGAAACTTTTACCATTATATGATAACCTTATTTTTCCCTAAAATAATTTTTGTTTTAAAGTCTATTTTGACTAATATTATTTGACAGTCTCTTTTAGGTGGTGAATTTAATTCATGTTAACTTATTCTGCTTACTGATATATTTTAAGTTGTTTCTACAATCTTATCTTTTTTTTATTCTACTGATTCAGAAGTTATCTTCTCTATTTCTGTTCCTTAGTGATTATCTTACCACTCTACTCCAGCTTCAGTACCCACATTTGTTTTTTAGACTTTGGAGATTCCTTTTACTTTCTAGAGAGTTTAGCAATCATTGAAAACTGTTGTGATTATAATTTATGTAGAAATGTATCTTATAACAAGTAATTGCAATAACTAATACAACAAAAATTTCAAGTAGTTTATCTTCTTGTATTTTAGTGAGAGGACTTTGAATATCTGGTCTGCACTGTAGCTGGAATAAGACGTCTATAATATTAGACCAATGTAGCTTCAGTTTCTTATGGGTTGAAACTGAGGTTTCTTTCTTCTTGTTATAATACGGATTTGGTCATTCCTTCCTTTTTTCTTTACTCTCTCTCACACACTCACTATATGTTAAGTATTTAAAGAAGGCAAGTAGGAAGAGAGAGTAAAGAAACTTCCTTCTTGCCTTCTTTAAATACCTAACATATACTGAGTGTATGTTATATACTTAACAATGTTCTAGGCACTGGGAACAAGATATATTCTCTAGAAATGCTGCAGAAAGGCATCCAGGTATGAAAAGAGAAATAGCTCCACTTTTTCTGGATGGCAACTGTATATTATTTTGCTAATTTGATAAAAACACTTATCAGACCTATGGGTCTAATGATGTTGAATTACATACTTCTAGGCAATATTTAATATAGTTGGTATCTTACTCAGTTTTCTTTGTAGTTACTTATATTAAACTAAATACATATTTAATTCACATTCTAAAGGGAATTACTTATAGATTTGGTTATACACTTTCTTCTTGTTGTGTGTGTTTGTGTGTGTGTGTGTGTGTGTTTGTGTTTGTGTGTGTATTTCCCCGATCAGTGGGCCTTCTGACTTTAAATTTTTAAAATTAGTTCTGGTTAAAAGTTCAAAAAATGTTATAATCCCTCATTCAGATCCTGCTCACTCTAGCTAGGGTGTAATTTTGTGAGGTATCTTTGCTGTTTTTGCTCTATCCTATAATTGCTTTCCTTCCCAAGGATGCTGTGAGTTGCCCTTCAAAGTCATGCTGGGACCTGTTATTTTCCAGTAAGGACATTGCTTTATAATAGGCTCAGTGTCATTTCACTGGAGCAGAAAGTTAGTGGAATCTACTTTATGCCAGGCCTTTGTATCTACCAAAAGGAAATTTCACTATTAAATAACTCAGTTGCCATTATTGAGCCCTGATTCTACTGTACTAAAATTTTCAGACAATCTCTTATTCTCAGGGTACTTGCATATCTAATTGCCAAGTTTAGTATATGATCCTTGTTACTTTGTGTTTAATTGAGTTAGTGGTTATAGCTGACTCATAAACCCATAAAGCTCTTCAGTGGTAAACTAATTAGCCACTGCATCTGCCCTCCAAATAATTAACATTCTTCATTACTAACAATCATCATAGGAGTTATTAAAAGTTACCTTACCACTCAGCTGTCTAAACACAGGCTTTCAAACTTTTTTGTTCATGATCCTGAGTAAGAAATGCATTCTACAGGTTAATCCAGGACACACACACACACACACACACACACACACACACACACCCCCACGCACCCTACTCGGTACGACAGACTTGGATATTTTCTATTCTGTCCTCCTCTATTCTATCCTCTTTCACTTAAAAACATACTGACCTACTAATAAAGAGTTAATGGATTGTGATTTACAGTTTCAAAAAACACTAGCTTAAGAAAGCTCAAACTGAAACATAAAATTAAGAATAATCAATAAACGTTTCCTTCAAAATTAAAACTTACTTGTTTCCTTCACCATCATACACCCATCTGGTAGTTCCAATTCCTTCATAGTTTGAAGCCCAATAATACATACAGGCATTAATGTGCAGAGTAAAGAGCAAGTATCCAGTTGTTCGAATGCCTCTGGCAAGGAGAATAAATGCAAAGTAAGACTCATGTTGTTTCTGGAATACAGCCTATTTTAACATTTTATTTTCCTTAAAGTCTCTGCTGAATCTCCTTGCTTTAAATTTGTGAACTGTTAACTCTCATTAGTACAATATAAAATCATGGTGCCTTCACATGTTTTCTGACTGCAGTGTCTTGACTGGGACTGACAAGAGTAGAAAAAAAAAAATCCTCTCTTTTCACAAATGGTATGAGTCAACTCCCTGAAAGATGTGCCTCCAGGGTCACCTCTCCACTTTGAGTCCCATAAAATACAGTATGCTGATTTCACTGGATATCTCTGAAAAGCTCATGGGATTTTATGCTACAATTAACTGACTAGAGGTCTCTGGGCAAGTTAAGTTCAGAACAGCAAATGAATGAAAATTCAGACTCGAATGAATTGTCATGAGAGAGATGTAAAAACTTGTGAAAGAGCACGTTTCTCTGTCTTTGTTCTGACTGAAGCAGGTAATACATCCTCTTTTTCAGTCTTGTATTCTTCTAAAATCTAATATAATTTTCATACTTTTATCTCACTTCAAAATGTTCAAATCTACTTTAGAACACAGCCCAATATTTTACATAGCCCCAAATCTGAGATTATTCCCTTCTCTTTTGCAGGGAGGCCATATTCTTCCCAAGTCCTGTCTAAAATATTTCACCATTGCTCTCTCTCCCAGCCCTGAAGTACATTGAGTTATACTTTACCTGTAGATATATGCCTTGTTCATTATAGACTCTAGGTGATGATTAAACTCAAAAAATGAAGTGTACTATGTAGAAAACAAGCAAAAGAAATCCAAAAGTGCATTAGTCTTAAATACATCTATTATATTTAAATAAAACAATATAAAATAGACTTTGTTTGCTACTGAAAATAATTCTATTCATGTCTTAAAAAAACTAAGGTCTGTCAGTGGTATTTTCCTCCGGGTAGTACATTTTAACAAGGTGCCAAACTTTCAGAGCTTCTTGCTTTACTTTATTTCTACCCTCTAGTTACAGTCTTGTTTGTAATGCTTGTTGAAAATCAAGCTTAAAAACATTTCTTTCCTTTTTTTCTTTTTTAAAGCATGTGGTAGAACTTTATTTTACAATAATTAAAAATCATACCTCCCCCCAAAACATAAGTAAGATAGTAAAAGCATAATAAAATACACTGAAATCATAAATAGGTGTGAAGGCCTGTTGCTCAACACTAGCATTGTTTTTAAGCAAGTTGCATTAAATGTGTATTTATTTCAACAAAATTTAAAGTTCAATTAATATTAGCATTTGTTATCTATTCTTGACATTGTTCAAAGACATAGAGAGTTTATATGCATTTAATCCAAACAGTTGTTATTTGCCTCAAGGTTTTCTTCTGCTTACACCCACTTCTATAGCAACAGATACTCCCTACATGCACTCTTACCCCCTACTTTCTCTTTTTAATCTATAGGCTGTAAAATGCAAGAGCAAGAGCATGAAATCCAGAACCAAACACCAATCTCCTCTCTGCCATTTATTAACTGTGCGACCTTGGAAAAGTCACTTAATATTTCTGTACTTTGGTTTCCTCATCTGTAAATTGGGGACAATAAGAGAATGTACTTAGACTCATAGGATCTTACAGATAGGAAGGGCTGTTAGAGATTATTTAGTTCAAAGATTATTTAGTTCAAAATTTCATCCAATGTAGATAAGACTGTAATAGAACATTTGGAATTAGAAAACAGCTATAATAGCAATGACTATTTAACTAGAAATATACACAAATGATTTCTTTATCCAGAATTCCTGAGTAGGAAACATCCATTAAGCATTCAGATTAAGATAATTTCAATTTGTGGTAACTTGTTTATTGTGCTCTTAACAGAAGTTTTCACAAAGGCACATTTTAAAATTTAGCTTAAGTGTTCACTGTAGAGAAAATTTATATTCTTAATTTGTTTTCTCATATATAATTTGGAGATAGGTAAATGATATTTTCCCTAGAGAACTGCACATTAAAATGACACACTTATGTGAAGATGACTGGACTGTGGGGTTATGTAAAGAAGATTAATGTTGGCTTTCAGGATCTCCTATATTATAAAAAAACTACCTAATATAGTGAGTAGGTTTTTGGACACTGAAGGGACACAGAGATGGGGTTTGAAGAGTTAGCATTTTATAAATTTTTATTATAATGCCAGACAAACACTCAAATCCATAGGAACCTGAGTCTCTCTCAAAGTTGGTTACCTCTGAGCAGTGGCCTCCAGAAACATCCATTCTGCACTAGAAATTTGATGATAGATGGCCAGCCCACCAAGCTGCTGGGAACGTTAAGTTCTGCTCAATCTAGACCTACATTCTGTGGTCAAAACAGAAGTCTCTAGAGTTGTCTTGGATGGACGAGAATATAGAGTAAGGTCCCTCTTGACTTGGAAAAATCATGGGTGTGGAAGGAAAGCTCCTTCAGCCTGAAGTTTATTTGCCCATCTGATTATAGTAAGGAATTTGGAGTCAGAAAAAATATGTGATAGAATCCAGATACTGCCACTCACCAGAGTGTGTCTGGACAGATTTTTTTACTCTGCTAATTCTCATTTCCCTCATCTCTATAATGAGGTTGTTTGGAGGAATAAATGAGATAAAGAATACGAAGTTTAACAAAGTATGTAGCTACAAGTATGTATTCAACAGATATCAGCTGCAGCTGTGTTAGGATCCACCCGAGTCTCCAGATTATGTCATCTTGTTTACACAAGGTGTCAAAGCGATAACCACCTAAAACTGATAAAATCTTTGGTGTTCCTTTTAAGAAGGCTGTCTTTGGAAATACAAGCTATCGTTGCTATTATTAAAAATTTATATGAAATTTCACATCCTGACTCTCCTCAGATTCCTCTTAGGTATCTGATAAAGCTATGAGTTATAAAATATTTATGTCTTAGAACCTTTTTGAATAGGTAATACATTCACATAGTTCAAAAACAATAGGGAATATATACCTTCATAGCCTTTTCTCCTATTCCTGCCCCTACCCATCCTGCTTTTCCCTCCAGCTTCCCATCCTTACCTCAGTTAACCATTTTTATTAGATTTTTTGGGTAGTCTTCCACTGTTTATGTAATATAGAAAAATAGAATATTTTCCCCTTTCTGTTACAAAAGTTAGTATTGTTCTATAAACTGTTCTGTAACTAGCTTTTTTTTTTTTAACTGAGTAGTTTGTCTTGGAGGTCTTTCATAGAAAACTTCCTCTTTATTTTTGCATTACAAAGTACTCTATAGATATACTGCAATGTATTTAACTATTTCCCTCTTGATGGACATTTGAGTTGTATCTAAGTATATAAATAATTTTGTTATGCAAAACTGTGCTTACATTTTTCTATAATTATAGAATTTTTGATGAGTGAGATAACTTAGAGGTCAGCTAAACTAATACCCTCATTTTACAGCCAGTATTGCAGGCATTCAGTGACTATGTAATAAATAGTGACAAGTGGAATAGAATAAAATTATAAAATATTCATTTGTAATTATAGCTGTATTTCAAAATATAAAAGCATTCCTATTTTAAGTTATAAAAATAGCTGTTATGAGATATAGACTCAAAACAACCAAAAGCAACTTCCATTAGTAGAAATAGGGATATTTTTCCTTCATTCAGCTTTTAAAATTCTTAGCATTGATGAGGGCATAAAAATGGAGGATAGTTTACGAAAAATTAAGAATATGATACTTTTAGGATATTTTAAAGTACTTTGAGATTTCCATTATTATAAGAAGACAGTTAAGTATAGTTATCTTACCTTTAACATCCTATTTGTCCTAAATATAGGATTAAACCCAAAGAAGAGGTAGAAAACATCAAATGGCATTATTGATGCCACATCCAACTGTTGGAAGAACACATTCACAATTATGTTGTGTTTACATGCTTTTTAGGACATGAATTGATTTATACCAATGTATGTAAAGGCTGACCAGTCACCATGATTTATTTGTTGCTTAATACAAAATTGCCTTCAGTTTCGTATGCATGGTGTCACTGAAAGGTGTATTAGCGCCCTGAAAACAAGAACACTACTTCATAGCCTACTTCCAATGAATTTCATTTCCAGCTTCCTTCATCTGATCTCGGGTTCAGCACTGCATTTTCTGGGATTTTGTTGAGCTGTCACATATATTTAAGAGATGGCATGGTTGCTACTGTTAAAATACATTTTAATAGTGTTTTAAACTTGGGGCTTTTGGACTGAAACTCAAGCCCATTCTTGATTTTATGTGAAACAATTGGGCATTCATTGTAGTGATATATTTTTATGTTTCAGGCAATTCTCCAGTGTTGAGGGCTAATTATATTGTTGGTGGTTCATCCAGACTCTTCAGTTCTTTCTACTACTGTCTACTTTGTATCATATTGCTAACAATAAACTGCTGTGAACATATCTATCAGAGACTGTACAGGCTAACAGAGAGGAGAGGAAAGAAGTCAGTCCCATTTACAATTATCAGTTCCGATGGGAGAAGGTATTGAAAGTACTATTATAGCTAAAGATAATATATCTTAAATTTGTGATGTATTTAAATTATTCTGGCCTTCCATTAACCTGGTAATTGTGAAATGACAGCATAACATTTGCATACTTTCCTGATTGCAATGATAACAATTAAAAAGTCTTTTACATAAGACAATTATTCATTTTCATTATTTTTTACGTCATCTTGAAAAACAGAGTACATTAAAAAAACGTTTAATTTATTTAAGACAATTAAGAGGAGTTAAGAGTTTTGTGTAAGGCCATACGTATGAAATGGAAAGTTGAGATAATTAATTGTGTACTACAATTTCAAAGCCTAGTGCTATTGAAAAGGAATGGGACTTTCAGTTTAAATGAACACACATTGGCTACTATAAACAAATTATTTACTAAAATAATTGGCTTAAAAATTGCATAATATCATCAAACCTCATTGATTTTACCCTACAGATATTGAGCCATATAACAAGTTGAGAGGTACACAGAGCAGTTACTAAAATAATGTCTTATAAATAAGGAAGCAGGAGCACAGAACTGTTGATTTGTCTAGTGCTATTTCAGGATCCAATTGCTCACATACTCACTTGACTTTTCTATGCAGAGAGTTATTAATCATGTGTGATATTAATACATTAATGTGGATTTGTATAGATAGAGATGATTTATTTCTCAATGAATTGTAGAAAATTGAATTAAGTACTGACCAACACTGTACTCTGTACAAGGAACTTTGCAAAGGCATGTTGGGGTTGAAATAGCAGTAAGATATTGTTTCTGTCCACAAGAAGTTAACAATCTAATGGTGGAATAACCAAGCGCAGAAATAGTGTAATACAATGCCATAAGACATACAGGATGTGCTAAGGAAATTCAAAAGGCATGACTTCAATTAAATAAATTTAAAAGTTTACATTTATGAACCCAAATTAAATATATGAGTTAAGTTGCCCTTATTCAAATTCAAGAAAGTGATTGTTTGGAATAAGGTCTGTGGCACTTACAAAACTATTCATCCTCTTTGTAGAGTTCATCAAAGTAGTTTAGATCTTTTATGAATATGTCTAAGTATGTGGTAGTTTTTTACAGAGAAAATTAATTGGAGATAAAAACGAATTGAAAGAAATTTTAATCACCATAGATCGCCAGTAGGGACAATTTGGCACCTAAACCGAGATTTGTATTTTTAACAAAATTTGAGGCCACTAAAGTGTTGTCCTTGAAATGTGAGGTTGGAGTTCACTCATACAGATTAGGTAACCTTGGAACACCCTCAAATCTCTGCCTATTTCTCGGGGTTAGGAGGAACAATAAAAGATAATAAAGTACTTTGCAAATAATTATGGGTGAAAAAACTACACATGGGTGAAAAAATAATATTATACTGTTATTTGAGAAAAGGAAGATGCCATGTTATCTAAATAATTGCTTCTTTTTTTTTTTGCTGTATGCCATTCTAACAATTTCCAGTGGTTTTATTTTTAAAATTATTTTATTAAAAATTTTAAAAAAATTACATATTGGAGTATAGTTGATTAACAATGTTGTGTTAGTTTCAGGTGTATAGCAAAGTGATTCAGTTATACATATACATGTGTCTATTCTTTTTCTAATTCTTTTCCCATTTAGGTTATTACAGAATATTTAGCAGAGTTCCCTGTGCTATACCATAGCATATATTTTGCTTATATGAACAAGAAAGAAATAGGAGTAGAAACAATTTTGTAGACTTTTACATCAACATGCTACATGAATTGGAGGCTAGAATTATATATGGACAAGATAAAGTACACCCCATACTCCTTTGTTGACATTTAAATTGGAATTTAAATGTGGGCGCTAAGATTTTGTTCTGCCTAGTAAAGACCCATATATTGAATTACACATTTGCACATACTAGGAAGTATATTGTATAATTATTGAGAAGAAAAACTCTGCCTAATAAAACTTCACCTGTATAAACTTTGTTACAAGGGCTACAATTTTTAAAGGAAATAGATTTTTTTTGGTAGAAATTTATAGATGGAACTTAAAGTCAAAATTGTAATGGATTAGTTGAACAATTTTGGAATTGTAAGTCACCTACCTGAAATTTTGTAGAACTCCAGTAGTGTCTCTTTAGTTCATTTGAATCCACCTGAAATATGTTATATTTATAATTCATATTAATTTTAGCCAATTTCATTAAACATTTTCTCACTTTAAAAATATTTATAGTTATTCCTTTCTATTAGTTCCTTCTAACATCAGCCTATAAATATGCTCTATCTTCCCATATCGTAAATTTAAAAACCTTTCTTGGCTTTGTTTTCTTTTTGTATTGCTCTAATTGTCACACTAACGCTTCTTAAGAGAGTTATCTACCTTGCTTTGCTCCACATCCTTTCTTCATATTTATTCTTCAACTCATGGCAATTTTGGTGGTGATTTGACTTTTGCTCACTTCTCTTATTCCATCAGGACTACCATTGTGAAAGCCACCAATAACCTCCTAATGATCATACCCAGGGAATCCTTTATATACTAACATTCTTTTATGGCACTCACCACATTTTGAAATCATACATATATGTCTTGCCCCATTTATTTAAGATCAGTCTATTCCATGAAATGGTAATCTATCTCAGGACAGGGTTGATTTTGTTTAGCAACTGTATATAACTAGTGACTATAATATATTAAAAGCCCAATAAATATTTGAGTGGATGAATAGGTAAAGGCATGAAGAGATGAGTAAAACTTTTGAAGCATTTGACTTTTGGGGGACAATTTTGTCCTTGGAACTTTCTCTTTCCAAAGAATCTGTAATGCCATTCTTGGTTTACTTTACTTCTTCAGTTCCAGTTTTCAGGGTCCTTCTTTTTTTTTTTTTTTTTTTGTGGTACGCGGGCCTCTCACTGTTGTGGCCTCTCCTTTTGTGGAGCACAGGCTCCGGATGCGCAGGCTCAGCGGCCATGCCTCACGGGCCCAGCCGCTCCGTGGCATGTGGGATCTTCCCAGACCGGGGCACGAACCCGTGTCCCCTGCATCAGCAGGCGGACTCTCAACCACTGCGCCACTAGGGAAGCCCTTCAGGGTCCTTCAGCCATTTAAAATCAATATTTCCCAGGATTCAGCCCTCTTCTCTTTTCTCTTCATATTTACTTCCTGGGAAATTTCATTCACTTTCATTATTTCAAAGATCACCATGTATGTGGATGCTACCAAACCTCTACCTCCACTTAATATTAGTATCTGGAGCTGTTGACCTGTCCAACAACTGATTATTGTCTCCCTCACTTAGCAGTTCTGCTCATCTCAAATTTAACCTACAACAAACCTGAATTCATCATCATTCTCCATTTCCCCTAAAGCCATCCATGCTCCTCCTCTTATTGAGTATCATATGAGGATCCTCATCTACACTAGTCAGTGATCCTACACCACTCACTCTCCCTTAGCCTTCATCCAACCAGCAACCAAGTTCTACTGATTCTCCTTTCTAAAATTTTCTCATGTCTATTTTCTCCTTTTGGCTTTGGTTTCCTTGCCTTTATTCTTGCTTTCCTTGATCAGTTCTACAATGGCAGTGAGATGGTCTCTCTAGATCAGGTCATTAACAATTCTATTTATGTCAAATTCTATGACTTCACATGACTTAAAGAAAAAAAATCCAAGCTCCCTTTCATGATATACAAAGCTCTATTTTCTCTGTCTCACTCACCTCCTGAAGCATCTTATACTTATTCTGTTTAGCAGTGCATAGCAGAGTTTCTTACCTTGATGCCTTTACCTATGCTGTTCCCAGAATTTAGGACATATTTTTCCCTTTTTTATGGGGACAAAAGTGTGCAGATAATTTCAATTAATCCATCAAAATTTGGACCAGGTGTTCCCTCCTTTATCTGGTTTTCTCTGCATCAAATAGCACCAAGGGCTTACCTCTGTCATGACTTACATCACAAAATTGCACCATTTTTCTTTTGTCTGTCCATGCTTCATACTCTGAGCTACTTAAAAGGGTAGGGACAATATATTTATCCTGTGTTTCTCAGTTCCTAACACAATGTCTAACACACAACATGTGCTCAGTAAATGTGTGGTAAGAGATAGAGGAATAGGAAGGTATTTGTTAACATTCAGAATTAATGCTAATATTGGGATTATACTTTTCTATTTCACTTATAGGTAGGAGGAAATTGTCTGTGTACTATTAATTATTTGACCAAAGTATTATAACTTGGACACATGGAAGCAGCATCTTCTAATAATTATTATCCAGGCTGTCCATGTTCAAAAATTTTAAATTGCTGTTGAACAATGTTTAAGATTTATTAGCCAAGTTCCCAATTCCTGCCCCACCACCCCATTTTTTTGGCTATAATTTCTACCCACGTGCACATACTAAATTTTACAGAAATACATTAGAATATATATGACATGCTTATTTAATGATTCTTTTCCCTTAAACAAAATGTCTTACTGAGCCACAGGCAGATATAGGTATATGTACAAGTTTACGCTGAATCATGCACCAAGCTTGAGTATAATGAGTCAGCTCCTTCAAAGCGTATATAGAACAGACAGACATATCAAGTGCACATATCAAGTGCTCCTTCAAAGCTTATATGGAACAGACATATGGAACAGACAGACGTATCAAGTGCTAAGAAGTTAAGTTGAAGTATGACCCCATCCTCCAACTCTGGAAGAATGTTCTTAGCATATTTATCCCTTGAGTGGAGCTGGGTATTAGCATTGAGATGGAGATCTCCGGGAGAGCTTTTGCCACTTGATATTACGTGGAGCTGGGAGGTTTCTTGTGGACCAGTGTCCTGAACTTGGCTTTCCCACCTCAGAGGCACAGGCCTGACACCTGGCTGGACCACCAAGACCCTGTCAGCCACACAGCTCAGAAGAAAATGGAGTGAAAAAGAAAGAAAGAAAGAAAAAATAAAATAAAATAAAGGTATTAAAAGAAGAATAAAAAAGTTAGTAAAAATAAAAAATTTAAAAATTAATAAAAAAGAGAAAAAGAAAGAATGAGCAATGAAACCAAAAAACAAATCCACCAATGATAACAAGTGCTAAAAACTATATTAAAATAAAAAAAAGAAAACCCCAAAAAACAAAAATGGACCAACAGAACCCTAGGAAAAATGGTGGAAGCAAAGCCATACAGATGAACACACAAAAAGCATACACATACACACTCAGAAAAAGAGAAAAAGGAAAAAAAAAAGTATATATAAAAAAAGGAAGAGAGCAACCAAATGAATAAACAAATCTACCAATGATAACAAACTGTAAATACTAAACTAAGATACACATAAAACCAGAAACAAATTAGATGCAGACAGCAAACCCCAAGTCTACAATTGCTCCCGAAGTCCACTGCCTCAATTTTGGGATGATTCATCGTCTATTCAGTTATTCCAGAGATGCAGGGTACATCAAGTTGACTGTGAAGATTTAATCCGCTGCTCCTGAGGCTGCTGGGAGAAATTTCCCTTTCTCTTCTTTGTTTGCACAGCTCCTGGGGTTCAGCTTTGGATTTGGCCCTGCCTCTGACTGTAGGTTGTCTGAGGGCATCTGTTCTTCACTAAGACAGGACGGGGTTAAAGTAGAAGCTGATTAGGGGACTCTGGAGCACTGAGGCTGGGAGGAGGGAGGGATATGGAATGCGGGGTGAGTCTGTGGTGGCAGAGGCCGGCATGACATTGCAACAGCCTGAGGCACGCAGTGTGTTCTCCCGGGGAAGTTGTCCCTGGACCACAGGACCCTGGCAGTGGCGGGCTGCACAGGCTCCCAGGAGGGAAGGTGTCGATAGTGACTCGTGCTTGCACTTCTTGGTGGCTGCAGCAGCAGCCTTAGCTTTTCATGCCCGTCTCTGGTGTCCGCGCTGATAGCTGCAGCTTGTGCCCATCTCTGGAGCTTGTTTAGGCAGTGTTCTGAATCCCCTCTCCTCACGCACCCCGAAACAATGATCTCTTTCCTGGACTCCCTCCCAGCTAGCTGTGGCACACTAGCCCCCTTCAGGCTGTGTTCACGCAGGCAACCCCAGTCCTCTCCCTGGGATCTGACCTCTGAAGCCTGAGCCTCAGCTCCCAGCCCCCACCCACCCCAGCAGGTGAGCAGACAAGCCTCTTGGGCTGGTGAGTGCTGGTCAGCACCGATCCTCTGTGCGGGAATCTCTCCGCTTTGCCCCCCGCACCCCTGTTGCTGTTCTTTCCTCCGTGGCTCTGAAGCTTCCCCCATCTTCCACTCCCTGTCTCTGCCGGTGAAGGGGCTTCCTAGTGTGTGGAAACCTTTCCTCCTTCACAGCTCCCTCCCACTGGTGCAGGTCCCGTCCCTATTCTTTTTTTTTTTTGTGGTACGCGGGCCTCTCACTGTTGTGGCCTCTCCTTTTGTGGAGCACAGGTTCCGGACGTGCAGGCTCAGTGGCCATGGCTCACGGGCCCAGCCACTCCGCGGCATGTGGGATCTTCCCGGACTGGGGCATGAACCTGTGTCCCCTGCACCGGCAGGCTGTCTCTCAACCACTGCGCCACCAGGGAAGCCCCCGTCCCTATTCTTTTGTCTGTGTTTTTTCTTTTTTCTTTTGCCCTACCCAGGTATGTGGGGAGTTTCTTGCCTTTTGGGAGGTCTGAGGTCTTATGCCAGAGTTCAGTAGGTGTTCTGTAGGAGTTGTTCCACATGTAGATGTATTTCTGATGTATTTGTGGGGAGGAAGGTGGTCTCCACTTCTTACTCCTCCGCCATCTTGAAGGTCTCTCTGTAGGCACTTATTTTTAGTATGTAACCCTATTTAATTCTCTCTGTCTCTTTTAAGTCTCATTATTATGCAGGCAACACTTATTCTGAGGAAGTTTACTTTAGAAAGGGTATGATAATTGCACTTAAATCTTTTTCAAACAGATAGTCTTTGAAGACCCTCATCTAAGGTATTATTATATTTATTTATTGTTTACCTCTTCTTTTAAATAATTCATAGAAAATCCATAATTTCACATAGAACAGATAAAAATGTTTCAAAATAATAATACTATATAATACTACTACAAGGTAAACTAAACTGTTATTCAAGGGAAGAAAATCTTGAACAAAGACTGCCATTCATTCACTCCTTTAAACATTCTTTAGTGTACCCTCTGAATTCCTAGGATAAATAGGGAAATAAATTGAATACTGTCCCTACTCTCAAGAAACTTACTATCAGGTAGCAAAGTGAGCTACCTATGCAAATAGGAGACAAGAGGAAGTTAGTGTGTGGACATTCATTCATTTGATTCAGTCAGCAATTCACTGCTCATCTTCTAGAAGCCAGACCCTAGGCTAGGTGTTCACATTGTCTTACTTAATCTTCACAATAAGTTTATGAGGTGGGTGGTACTAGTTCTATTTTACGGATGACAAAGATAGTACACAATGAAAGGGTAAATTTTTTTTTCTCAAGTATTGCTGTAAGTTAATTTCAGAGGCGAAATTTGACCCTGGGCTATTTGTTTCTGCTACATCATAGTGAACTTAATTGTTATTTAACAATTAAATAACAGAAGTGTGAGTAAAATGTGCAGAGCACAGAGAAGGGAGTTGTTAATTTTCTCTAGATCAGTTTATAAATAGTAGCTAAAGGACCAAAAGCAGTTGACTATAATGACAGGCCTGATAGACGTGGTCACTAGAAGGCTCTGAGCGTTTCCATGGATCATTGTGATTGGAAGTCTTAGCAAAGTGTTGTGGGTGCAAGTCTCATATCTACATAACGTCCATGGTGTCATTCCCAGCTCTATTCCTGCTGTCTATAAAGGACATTTTAAATAAGAGACTCCTTTTGTTGGCCCTTGAATCAAAGTTCTGTTCTCTGTGCAGCACCGTTCTCAGAAGAAAGATACTGCACATAAATGCTGTGGAAAACTTGTAAACCCTCCCAATTCCCTCTGTTGTGGCCTCTAGTACCTCGATCTGGTATCTGTTTTCCCTCAAGCCCTTGGGCAATTGATATTTCCATCCTCCAGTTCTGGAATATCTGTCAACTATAGGTATTTAATAAATGTTTGTTGAATGAATGAATGAATGAATAAGTTGATGGTGTAAAACAAAGTTTGCATAGATAGCTAAATGTAGTGAGACTTTCAGGTTGGATACTCAACTTGCATAGTCCTTTTAGCAAAATGTAATCAAGTTTAAAGGCTAAAACTATCTACTCTACATTAAAGAAACCATTAAACTTCATTTGAACAAACAAAGCAATTAGTTCCTGCTCTATATTTGTAGCTTGTGATAATGCATTTTAAATAGAGACCATTGAGTGTGTTTTTATTGGTTATTTTTCTTGGTTTTAACACTCCATGTGTGCAAAGACCTCTTATAAAATTGAAAATAAAAGTCTCTCTTTACTGATTTTGTCATTTTCCATTTGTCAAATATTGATTTTCTCCCTCCTTTGTGCATCTAATGGAGGTTGAAATTAGTGCCCCCTTTTTTGGGTGTTATTTCTTATTTGTACACATCATCTTCATTCATCAAACTGCCAGTGAACTTAGGGGATCATGCTGGTGAGTTAACTAATGCTCTGAAGTCCACACAAGGAATATTTTGAATAGATTTTTGCTATAGCTTTAGCTCTTGCCTTTAGAATTTCTTCCTAGAAAAGATTTCAAATATAGGGGGCATTCCTCAACAAATTATATATATATATATATATATTTTTTTGTGGTACGCGGGCCTCTCACTGTTGTGGTCTCTCCCGTTGTGGAGCACAGGCTCCGGACGCGCAGGCTCAGTGGCCATGGCTCACGGGCCCAGCCGCTCTGCGGCATGTGGGATCTTCCTGGACCGGGGCACGAACCCGTGTCCCCTGCATCGGCAGGCGGACTCTCAACCACTGCGCCAGCAGGGAAGCCCACAAATAGTATTTTTTAAAGAAAAAAATAACCCAAACTCCTTTTAGCTTTTTGATAACTTAAAATCATCTGGAAATTCAAAAGAAAATATTCAGGAGATTAAGGAGACTACCTCTCTTCTTCAAAAACATATATGAACCCAAGGTGCCATACACTTGGTTGCTCTGCTCTTCCTACTTTGACATTGGAGGAACTGTTCCATGCAGCCCTCACTGCGACTGTGATGAGGATATCACAGTGGACATCAGTTGGAAAGGAAGCATTGTTCTAGTTAGCTGGGGAAGGGCCCTGGGGTGGGGTGCAGGGTATAAGAGGCTGTATGATTTGGATGTGTACTTGTGAAAACATAGTCTTCTCTTTCTGTCTTAGATTGATTGGATTGGCTCTGAAATTCCCTCAACAGTGAGAATAAATCCAGGGGAAGATGATTTCTCCTAAGGGTAAGAATGATATTTCTGAAGTGGACCAAACACTGCATTTGATGATGAGGAATGAGGTGTGATGAATCTGGAAAGTGAAGAGTGAAAAGAAGATAGGCACCAGACACAGTTCTAGGCACCCTACCTGCATTAATTCATTCAGTCTTCTCATCAGTATTATGAAGGTACTATTGTTATTCCCATTTTTAAAATGAGGAAACTAAGGTACAGGGAGATGCATGGTCCCCAGCACGTGGTGAGTGCTCAGTGGTTGTTTTGTTATTGTTGTTGTTATTATTATTGTTATTATACTGGTGGTTCCAGTGGTTAGAGACTCATACATGCAGACAATCAGTCAGACATTAAGTAACACAATGCTGTTAATTTGTTTTTTTGTAGTTCAATCTGATATTCCTTTGTCAGTTTGTGCTTCTCCCAAACCCTACTTACTATTATGTCTCCTCTTCTAATAAACTGGAGTCTGGGCTGGATTAACAGCAAATCGAAAAGGTAGATGGCATCACATATGATGTCCGTAATAAGCCAGTAGCGTGCGTTGTTTGGTGTTTGATATGGGAAGATGATGCGCAACGGTATAAGCCAGCAGTTCCAGTTAAAGGCAATGGTGACAAGCAAGAGCCACAGGAGATAGAATCGATCTAGAAAAATAGAGACTGGAGTAATCCACATGGTAGGTAAAAAACATTAAAATAATTCTGTTGCTTAGTTTGGTAAAGTTGGGGCACTACCTACTGGAGATAAGCAATTTGTATAAGAGACTCTGTTTAAAACATTCAGCACAATTCTGCCCCTAGAGCCGAGGCACTGGGGTTTACGAGGGATAAGTCACCTTATCAGCTTTTCTGACATTAAGGAGTGTTCTTCCTGTCTCCCAGAAAATGGCCACTGAGTCTGTCCCCATGAGTGACTGTACTATTTAGATGAGGAAAGGGGAACCCAGGGAAAAGTCAGAGGTACCGTGTCCAGGAGAAATGACTCAAAGGGCTTTATGCTGGTTGGTAATTAAGCTGCAGGGTCACCCAGGGCTTGTGAGCCAAAGGCCACATCCTTGCCCACAGGGGTATGACTGAAGTGGGGAGGGGGCAAATCAGCCAGTGAAGGCAGTCCATGACCCTGTACACAGAGCTTTCCTCTGCCCAAGGGAAGCTGTAGGAGGGGATTTGTTCAATTGGATTAATTAACAATGTGAAGCCATGGAAGAAGACAACCATTTTATAATGATTTTTTTTGCGGGGTGTTCAGTGAACATATTACTTAATGCTTTGGGACTTCTTTTAGAAGTTAATTAGGGACAGGACAGGCCCTGGACTATTTTAAAAACACACAAGAATATTTTTATCTCTTATCTTCACTGGAAAGGGGAAAACAACCCATTGCAGATAATACAGTTTAAATTCTGCTTTCTAGATAGGTTCAGATCACTGGCTAGAGAAAATGGAAGCTGTCTGTGACTTTGGGTTTCGGGGGTTCTTGGTAACAGCCAGCCCTCCCACTGAGACAATCCACCATTTGATGGTACCTGTGTACGAATCTATGCTTTTTGGAAGTCTGATTCGCTTTAGGTACTCTGTTAGAGGCACCTTCTGATAATGTTCTTCTTTTAGCTTAGCACTGCTTTCTTGTGTTGATGATACAACTGTGGGCTTTGCTTTATAGGAAAAAAGAGATGAAAACATTTTTAAGAGGTTAGGTTAGCTTAATGAGAAAAAAGCTTGGATTTCTTGGAATCAAAACATTCCAAAATCTTCCCCTCTCAATACAGGCAGATGAGGCATTTCATGACATTTAAAATATTGCCATTTGTGAAAATATCCAAGTAATGAAAACATCAAAAGTTGGAAATAAATAGCAGGTTAAAGTTTAAATTAAGTGTCCTAAAGATGTTACAAATAGGATATTTTAAATACAAGTTTCATTCCCACATATTTTGGAACATAAATAGTTAGTGCTTTGGATTTACATTGAACAGAAACATTACAAATGTGCACCATTCCACAGGTTTCAGTTTCATGCTTCTTTTTATTTTAAGTCTTTATTGAATTTGTTACAATATTGCTTCTGTTTTATGTTTTGGTTTTTTGGCCGCAAAGCATGTGGGACTCAGCTTCCTGACCAGGGATTGAACCGGCACCCCCTGCATTGGAAGGCAGAGCCTTAACCACTGGACCACCAGGGAAGTCCCCTAGTTTCTTGCTTCTTTAGCTTCATTTATATCTTTCCAGTTATGGGTAAGTAAATCTCAAATATTCTTTTCAACAAATCTTTATCAAGCTATAATGACTATATGTTAGACCCTTCTTTTTAAAAAGAAACTATATATAATACATAGTTTATTTTGAAAATCCAACTTTCTTCCTACAGAATTATAAGAAAATCTTCAACTCCATCCTATGTAATTAACAATTTTGTTTTTATTTATCTGTTATTAAACAACACACTTTCTTCTCTACTTTTTCTATACATTTATAAACATTATTTTATTAAAGATTTTTTACAAATTAATTAATTAATTAATTTATTTTTGGCTGTGTAGGGTCTTCGTTTCTGTGCAAGGGCTTTCTCTAGTTGCGGCGAGCGGGGGCCACTCTTCATCGCGGTGCGCGGGCTATAAACATTTTGTATAGATGTAATTATGGTATATATATGTATATATACTATATATACATATATATACCATGTATCTATGTATATATGATGTATATATCACTTTTGTGCTCTACTTTATTGTACTTATTAATTTTTCATAAGCACATTTCTGTAATTATTAGATAGACTGATAATTGTCTCTCTCCTTATGTGACTAGTTCACTGATGTCCTTTGCTGTGTTGTGTACTCAGGTAGTATTCTTGTATTCTTATTATAAGTGCTTTGTTTATTATGGGTATTATTAATTAATATTTACAATAAAACTTTCTATAACAGATATTGTTGTTGGCCTGTGCATATTCTGTGGGCCAGAGGTCATGTGCAGAAGGCTCCTGCATCTCTCTGCCTTGGGGATTTCTCCCAGCTGCCTTGCTTAAAATGCTGGAGTATTAGCAACATTCCCCAGCAGCAACCCTCAGCCAACGAAGGACAGGAGTTGATGGGTTGATACCCCAGCTTCCTCTTCCTTCAGGATAATTCTGATGTGTCATCCACACAGATTTTCAGCTGGCTCAAGCCCCAGTGGCCCACAGCAGTAACGCTTTATTAACACACCTTTATTGTCTTAACTCCCTTCTCTGTCTCTCTTGCCCACCCTCACCTCCTGGAGCACCCTCAATATAAAATATTTATAGCTAAATCATTGTCTTGGGGTTGGCTTTTGGGGAACCCCAAACTAAAACATTTGCAAAATACATGTCCACTCATAACCTCCTTCTTCCTGGTACTTTGAGTTCACACTGCTCACCAGTTTGGGGGCTGCCTTCAGGTGAGGACATATCACCTTCCACCAACTTTCTCTTGTAGAAATCTGTTCTTTGACGCAATCTCCTCATTAGGTTGTGTAGCTGGGCATCGGCATACTCATTAATAACAGGGGCTCCAAGTGGTTTGCTTTTTGGACTAAATGAGAAGAAAAAAAAGGTGACCGAGTTGGACCCATGAGGAGAAACATACAGGGAAGGGATTAAGTCTCTTCACCTTCCTTATATACCCAAGATTATTAACTGCTCCTTTCTGCAATTGGATCGAACAACTTAAGCATTAAATTTGATGGAAATAGTGCTCATGCAATAAGATTTTCCATTGAAAAATTAGAATCCAGAAATAACAAAGGAGTATTCTTGACTGTGGTTCTGCCATTAGACTGTATAGTGAGAAGAAAAAAAGCTATAGTTGACAAAATAGGCAGAGTTGTAAGATGGCTCCTTTGTGTACATGTCCTGCATGATCCCAGGGAAAATCAATATGGTGGATTTTACTCCATAATTAGTTGTGTTATGTGGCTCAGTTGATTTTAAGATAAGGAAATTATATAGCTGGGCCTGATGTAACCAAATGAGCCCTTTAAAAGCAGAGAGTTTCTCCAGATGGTGACAGAAGAAAAAGTCAGAGATTTGAAGCACAAGCGGAACTTTACTTAAGAGAAATTCTCCATTTTGGGCTTTGAAGGAGAAAAGGGTCCCCTGATAAGAATTGCATGAGGCCTCTAGGAGCTGAGAGTGATCCCTGGCTAGTTAACAAGGAAACAAGGACCTCAGTCCTGCAACCATAAAAAACTGCATTTTGCCAATAATTTGAATGAGATTAGAAGGAGATTCTTCTTTGGTGCCTCCAGGTAAGAACCCAGCCAGGCCTGGCTGACACCTTGATATCAGCTGTGTAAGACCTTAAGCAGGGAACCCAGCCAAGCCCACCCAGACTTCTGATCTATGGAACTGTGAGCTTGTAAATGGGTGTTGTTTTAGGTCTCTAAAATTGCCATAATTTGTTATTCAGCAGTAGAAAACTAATATATCTAGTGTGCTTTAATGAACTTCCCTTCTAAGAAAACACATAAAGCATAACATAAAGTAAGTCACCTACATACGAACGAGTTCCAGTCCAAGAGCATGTTCGTAAGTCCAATTTGTTCATAAGTCCAACAAAGTTAGCCTAGGTACTCAACTAACACAATTGGCTATATAGTACTGTCCTGTATTAGGTTTATAATACTTTTTTTTCACACAAATAATACATTAAAAACAAACAAAAAATAAAGAAAACATTTACAGTTTTACAGTACAGTACCTTGAAAAGTACAGTAGTACAGTACATCAGCTGGCATCCAGGGGCTGGCATCGAGTGAACAGGCAAGAAGAGTTACTGACTGGAGGAGGGAGAGGAGGTGGGAGATGGTAGAGCTGAAGGATCATCAGCAACAGGAGACAGAGGGCAAGCTGCAGTTTCACTCATGCCTGCCATTGATGGCACATGTTCTGGTTCCTTGCTGGATTCAATTCTATCTACCCTTTTGAAAAAATTATCCAGTGATGTCTGGGTAGTAGCTCTTTTTCTCATCATAAATGACACGGTAGCACTGGATTGCATTCTGAATGGCTGCTGCAACCTTCATGTACCGTTCTATGTTTGGGTCCTGTGCCTCAAAAACTAACAGTGACTCCTCAAATAAAGAAAATCCCCTTGCCATTCCCTGCATCGTGAATCTCTTTCATTCTTCAGTTACTTCTTCTTCCTCTTGTCTCTCTTTGTCCTTCCTCTGGGCCTCCAATTCCACCAGGTCTTCATTAGTAAGCTCCTTGTGTTGCACAGCAAGGAGCTCAGTGAAATTGTCCTCTTGCAGATCTAGCTCCAGCTTCTCACTGAGAGTCACTAAGTTGCTGAAGACCTCTTTGGATTCCGCATCCACCTTCTCAAATCCACAAAAATCACGACCAAACTGCGGGCAAAGGTTCTTCCAAACTCCATTCATGGTGACGGCTGTAACCTCATGCCAAGCAAAGTCAATGTTTTTTTTTTATGGCCTCGTAGATGTTATTGTCCTTCCAAAATTGTCACAAGATTGTTCCTGATTTGTCACTCACCTTTACTGCCTGATGAAAAGTGTGACATAAATATTTCTTGAAAGTCCCTATAACTCCCTGGTCCATGGGTTGGATGAACGATGAAATATTCAGTGGCAGATTCACTACTTTGACGCTGGGATGAAAGTCGTCCATGAATGGGAGGTGGCCCGGAGCATTGTCCAGCAGCAAAAGAATTTTGAATGGGACATCCTTCTCCAAGCAATATTACTCTACCTCCGGGATAAAGGGTGGAAAAACTAATCCTGGAAAATGGCCTGTGCAACCTGGACTTTGGAGTTACTCTTCCACACAACAGGAAGAGAGCCCTTGGCTATGTTTTTAAGGGCTCCTGGGTTCTCTGAATGATAAACTAAGAGAGGCTTCAGCTTCATATCACCAGAAGTATTGCCACCAAACGACAGAATTAGCCTATCCTTTGCTGCTTTATAGGGTGGCATCAACTTTTCCTCCTTATTGATGTAACTTTGGTCTGGTATCCCTTTCTGGCACAGTCCTGCCACATTCACATTAAAAACCTGCTTGGGCAAATACGTGCATTCATCAATAATTTCTTGAAGCATTTCAGGAAATTCCTGGGCAGCTACCGTATCTGCACTCACTGCCTTGCCACTTACTTTTTTTTTTTTTTGCCACTTACTTTATGTTGTAAATGTTGGCTCTAGTCTTGAATCGATAAAACCAGCCATGACTGGCATTAAAAGATGTGCCCTCTGATACTTCACTGTGTTTCTTCTTCAAGTCTTCATAAAGGGTTTTAGCTTTCTCTTGAAACAGCATTAAGCGGAGCAGGACTCAATGCTGATGCTGATCCTGTGTCCACAGGATGGAGAAGTTTCTCCATCTCCTCCATCACTTTTCCACGATTCTTCAATATTATTGTCAGCATCATTGGCACAGCAGACTTCACATGTTCCATGACCTTGTCCTTGTTCTTTAGAATCATGCCGATGGTTGAATGATTTATGTTATAAAAGTGAGTGATGTCTACCATCTTTTCACCTCACTCTCCTCTCTCAGTTATTTTCACTTTTGTTTCCATCATTATTGCTTGGTACTTCTTAGCAGTAACAGCTACATCACTGCTGCTTTTACGTTTGCTTCCAGACATCCTGGGCTTGAAATAAAGATACTGTACTACTGTACTCTATATAATATTGTATACTAAAATACACAAAAGCACAACCACTTGTAGAGAATGCATGCATGTGACAATGTACGCCAGACACATGAACTAACTTAAATGATTGGACATGTGAACGTATGTTCATGTCTTTGAAAGTTTGCAACTTGAAAGTTCATAGGTAGGGGACTTACTGTATAAACTAGTATACTTCATAATGATCTAAGTTTCCTCACAGCTTTTCCTCAAAGCTCTAACTCACTCTCTACCTTCCTTCTGAGTATGACACTGGGTCTACACGGTCCCCCATAAGTTCTATACGTTCTCACCTCCTCAAATCCATATTTGCCCTTTCCATCTCACTTCCAAACTGGAACCCATGCGGTTCACATTGGAAATGGATAACCTGTGGATTCCATTTAAAGAGCCCCTCTCCACTAATAGCCATTTTCCACCAGGTCCACAAATATATCATAAATCTAGTTGTTTACAAATTCCCCAACCATTGGTGTCTTTCTCTCTCTCCTTGTAATTATCATAGTATAACTTATACCTCTTTCAAATGTCTAAAGCCCTGCTTCAGCATCAAGATTCTTCAAGTGTGTCCCACTAAGACCTCTATAAACCATTCAAGAATGGAGAAGATGGAGCTGCAGTGGAAGAAAATCTGATACATTGTACACAATACAGAAATAGGAGGACATTCAGTCTACAAAACCAAGAAAACCTTTTTTTCTGAGTAAGATGTGTTGTCATTTATATCATTTAATAAATTTCTGCTTAAAAATCTTAGTCTGCTTAGAAGTTTATTCATCCATCAAATCAGTTATTGTACTGATTTGAACTTTCTACTGAAAGTTTCTATTTGTACTTTCTACTGAAATAGAAAGATAAGTTAAACAGATACTAGCTCTATGGATGTTCATAGTTTAATGGGGGAGACAAGGATGTAAATAAGTAGCTAATAATAAGTAATAAAAATATGTACAAAATGCTATGCTCATACTGAACTTGGCCTGGGGTATCAAGGAGTGGCTTCACAGAGAAAGCATCCTAAGTCTGGAGGGATTAGAAGGTCTTTGACAGAAAAATGAAATAAGGGCCTTCCAGGCCTTTAGAACAATATGTTCAAAGATGTGAAAAAAATATGACATGTTCAGCAAGTATTTTGGCGTGACTGGAAGACAGTGTGTATGTGGAGGGCACCAGGTGGTGGGGTGTGTCTGAAGTGATGGTGGTTAGGTCTGGAAAGGTGAGTGGGGTCAGCTTATGATGGTTCCTGTATGATCTGCTTAGTAGTTTAAACATTGACCTATGGGCTAAAGGGAACCAATAGAGAATATTAAGCAAATGCGGGGTACGAGCAGATAGAAGTGTTGGAAAAGTAACAATAATCCAATATTATATACTGTGTTCCAAGGCCACAACCTTGGAATTTGCTGACATTTAAGGAGTAGCACAAGTAAAGGAACCGAGAAGTAGCAGTGAGAGAGGTAAAGCTGAGAGAGAAAAATATCGCAGAAGTTGGGGAAGGTAAGAGTTTGACAAAAGAAGTCAGTACACAAAGTGAGTAAGATGGGGACCAGGGGAAGACTTTAATTTAGCAAGTAAGATTTCATTTTTAAGAAAATTCGTTGGGGAAAAGTGTAATGTCATCAAATTTTGTCATTTTTCTCTTCATTTGTCTTAACAAGTATTTTGTAAAAGAAGTACTTAGAACCTGCCTTTGTTCTCTAAATAATATTTTAGATTTCCATTCATTAGTTCCTAAATTCATTTAAAAGAAGTATTTATTTCTTATAATAAGATCTTCTTGAATAATTTTTGGCTTTTGCAAACTTTGCTAGATTCTTCTTAATTAATGCCTAATTAAGAATTAATTCATTTTTCAATGACTTAACTCATTTAAAAAATTCCAGTTGGTCAAAATCTTTAAAACCTGCTATTTCTTTCTTGAATAACAGACAGGAATTAGGTAAAGAAAATTATACTCCAGGAAAGGTGTGACCAAAATGGAGGAGTAGGGAGACCCTGAATTCACCTCCTCCCACAAGTACATCCAAATTACAACTATCTATGAGCAACTATCTAACAGAGCAACTACGTATGAGAAAGACCTGAAGACTAGCAGAAATAATTTTACAATGAAAGATATAAAGATGGGACCACAACAAGATGGGTAAGAGGGGTGGAGACATGGTATATTCAGGACCCACATTCCTGGGTCAGTGATCCACAAATGGGAGGAATATCACAGTCACAGAGGTCCTCCCCAAGGAGTGAGGGATCTGAACCCCAAATTGGGCTCTTCAGACTGGTGGTCCTGCATTGGGGAGATGAACCCCTGTAGTGTCCAGCTTTGAAAACCAGTGGGGCTTATGTTTGGGAGAGCCAGAAGACTACAGGAAACAATGACTCTGCTCTAAACAGGTGCATGTAAAATCTCACTCTCTACGTGTCTTAGCACAGAGGCAATAGTTTAAGAGGAACGTGGGTCAGATCCCCTTGCTCATCTTGAAAAGCCTCCTGGAGAGGCAGGAGGCAACTGGGTCTCCTCCTGGGGATGGAAATGCTGGCTGCAGCCAGTTTTGGGAGCTTGTTGCACTGTGTGGACACTGGTGCTGGAAAGTGTCATTTAGGATCCTCCCTCTAGCATATTAGCACTGGGGGCTTACCTGCCTACCAGTGGACTGGCACCAGACCCACTGCCTCTTATCCATGAACGGATCTGGCTGTGACCACTGGCAGGCTGGTACTAGTCTTGTGGCCCCACGACCCCAGGCTTAGCAGCCAGGCATGTGGGGACGTGCCCCACCTACCACTGGGCCACAGTCACTGCATGAAGCAAGGCTTTGCAGTCAAGTGGGCTGGGGAAAGCCTTGCTTAACAGCGTGCCCACAGAAGTCAGACCTACCACAACAGACGGGGGCTCACAGCCCACATGGGGCACGCTTAGAGCATATATCTCTGGTGACCACAACAGTATAAGACTAGAAATCAACTACAATTTTAAAAAATGCAAAACACACAAACACTTGTAGTCGAAACAATATGCTACTAAACAACCAATGGGTCAATAAAAATATCCAAGAGAAAATAAAAAAATACCTGAAGACAAATGTAAATGAAAACAAAACATTCCAAAATTAATGGGAGGCAGCAAAAGCAAGTTCTAAGAGGGAAGTTTATAGAGATACAGACCTACCTCAGAAAGCAAGAAAAATCTCAAATAACACTCTATCCTTAAATCTAAAGAACTAGAAAAAACAAGAACAACCAAAACTCAAAGTTAGAATGAAGGGAATAATAAAGTTCCAAGCAGAAATAAATGAGAGACCAAAAATAAATAAATAAATAAATAAATAAATAAAATAAATAGAAAAGATCAATGAAACTAAGAGCTGGTTCTTTGAAAAAATAAACAAAATTGACAAACATTTAGCCAGACTCATCAAGAAATAAAGAGAAATAAATAAATAAAATCAGAATAAATAAAATAAAATAAAATAGATAAATAAAATCAGAAATGAAAGAAGTTTCCTTTGATACTGCAGAAATACAAAGGATCATAACATGAGCAATTATACACCAATAAAATGAAAAATCTGGAAGAAATGGATAAATTCCTAGAAATGTACGATCTTCCAAAAGTGTATCAAGAAGAAATAGATAAATATGAACAGACCAATTATCAATAATGAAAGTGAGTCTGTACTAAAAAATCCCAATGATCCCATCTTGTCCAGGACAAGATATTTATGATAAAAACTCTCAACAAAGTGGGTAAAGAAGGAACATACCTCAACATGAAAAAGGCCATGTATGACAAATCCACAGCCAACATCTTACTCAATGGTGAAAAGCTGAAAGCCTTTCCTCTAAGTTCAGGAACACGATAAGTATACTCTTGCCACTTTTATTCAACATAGTATTGGAAGTCTTAGTCACAGCAATCAGACAAGAAATAAATTAAAAGCTTTCAAATTTGAAAAGAAGAAGTAAAACTGTCACTATTTGAAAATGACATGGTAATATATATAGAAAATCTTTGACACCAGCAAAAAACTATTAGAACTAATGAATGAATTCAGTAAAGTTGTAGGATACATAATTAATATACAAAAATCTGTTGCATTTCTAAACACTAATAATGAACTAACAGAAAGAGAATTAAGAAAACAATCCCAGTCACTACTGCATCCAAAAAAAAAAAAAAAAAATACCCATGAAAAAAATCCTACCAAGGAGGCAAAAATCTGGTACTCAAAATATCAATGTCATTTTTCACAGAACTTGAAGAAATCATTCTAAAATTTGTATGGAAACACAAAAGATCTCTAACAGCCAAAGCAATCCTGAAAAAGAGAAATGATGAATTTATCATGCTTTCTGATTTCAAACTTTGTAACAAAGCTAGTGTAATAAAAACATTATGGTACTGACCAAAAACACACATATAGAACAATGGAACGAAATAAAGACTCCAGAAATAAACCCACACGTATATGGTCAATTAAATATGACAACGGAAACAAGACTATACAATGGAAAACTCTTCCATAAATGGTGTCGGGAAAACTGGACAGCTACATGCAGAAGAATCAAACTGCACTACTTCCCCACACCATATACAAAAATAAACTCATAATGTATTAAAGAATTAAATGTAAGACCTGAAACCACAAAACTCCTGGAAGAAAACATAAGCAGCATGCCCTTTGACATTGGTTTTAGCAATATTTTTTGTATCTGTCTCCTCAGGCAAGGAGAACAAAAGCAAAAATAAACAGATGTGATTACATTGAACTATAAAGCTTTTGCACAGGAAAGGAAACTAGCTACAAAATAAAAATTCAGCTTACTGACGGGGAGAATATATTTGCAAACAATATATGCAATAAGGGATTAATATCCAAACTATACAATGAGCTCATACAGCTCCACATCATAAAAACAAAAAAACCTGATTAAGAAATGGGTGTAGGATCTGAATAGACATTTTTCTAAAGAAGACATACAGATAACCAAAAGACACATGAAAAGTTGCTCAACGTTAGTAATCATCAGGGAACTCCAAATCAAATCCACAATGAGATATCACCTCACACCCATCACAATGGCTATTAAAAAATTACAGGAGTATGTGAGGATGTGGAGAAAAGGGAAACCTCATGCACTGTTTGTGAAAGTGTAAATTGATGCAGCCACTATGGAAAACAGTAAGAGGTTTCTCAAAAAGTTAAAAATAGAACTACCATATGATCAAGAGAATCCACTTCTGGGTATTTGCCCAAAGAAAATAAAACACTAATTGGAAAAGGTATATGCACAACAATGTATATTGTAGCACTATTTACAGTAGCCAAGATATTGAAGCAACCTAAGTGTCCATTGGTAGACAAATGGATAAAGAAGATGTGGCATATATATATAAAATATAATATTATTCAGCCTTAAAAATAATAAAATATTGGCATTTTTTACAACATGGATGGATCTAGAGCATTACCCTAAGTGAGATAAATCAGCTAGAAGAAGACAAATAATGTATGATCCCAATTATATGTGGATTCTAAAAACAAATAAATAAAACAAAAGTATAACAGTCTATAGATACATAGAACAAATGGGTGGTTGCCAGAAGGGAAAAGGTAGGGGTAGGTAAAACTGATGAAAGGGATTAAGAGGTACAGACTTCCAGTTATAATATAAATAAGACACATGATGTAATATACATCATAATAAATATGGTCAATAATATTTAATAACTTTATCAGGGGACAGATGGCTACCACACTTATGGTGGTGATCATTTCATAATTTATGAAAATGTCAAATCTCCATGTAGTATACTTAAAAATAACATAATATTGTACATCAACTATATTTCAATAAAAAAGAATATTATTTTCTAATTTGGGAAGTTTGGGATGGGGAGAGGAGCAGGTCAGTTTTTTCAGTCTTGTATTTGTATTAATTAATGATAAATTCAGAGAGATGTCCTCAAAAGTTACATTTGAAGAAAAGAAATCTGATTTGAATAAGTGGAAATTTTTGTAGGATTAAATTTCTGAACAAAAATACTTGAAATTTGCACAAAATTCTGATTTTTATCAATGTATCTTGTGCTCTATCACAAAACCTACAAATTTTAAGCAAAAACTTGGGTCATTAATATATAACTTAACCAATTCTCACTTTGCTGTCTTCTCACATTTACCTCTAAATACTGTGAAAACTTTGAGTTGCTTGTCATATTTCATTTCTACATATGGTATAGTTTGTAAACATTAATTTGTACATATGATAATGTACATATGGATATTACGATCCACAAGTTCCTAACCTAAATTATTCTTGATCTGTGTAGGACAGCCTATGATACATTTATGGCTACAAATATTGTTTGCAAACCTCTTCCAGCAGTCTACTCTCTAGATCTCTTCTTCTGTTAATCTGTAAGTGCTGGAGGTTGTGTACATAACACTTATTTTTATTGTTATGAATCACATTCTAATGGTCCATAATAAGTGTGGTGGTGCCTAAGTTTGTTAAAAGTTAAGTGACTACTTAAGACTAAAGTCACCAAAAAGTTACAAAAATATTGCCACATAGATTTTAAATTTATATCCGTAAGTCCCATATGTACACGTATATGCACACATATACACATACAAACACATCAACAACATAAGAAGAGTAACCCTTTCCAAACCTTTACCCAATTAGAAAGAGAATTTGGGTTTCTTTTATAGCATATCAATATCAACATGAAATAGTCTTAATACTAATACATTTCATTTTAATAAACATCTTAAATTCCCTAAAGAATTTCAGGTTTGAGAGTAAAGTAAGCAACAACTATATAATTTATTTTATACAATACCAGACTAAATGAGTCAAAGAATATGTTCACAAATGTTCCTGAAAATTGGTGTCTTGGGGAAGTTGAGATGCATTTTGAATGTCACATTCATTTATGCTACAGATATTTTTGCACACTAGTTTTCATCAGGAAAGATACCATACTCTGTATTCACTTTGAAGATTCTTTAGTTAATAGCCCTCTCTTTCATTTTACATGTGCCCTTACATTTGTTCTTACTTATTAGCTTCCTCTGAGTAAATTTCTCTTTTCTTTAAGAATTGATCTGTTAGAATGTGCTATGGACTGAATATTGTCCCCCCCAAATTCATATGTTGATATCATAACCCCCAATGTGACTATTTGGAGATGGGACCTTTAGGAAGGTAATTAAAGTTAAATAGGGTCATAAGAGTGAGATCCTAATCCAACAGGATTGGTGTCCTTATAAGAAGAGGAAGAGACACCAGAGAGCTCTCTCTCTCTCTCTGTACATTTACAGAAGAAAGGCCAAGTGAGGACATAATAAGAAGGTAGCTGTCTACAAGCCAAGAAAAGAAGTCTTTACAAACTATGACAGTCCTTTGATCTGGACTTCTAGCTTCCAGAACTGTAAGAAAATAAATTTCTGTTGTTTAAGCTGCCCAGTCTGTGGTATTTTGTTATGACAGCCTGAGCAGACTATTACAGAATGCTTACATGTCTAGAAAAAAAAAAGGGTAAAGCTATTTTAAAAAGCAGATAAAAAATTAGATCAAGAAAATAGGCTGAATGCCATAAATCTCTATAAATGACAGAAAAGATAATTAAGAAAATCTACAGTGATGGAAAACAGGAAATTGTTAGCTGGAAAATAGGAAATGTGAGAAGTTTCTTAGTGACAGAAGGTACATGGCTTCATGTACTCATTAACTCAATTTAATTCTCAAAAATTCTCACAAATTGTGAAGCTCTTAGAACAGGCCACTGTTGTTATTATTAATGAAGAAAACCACTACCTAAAACACTCACAGATGTTTCTTGCAAAGTGAGACGGGTTCTGGAAGTACTCTACCCTTGAAGAGGGTGGTTCAAGAGCCACAGTCTACGATTAGGGTGATTATATGAGGAACAATGTTCACAGTAAGTGAAGTAGGTTGACTTCTTTCTCACCAAGTCTGCATGGAGTGGATGAAAGCAGAAACAATTGTCTCTAGGGTGGGGCAGTAATATGAGCTTTGGACTGGAGAAGCAGAGCTGTAACCCAGGTGTTTGGCAAAACTCAGAGGGAATAGGGGACTATATGCCCAGACAATGAGTTAGTGTTATACCCTTAGCAATTTTTAAATTAAAGTATAGTTTATTTACAAAATTGTGTTAGCTTCAGGTGTACAGCATAGTGATACAGGTTTTTGGCTGATGTAATTTCAGATATTCCATTATAGGTTATTACAAGATATTGGGTATAATTCATAGTGTTTTACTGTAATCCTTGTTGCTTATCTATTTTTTTCTTAGCAATGTTTTCCCCCACAATCACTGTAGAAAGAAGACAGTAAATGGAACAGAATCCATAACAATGGCTTATCACGTGGTGGGATGAATTGAGGAGGTAGAGTGAGAGAGGGTTTAGTGGGACTGATCTTCCCCAGGTGACAGCAATTAAGGGGGGCAATGTCTGCAGAGAATTAAAAAAAATATACGTAACTAAAAGTCAGCCTTTTTATTGTCACTATGTGCTGATAGTAAACAATGTTGATTATAAAATACTTCCATCCCTAAGGTAGACCACATCTATTATCTCCCTTTGTATACAGCTGATCTACTGAAGTTATAGAGAATTTCAATACAATGATGATCACACAAGCCAAAGATTGTCAAACAATTGTGCAAAATCAGCACTATGAGAAGCATTAAAGAAAACAAAAACTAATACCTGAGGAAATGAACAAAACAGACAATAATTTTTATAAAAGATTTATATCTTCATGGAGATAAGAGAGGGAATCTATTTTATGTTACTTAGAATGTTAATTGTGAAAGACAATCAACTAGAGACTTGGAGATAAAAATTTTAACCATTCAAAAATCAAAAATAAAATAACAACAACAATAAAAACAAAAAAATTTATGAGATTAGCTAAATTACAGAATGGACAAAACTGAAGAGAGAATTAGTAAGCTGAAGAATTCTCCCAGAATATAACACAGAAGGACAGGAAATATAAAAGCATGCAAGACGTGGTAAGAGGATTGATGGTAAAAAAGGTAAGTAAGACATGAAAGATACATCTAGAAGTTCTAACAAAAGCTAGTTAAGTTCCCAAAGGAGAGAATAGAGAAAAAGAAGGAGATAAATTAATTAAAACTATAGAGAAACCTTTTTTATAGAACTGAAGAAATGCACAAGTTTTTAGATTTAAAAAGGTCACCAAATGTGAGTGAGATAAGTAAGAGAAAACCCAAACCTAGCAAACTGTTTAAATCTCAGAACATTAAGATTAAAGAGAAAAATACTAAAAGCTTCCAGAGGTGGAAAAAATTACCTATAAATAAAGAAGCATTAGATTGGCATGAGATTTCTTATTGGCACTACTGGATACTAGAAATTTCTAGAAAATATTAGAAGACTTAGCAATTTCTAAGGGAAAATGAATTTTTCTTGAACTCCATGGTGTCAAACCTTATGTAAGACCAGCTCTTTGCTTTGCTCAGGAAGACTTAACCTTCCAAGCATAGCTCTGACTTGCTTATAAAGCAGTAAATTCAATATTCATATCAGGTGTTGTATGGAGGCTTCTTCCTCTGATGCTAGGAATATAATTTAAAAGGTAAAATAGTTTAAAAAGAGGAAGCAGATGAAGGAGTTGGGATTTTTTCCTGGTGGAGAATATAGAGCTCCGATAAAAACTATGTTGAGAAATTCAGTTCAGGCCTTGAGACTAAAGTACATTCTCCAACTTTTCCCTGAATCTAAATTGAAGCCACATGCTGAAGAGAGATATGCTATTTCTTCAGGGCAGACTGTGGATCTACTCATCCACCTACTAATCTTAAGTGAAAATATTCCCTAAGTAGAAATCTGCACCCAGTTAGTTTTACTGCATCAGAGAGGACAAAATCTAGAGAAAGGACAAGGCTTGGTTTCCTTTCCTTAAGGCACAGTAATCCCAATCATTACTAAACAATGGAAGATGAATGTTTTGGGTTCTGACTTCTTCTGCTATGAGTAAATTGGGAATGAGACCGTGGATAGCAAGAGACAGGTGTGACAAAGATAGTGTAGAACAATTTCAACTCCCCCCTCAAAAATGTCAATTACCTTGAGGCATATTTGTAATTGTTTTAGCAGCAGTTCATGTTGCTGTGGCCTGAGGATGGAACAGAAGCTCATGATGCAGAGATTGATTTCCTCCATAAGGATGCCAGTGGAGAGCTCCTGGCAGGAAGGGCTTCCCTTTGGAGCAATTCAATAATTTAAGTGTGAAGAAAGGTAATTTATAGAAAGAGAGAAACCAAGACTGTCTGAGTCAATGAAGCAAAATCACAAGAGAGCCTCAGAGAAACTGAAAATAGCACAGAAATAAATCAGACTAGGCAGACTAGGGAGGAGAATTCAGGGTGCTGATCATCAAATAAGTGGAGTTAGGTTATGATTCTGCACACTGGGGCACAGGACTGTTGAACAGAAGTCTGAACTCTGGTGGCTTGTGTGTAGTTTCGGTCAGCTTTTTAAAAATTAAAGTGTAATTGACATACAATATTATATTAGCTTCAGGTGTACAACATAGTGATTCAACATTTACATATATTATGAGATGATCACCATGATAAGTCTAGTTACCAGATGTCACCATTTAAAATTAATACAATATTATTGTATATTTTTATATTTTTATTTTATATTTTTATTTATTTATTTATTTTGCGGTATGCAGGCCTCTCACTGTTGAGGCCTCTCCTGTTGCGGCCTCTCCTGTTGCTGAGCACAGGCTCCAGATGCGCAGGCTCAGTGGCCATGGCTCACGGGCCCAGCCGCTCCGCGGCATGTGAGATCTTCCCGGACTGGGGCACAAACCCGCGTCCCCTGCATCGGCAGGCGGACTCTCAACCACTGCGCCACCAGGGAAGCCCTATTGTATATTTTTAATACAATATATTCCTTATTCTGTGTATTACATCCCCATGACTTATCTATTTTATAACAGAAAGTTTGTACCTCTTAATCCCCTTCAATTATTTCGCCTATCCCCTTACTCCTCTTCTCTCTGGCAACCATCCATTTGTTCTCTGTATCTATGAGTCTGTTTTAGTTTAGTTTAGTTAGTTTTGTAAGTGAAATCATAAGGTATTTGTCTTTCTCTATCTGACTTAATCCAGTTAGCATAAAACCCTCTAGGCTCACCCAGTTTGTCCCAAATTGCAAGATTTCATTATTTCTTATGGCTGAGCAATATTCCACTGTATATATGTGATATACATGTATATTACATCTTCTTTATCTATTCATCTATCAATAGACACTTAGGTCGCTTCCATATCTTGGCTACTGTAAATAGTGCTGCAATACACATTGAGGTGCTATATCTTTTCCAATCAGTGTTTTTATTTTCTTTGGGTAAATACCCAGAAGTGGAGTTGCTGGATCATATGGTAGTTCTATTTCTAATTTTTTGAGAAATTTCCATACTGTTTTCCATAGTGGCTGTACCAGTTTATACTCCTACCAACAGTGAACAAGGGTTTCCTTTTCTCCACATTCTCACCAACACCTGTTATATTTTGTCTTTTTGATGATAGCCTCCTTGAATCCCTGGAATAAATCCTACTTGATCATAGTGTATGGTCCTTTTAATGTATTGTTGACTTTGGTTTGCTCATATTTCATTGAGGATTTTTGCATCTATGTTCATCAAGTATATTAGACTGTAATTTTCTTTTTTTGTGTGATGTTTTTATCTGGTTTTGGTATCAGGATGATGCCGACCTTGTTGAAAGAGTTTGGAAGCGTTCCTTCTTCTTCAATTTTTTGGAATAGTTTGAGAAGGTTAAGTGTTAACTTTTCTTTAAATGATTGGTAAAATTTATGTGCACAGCTGTCTTGTTCTGGACTTTTGTTTGTTGAGAGTTTTTTTTTTTTTTTTTTAGCACTGATTCACTTTCTTTACTGATAATTTGTCTGTTCATATTATCTATTTCTTCCTGATTCAGTCTTGGAAGATTGTACATTTCTAGGAATTTATCCATTTCATCCAGATTGTCCATTTTGGTAATTTCTTATGATCGTTTGTATTTCTGCGGTGTCAGAGGCAACTTCTCTTTCATTTCTGATTTTATTTATTTGGGTTCTCTCTATCTCTTGATGAGTCTGGCTAAAGGTTTATCAATTTTGTTTATCTTTTCAAAGAACCAGCTCTTAGTTTCATTGATCATTTTTATTGTTTTTTTGGTCTCTGTTTCATTTATTTCTTCTCTGATCTTTTTTATTTCCTTCCTTCTAACTTTGAGCTTTGTTTCTTCTTTTTCTTTTTGTAGTTCCTTTAGGTATAAGAATATAATGTTGTTTTTTGATATTTTTCTTGCTTTTTGTGGTAGGTCTGTATTACTATAAACTTCCCTCTTAGAACTGCTTTTGCTGCCTCACATTGATTTTGCAATGTTATGTTTCCATTTTCATTTGTCCCCAGGTATTTTTTTTTATTGCCACTTTGATATTTTTAGTGACCCATTGGTTGTTGTGTAGCATATTGTTTAGACTCCATCTGTTTTTTTTTTTTTCAGTTTTAAAAATAATTGTAGTTGATTTCTAGTCTCATACTGTTGTGGTTAGAAGTGATGTTTCACATGATTTAAATCTTCTTCAAATTATTGAGATTTGTTTTGTGGTCTAACATGTGTTGTATCCTGGAGAATGTTCCATATACACTTGAAAACAATGTGTACTTTGCTGTTTTGGATGGAATGTTCTCTATATATCTATTAAATTTACTGGTCTAATATATCATTCAAGGCCAGTGTTTCCTTATTGATTTTCTGTCTGAATGATTTATCCTTTGCTGTAAGTGGTGTATTAGAGTCCCTTACTATATTGTTTTATCATCAATTTCTCTTTCTATGTCTGTTAATATTCTTTTATATATTTAGGTCTGCTATTTTGGGTGCATTAGTATTTTAAAGTGTTATATCCTCTTGTTGGATTGATCCCTATATCATTATGCAATATCCTTTTAAAAATCTCTTTTAGAACCTTGTTTTTAATATCTGTTTTGTCTGACATAAGTATTGCTACCCCAGCTTTCTTTTTGTTTCCATTTGCGTATAATACCTTTTCCTTTCCCTCACTTTCAGACTTTTTGTATCTTCAGATCTGAAGTGTGTCTCCTGCAGGCATTATATAGATGGGTCTTGTTTTTGTGTTCATTCAGCAACTCTATGTGGTTTTTTTTTTTTTTTTTTTGAAGTACACGGGCCTCTCACTGTTGTATCCTCTCCCACTGCAGAGCACAGGCTCTGGACGCGCAGGCTCAGCGGCCATGGCTCACGGACGCAGCCGCTCTGTGGCATGTGGGATCTTCCCGGACCGGGGCATGAACCCATGTCCCCTGCATTGGCAGGCGGACTCTCAACTACTGCGCCACCAGGGAAGCCCTATGTATTTTTATTAGAGCATTTAGTTCATTTAAAGTAATGATACATATGTACTTATTGTCATTTTGTTGTTTTCTTGTTTTTATAATTCCTCTCTCTTCCTTTCTTCTTCTCTTGTTTTCTCCCATTGTGATTTTATGACTATCTTTAGTGTTACACTTGGATTCTTTTCTCTTTATTTTTTGTGTATCTCTTATAGGTTTCTGAGTTTTGATAGCATAACTTACATCTTTTTATTTTGTGTATCCCTTAACTAATTATTGTAGACATAGTTGATTTTACTACCTTTGTTTTTTAACATTCATACTAACTTTGTAAGTCATTGATCCAGTATCTGCTCTATATTTTTGTGTTTACCAGTGAAATTGTTTGTTTCATGTATTTTCTTATTGGTAGTTATGGCATTTTCTTTTTTGCTGAAAGTTCTTTTAACCTTTCTTCTACAGGCAGGTTAGTGGTGATGAACACCTTTAGCTTTTGCCTCTCTGGGAAACCCTTTATCTCTCCAAATCTGAATAATAACTTTGCAGTTAGCATATTCTTGTAAGTTTTTTCTTTTCAATACTTTAAATATATTGTTCCAGTTCTTTATGGCCTATAATGTTCCTGCAGAAAATTTCCTTATACATTACTAGTTGTTTTCTTCTTATTGCCTTTAAGATTGTGTGTTTAACTTTTGACATTTTCATTATAATGTGTCTTGGAGTGTGTCTCTTTGGTTCATCTTATTTGGGACTCTGCTTCCTGTACCTGGACATCTGTTTCTTTCTTCAGGTTAGGAAAGTTTTCAGCCATTATTTCTTCGTATAAGTTTTCTGTCCCTTTCTGTCCCTCTTCTCCTGCTGGGACCCATATAATGTGGATGTTAGTTTGCTTGAAGTTGTCCCAGAGATTTCTTAAACTACCCTGTCTTTTTAAAATTCTTTTTAAATTAATTAATTAATTAATTAATTAATTAATTTGCTGTTCTGATTAAGGGATTTTCACTACTCTGTCTTCCAGTTCACTGATCTGTCCTTCTGAATTAGCTCATCTGCTGTTAAGTTAGTGTATTTTTCTTTCATTCTAGTTATAGTATTCTTCACCTCTAAGTGGTTCTTTTTTATATTTTCTATTACATTGTTGAAATTCTCACTGTGTTAATTCAGTTTTCTCCTGATTTTGGTGAGCATCTTTATGACCATAACTTTTAACTCTTTATTAGATAGATTATCTCAATTTCGTTTCATCCTTTTTCTGAGGTTTTGTCTTGTTCTTTTGTTTTGACCATATTTCTCTGTTTCCTCATTTATCCTACCTCTCTGTGCTTACGTGTTAGGTAGATCATCTGTGTCTCCTGGTCTTGAAGGAGTGGCCTTATGTAGAAAGTTGGGGCCTAGAAAAGCAATCCCTTCTCGTTAGTAGTTCCTGGTGTTCCAGATGTGTCCCCCACGTAGCCTGTATGTGGCCTTTATTTTGGTGGTGCCATGATTGTTGTGGGTGCACTGGTAGGTAGGGTTGCCCCTGGGTTGGGAGCCACTTTGGAGAGGTGCCTGTATGATCCAAGGATGCTAACTGGGTGTGGTAAGTTGGAAGCCACTCTAGGAGGGGCACCTATCCTGGCAGAGGCCACTGGCTGAGTGTGGAGAGGGAGTAGCTAATTTGAGGGTTGCTAGTCTGGTTCTGGGCCACCAACAAAATTTGGCAAGGTGGGAGCTGCATTGGAAAGGTGCTGACTAGGGCAGGCTGGTTGGGTAGGGCAGGTCAGGAGGGGAATGCCAAGGTGGGGCAAGGGGTGCTAGCAATATAGATGGTGAATGTCAGAAATGGAGCATGCCAGTGCCAGGCTAGCTAGGTAGAGGAGAATAAAAATGGCATCCACCAACACTTTGGTCCCCAGATAAATTTCCAGCAGACCCTTGCCTTTTTGGCACTTGCCCTAAAGTTAGTCAATAAATCTTCACTTATGGTCAGGTGCTTTTCAAACTGCTGCCTCTATGCTCAGATTTGTAGTGAGTTTGCATGTGAGCCCTTCAAGAGCAGAGTCTTGGTTTTCCATAGCCCACTGGCTCTTCTAGATGAAAGCCCTGCTGGTTTTCAAAGCCAGATATTATGGGAGCTTGTCTACTTGGTGAAGGTCCCCAGAGCTGGGGTGCCCAAGGTGGGGCTCAGATCTCTCACTCCTGAAGGAGGACCTTCACGTTTGTGATACCCCTCCTGCTTGTGGGTCACCACCCTGGAGGTGTGAGTCCTGACTCCTATCCATCTCAATGTTGTTTTTTCTTTATATCCATAGTTGTAGAAGAGCTGTTCTGTTAGTTTTCAGGTCATTCTCAGAGGATAGCTATTCTATGTGTAGTTATAGTTTTGGTGTGTCCATTTGAGGAGGTGAGCTCAGGATCTTTTTACTCTGCTATCTTGATCCCTGTCCTGTGGTCAGCCTTTAAAGCCCTGGAGCACCAGGTTACCCATTCCTGCCCATTTAGAAGTTTGGCAATTCAGTGTCTGGCTGGGCAAACTTCTGGGATAGATTCTTCCTTAAGAGTGATTGAGTAGTAAATGTTAGCAGAGATACATTTCCTTGATTGAAAAATATTTGCCCAGCTTCTTTTCTCTGATAGTATAGAGATACATCAATTATATCCCAGATATATAATTAATAGTATCTAATAATGAAAGAGTAAAAAATGAGTATTCAGTTTAATGTTGAAATAAAGGAGAGAGTGGTGCATGTATTTAAGAGATACTCTGAATGTCCAATTCATTGCTTCTTCTTCCCCTTCTTCTTCTAAATGCTAAAAGAGACATCAAGTTGAACTGAAGCACTAAAAAGCCAAACTAAACATGTTAAAGCAGAAGGCTTTAACTTAAATAATTTTAGCATGTGGCTAAAACTTAAATAATTTTTGACCTTTAAACCACTAAATGAAAAGATAAAGTGGCTATTAGAAGTAGATTAATAAAGAGCAAGATGAAACTAAACAAGTTGCAGGTAACTGCTGAAACTCAGTGAAAGAACTGTGCCAGTAGTCTGGCTCTATATTGAAACTTTCCTTAGGATGAAAGCAGGCCATAATAATTTTCCTTCTCTTCTAGTAATTATATTTTCATAAGGAAATTTGTACTGACTGTTTCACTGCCATAATCTTATTTATTTATTTATTTATTTATTTTGGCCATGCTGCGCGGCTTGTGGGATCTTAGTTTCCTGACAAGGGATTGAACCTGGGCCCATGGCAATGAAAGCACTGAGTCTTAACCACTAGACTGCCAGGAAATTCCCACTGCCCTAGTTTTGATTGCTCTCAGTTATCTATTGCAGGGGACAGACCTTCATGTTTGGGGACAAAACATTAATGCTACCATTAAAAATACACCAACTGATTTTTGACAAAGGTATGAAAGCAATTCAGAGGAGGAAGAGCAGCCCTTTCAACACAACATTCTGCCACAACTGGACATCCAAGACAAAAAAATGAACTTAATCCTAAACCTCATACTTTATATAAAAATTAACTCAAAATGGATCATAAACTGTGTGTTGAATATAAAACTATAAAACTCTTAGAAATAAAAGGAGAAATTCTTCTGTGTCTAGGACTAGGCAAAGAATTCTTAACTTTGACACCAAAAGCATAGTCCATAAAAGAAACAAATGGATAAATTGTACCTGATTGAAATTAAAAACTTTTGCTCTGTGGAAGATCCTGTTAGAAGGATGAAAGGCAAACAACAGAGTGGGAGAAAATACTTGCAAGCTACATATCTGACAGAGGTCTAGTACCTAGAGTACATAAAAAAACTCTCCAAACTTACTAGCAGAAAATCAAAAGAATCCAAGTATACATTGAGCAAAAGACATGAACAGACATTTCACAAAATAAGATATACAGATGGCAAATAAGCACATGAAACATCTAGAACATCACTGACCATTATGAAATACAAATTAAAACTGCTGTGATCTATCACTACACATCTATCAAAATGGCTAAAATAAAAAAAGTAACATCGCCAAATGTTGGCAATAATATGGAGAAACTGCATCATTTCTTATAAAACTAAACGTGATTATCATATGGACCAACAATTGCACACTTGAGCATTTATCCCAGAGAACTAAAAACTTGTGTTCACACAAAAGCCTGTACACAGATGTTCAATAGCAGATTTTTTGGGGTCATAAGCCCAAACAGAAAAGAACTTAGATGTCCTTCAGTGACTGAATGATTAAACTATGGTACAGCCATATAATGGGTAAAAAAAGGAATGCATTATTTTTTTTAATTTCTTTTTTTTTTGATTGGAGTAAAATTGCTTTACAATGCTGTATTAGTTTCTGCTGTACAATGAAGTGAATCAGCTATATGTATACCTATATCTCCTCCCTCTTGCACCTCTCTCCCACCCTTCATCTCACCCATCTAGGTCATCACAGAGCACCAAGCTGAGCTCCCTGTGCTATACAGCAGGTTCCCACTAGCTATTTTACACATGGTAGTGTATTTATGTCAAACCTAATCTCCCACTTCGTCCCACCCTCCCCATCCCCCCCGTGTCCACATCTCCATTCTCTATGTCTTCGTCGCTATTCCTGCCCTGCAAATAAGTTCATCTGTACCAGTTTTCTAGATTACACATATATGTGTTAATATATAGTATCTGTTTTTCTCTTTCTGGCTTACTTCACTCTGTATGACAGACTCTAGATCCATCCACGTCTCAACAAATGACCCAATTTCATTCGTTTTTAGCTGAGTAATATTCCATTGTATATATGTGCCGCATCTTCTTTATCCATTCATCTGTCATTTGATGTTTAGGTTGTTTCCATGTCCTGGCTATTGTAAATAGTGGTGCAATATACCCTGAGGGATGCATTATTGATGCACACAATAACTTGCATGAATCTCTAGGAACTATACTGATTAAAAACCAGTCTCCAAAGGTTAGATGTTGACAGTTCCATTTATATAACATTCTTGAAATGACAAAATTATAGAGTTGGAAAACAGATTAGTGATTGTCAGGGGGCAGGGAAGGGAGAGGGTGCTGGGTAGGGAGAGAGATGCTTGTGGTTATAAATGGCAACAGGAGAGATCCTTGATAGAACTCTTTTGTATCTTCATTCATGATGGATACGTGAACTTACACATGTGATAAAATTACATAAAACACACATGCACACACACAAATGAGTACAAGTAATACCGGGGAAATCTGAGTAAGATCAGTGGATTCTCAATGTTAATATACCAGTTGTGTTATTGTTCTATAGCTTGCAAGATGTTATCATTGGGTGAAAGTTATATGGGAGGTTTTTATATTATTTCTTATAACTGTATATAAATCTACTGTTATCCCAAATTAAAAGATTCATTAAATAAAAAAACAGCAAGTTACCTGCTCAGTTACATTTAGCATACTTAGGTAGAAACATGGAGTTTTATAACCTTGTCACTCAAAGTGTGGTCTGCGGACCTGTAGTATTGGCATCCCCTGAGAATTTTCAGAAACCCAGAATATCAAGCCCCACCCCAGATCTATTGAAAAAGAATCTGCATTTTGACTAGCTCCTCAGATAATTTGTATGCACAGTAAAGTTTGAGAAATATTGTTCCATGAGAGTAGTCTTTCAAGCTTAAATCTGTAAATGTTGGCAGAAGTCACACTTTTTCTTTTGCTTAAGCACCCATTTTCTCTTCTCGAAGGGAAGGGGGAAAAGTCCTAACTTTTCTTGAATGCTAACTGTGTCAATATCACACATGTTTCTCACAAAACTCAATGAGATGGACTTTATTATATCCCTTTCCTGATGAACTAACTGAGGCCCAGCCTATATGATTAAAAAACCATGTATGAAAATAAGGGATAGAAGGTTCTTAATAAATTTTGACAGAACTGTAGAAGAAAAAAGGAAATAATTAGAACTCAATGTTTGGTGATCTGTGAAAGGTAAGTATTTTGATTTTAAGAAGCCAAACTAGTCTTATAGTGAGTTACTTCTCTTAAAAAGTGGAGAATATTCAGAGTACATCAACACAACTGAGTAAGAATCTAGTCATTTGGTCCTATTTTAGCAAAATGAACTGGAAGGTGAACTTGTTAAAATTGAATGACACTAACTTAAAGTTAGTTCGCTTATATGTAAGGTAAAGGGACAATTTTACAGGGGAGAATAAATGATAAACTATGGGAATACATTTGGATCTTTAAGAGAAAAATGTGGAAAACAAAGAACACCATATGGGACAATAACATAAATTTCCAAGGCTTTTTGGAGAGGCAACCCACTCTCCTGATGAACATTGTAATCAAGCTTTACAGTCAAAATTACTTACCATGGCATGTCTTGTGCAAATAATTTGCATAGTCTGTCACATACTGTACTACACTGAATATTCAATTCAAATAACCTAGTTTCTGAAGGGTATAACAGCACACAGCAGAAAATCTTACTCATAAATCATATGTGCATGGTTGAGGGAGCTCGCCATTTGATCTATTTGTAGTCAGTACAGATCTTGGATGTGCATCACAGATTTTTATGTAAATCAGGGACATCAATAGTCATATAAATTTGATTCCTCTTAGTGAATGTGACAGAATCACCTTATTGGCTACAAGCAAAATGCAGAAGTAATGTAAAAGAGATTATGGCTTTAAAGTATTGCAGACTCCCTATGGCTCTGTTCTTTTTAATTTGATATTTGAGAAGAAGAGGTAATTGTCAGCAGAACTGTGTATGTATCCTTTTGGAAACAGAAATTTATGTTTGGTTTTCTAGCAATAAGCTGGACTCAGGGTGTCCTGCAATTGATAAGTGGCTGGGATTATTATGATTCCTTTCATGCTACCTGTAATACTAGGTTCTTAAACATCTTTCTCAGGTGGTAAGATTATTTGTCAAAAAGGTTTAAGTCAAGCACAGTGACTTTGAAAGCAAAGGAATACACCACCATAGCTGGAGATAGGGATATTTCTGTTATACTCTTGAACAGTAGATTTTCTTATTTGCTTGCGTGCAGGGAGAATTCAAGTTTTGTGGGGCTGTAAACATATAATTTATAGGCCCCTTTTAATGAAAAAGAATAGAAAATTGAATTCTAATTTCAAAACAGTCTTCAGTGAGGGACACTGAAACGTAAGATTTATTAGCTTCACAGTAAATTTACCTCTACAGATGTTAAAAATGTGTTCAAAACCGTCCAATGTTTTAAAGTCACCATCCAGAGGTACCACTTCAAATCCAGTAGAGTGGTTTTAATTAAAAAATGAAAAATAAGTGTTGGCAAGGTTATGGAGAAATTGAAACCCTTGTACCTCATACGTTATTGGGCATATAGGATGGTTCAGTTGCTGTGGAAAGTAGTTTGACAGTTCCTCAAAAAGTTAATCACAGAATTATTACATGAGTTCATAACTCCACACTTAGGTATATGCCTCAAATAGTGGAAAACAGTTAGTTAAACAAATACATGTATAAGCCTGTATAATAGCCCTATTCACAAGAGCCAAAAGATGGAAATAGCCCAAATGTCCATCAGTGAATGAGTGGATAAACAAATTATAGTATATATACATACAATGGAATATTATTTGGCCATGAAAAACAGTGAAGTACTGATACATGCCACAACAAGGATGAACCTTGAGAACATTATGCTAAGTGAAAGAAGCCGGGAACAAAAGGTCACATATTATGTGACTCCATTTAGACAAAATATCCAGAATAGATAAATCCATGGAGACAGAACACAGACTGGTGGATGCTAGGAACTTGAGGGAGAAAAAAATGGAGAGAAACTGTTTAACGGGTAAAAAATTTAGTTTAAAGTGATGAGAATATTTTGAAACTAGATAGAGGTCGAGGTTGAACAACATTGTGAATGTACTAAATACTACTCAGTTGTTCACTTTAAAATGGTTAATTTTATGTTGTATGAATTTCACCACAATCATTTTTTTAAAAAAGTCCACAATTCATTCAATGACTCAGTAACTAATTGTTACTAGTGTTGTAACATTACAATATTACCTTCTATTACAGTGTGCTAAGCTCCAAGGAGAACTGATTGAATGTTTATGGGGTCCCTATTATGAAATAGGTATCATGATATGCTAAAAAGTAAGTCACATTACTTGTTCTTAAATAAGTTAGTATAAAAATTAAAAAAACTATAATTGTTAACATATTTACAGAATTGTGTGACATTAACAATGTGTGATAAAGAAATGATTAGACAAGGCTTTGAAAGCAGATAGGCTTGAGATGATTTTGAAGAGTATGTGGTTTAAGTAATGGAGGAAACTAAGGGGGTAAAAGAGTGAGCAGAAGCATGAAGATATGAATGAGTGTGGGTCTCATGGGAGCTAAAGAGAAGACCAGCAGAGAAATGTTTTGGGTGGCACTTGGGTGTAACGTTTGTTAGTTACTATGGGGTTAGATAATAGAATTGTTGACCTAGCAGAAGGGAGGTGGTGAGGGCATTTTAGTGGAAGAAATAGCATGAGAAAAAGTATGGAGGTGGGAACTATGGAGTTATGTGCTCAGTATACTCCTGTAAAAGTTCTTAACTTAGTCTTCACTGATTATTTAAAGGTTCTTCTTTTGGTTTCAGAAATTCCTTGAAGCCCTGAAATTGCATACAATTTAAAAATGTGCATACATACTTTTCTGGAGAAAATGTCTATATATTTTTAGTAGATTTTCAAAGGGTAGCACCTCAACTGTTAGGATTTAGCAAAGTTCACATGTTGCTAAAAAAATTGCTAGCAAACACTATTCTTCTTTTCACACGTTAGGAACTCTTGTTCTTCATAGAGCCAGAAGTTCTGGCTTACTGGGGTTAAGTTTACTGTAGTTTTATCTACAACAAAAAGGGAAGACTTTTTAATTAGTAGATTTTATTATCATTATTTTTTAATAAAGACTCCATATTTTAGAGCAGTTTTAGGTTTACGGAAAAATTGAGCAGAAAGTACAAAGAGCTCCTGCCTTCTATCCCTCTCCCCCACCCTCCACCCTCCGTTTCCCCTATTATTAACATCTTGCATTAGTGCGGTACATCTGTTACAATGATGAATAAATATTATTATGAACTAAAGTCTATATTTTACATTAAGATTTACTCTTTGTGCTATACAGTTATGTGGGTTTTGACAAATGCATAATGATATGAATCTATCATCACGATATCATATAGAGTAATTTCATTGTCCTATAACTCCCCTGTACTCTACCTGTTTATCCCTACATCCCTCCCACAAATCCTTGGAAAACACTGATCTTTTTATGTCTCTATAGTTTGCCTTGAAGAATGTTGTATAGTTGGAATCATACAGTATGTAGCTTTTCAGACTGGCTTCTTTTACTTAGCAATATTCATTAAAGTGTCCTCTATGACTTTTAGTGACTACACATTTCTCTTTATCACTGAATAATATTCTATTGTGTGGATATACACAGTTTATCCATTTATCTAATGAAAGACATCTTGTTTGCTTCCAAAATTTGGCAATTATGAATAAATAAAGCTGCCATAAACCCCTGTATGCAGGTTTTTGTGTGGACATACGTTTTCAACTCATTCAGGTAAATTTGGGTAAGAAGTGTGTTTGCTGGATCATATATTCAGACTATGATTAGCTTTGTAAGAAACTGCTGAACTGTCTCCCATAGTGACTGCACCATTTTTCATTCCCACTAGCAGTGAACGAGAGTTCTTATTGTTCCACCTCATTGTAGCATTTGGTGTTGCCAATATTTTGAATTCTAGCCATTCTAATAGGTGTGTAGTGGTATCTCTTTGTTTTAATTTGTATTTCCCTAATGACAAATGATGTCGCGTACTTTCCATCTGTTTATCTTTGATGAGGTGTCTGTCCAGATCTTTTGCCCATTGTTTTTTTATAATTGAGTTGGTTGTTCTGTTATTGTTGACTTTTTTTTTTATTAAAGCATAGTTGATTTAATATAATATTAGTTTCAGGTGTACATAATAGTGACTTAATATTTTTATAGATTATACTCCATATAAAATTATTATAAAATGTTGACTATACTCCCTGTGCTGTACATTACATCCTTGTAACTTATGTATTTTCTAACTAATAGTTTGTACCTCTTAATCTTCTTCACCTGTCTTGCCTCTCCTCCCACCCTAAGGGGCTCTCCCTCAATCTGTGTTCAAGCGGTTGAATGTTTAAAACTTCTACTAGGAATTCTACATTTCTTTCTGGTATATTTCAAAAGAATATTTGAATTGCAGTTCATGATTTTAAAATGGTTTTTATGATTTTTTCCTCATTTGAATCTCACAACAACCCCATGAATGAAGCTACTTGTGATTATCCTCCTTTTCAGATGAGGAAACTGAGGTTCTAGCAAACTAAGAGATTTGTCCAAGTCTGTAAGAACAGTAAGTGAAAGTTTGAAGAGAAGAATCAAGTTCCTTTAGTTTCATTTGTTTTAATCTATTATTCCAATCTGTTATTTATTTTTTTAACCCAATCACAATTGTATCTGCCATCCTGTCTTATTTTGTTTCATTTATAGATTTGGGACTTGTATCATTTATGGCTTTTTCCTAATCACTGAAAAAAAATGTTGAGCAGCACAATATAACACATGGAGTCTGTAGTTATGTTATTAGAGATCAGATTTATACTGGCTCATTTATTAAAATTTAGCAGGTATACTTTTTCAGAGAACTATGAATTCACTGAACACATTTCCCTATCTTGCTTGAGAAGATATAAAAAGAGACTGTCAAATTCTTTTTTAAAATGAGGTTAATGGGACTTGAGTTTTAGCAACCCACATTTGCTATCTAAGGAGCGTCATTTATTTTCTAAGTGCTAAAACTCATATTTAACAATCCATTCTAGAGTTCTGCCAGGGACCAACATAGAACTGTGTGGTCTATAGCTTCCACATTCTACATCATACCCTTCTTTGAAAATTAATACATGTGCTTTTTTTTTTTTTTTTTTTTTTTTTTTGTGGTACACGGGCATCTCACTGTTGTGGCCTCTCCCGTTGCAGAGCACAGGCTCCGGACGCGCAGGCTCAGCGGCCATGGCTCACGGGCCCAGCCGCTCCGCGGCATGTGGGATCTTTCCGGACCAGGGCACGAACCCATGTCCCCTGCATCGGCAGGCGGACTCTCAACCACTGCACCACCAGGGAAGCCCCATGTGCATATTTTTATATAGCAGATTCAAATCAGTTATAGTTGAAGATTCTTCTGAATGTTATTTGTTATTTAGATGTTCCTCGGAAATTAAATATAAATATAATTTTTATCAGGGCAAATGATACTTCTGAATCTACCTGTGTGTGAGCATTATTATGACCTTATAGTCAAGGGTAAGTAATTCTCTTTAGTGAGTGGAATAGAAAGCATACTTCAAGCTTGTTCTGGGTGGAGGCTTTGATTGAGTCAAGGACATCTTTTTAGAAAGAGAGGAAAAAATTGCCTATTGTTTGATTCCTTTGTCCCCTTCCCTTCCTAGCGCTTCCCCTCATGTTCAATGATATTCAAAATTTCTTAATAGGGGAAAATCTTTCCATTCCACAATTAGAATTAGGGTCAACTTGTTTTTTTTTTTGGAAAAGAATTATATAATTTATGTTAAGATATAAATTACCAAGATTGTTTTATCTCCTGAAGTAGACTTAGGCATGGGGGTGTAGCTGATGGGGTGAGTGTTAGTGGTTAGTGGGAAGGAGTAGGGTGTTAGATGGAGAGAGTATTAAGAGCTTGGGATTTTCACTGTGGTGAAGAGGGTGAAAATAAGTTTAAAAAGCACTACCAGGGTGAAGTCAAGAGCCTCTATGGACCATGATGATAAATTTCAGCTACTTCACAGTTTAACACGGGGTCACTCTGGACCATAGCAAGTTTACAACTAAGGTGATAAAGATAGTTTGTCATTGAAGGTATTTCTCTCTTCTCTCTTACTTCTTTTCCTCTCTCAAACTTTCTCATTCTGGGCTCTTCTGTGTTCCCTGCCCTCCCCCCCACAGTCCTTATTTATGGTCTCCTCATCTACTTTGGCATATAATTTACTGTCCTGGGTGCTGGGTTTATTTTTCTCAGCTAATATTAGTTTTTTAAAAATAAGTAATCAATGACAGGGGAGGTGATCATTTGGGTACAGCTTTGCATTTTGAAGGTTAGTGAAGTAGAATACTCCTGTAATTAATTTGTTTATCTGAAAGCATGTTTTAAGTTCCTCTCAAGTTGAACCTCTTTTCCTGTTCCAACTATTGCACTTTAGTGTCATATTGGAAATTATAACAGAATTTAAAAATCATCTTCATCATGATTTTACATTACTGTGTTAATAAGTTAAGTATAAATTAATTGGCTCTTATTAAAAAATAAACAATAGAATTAAGTCTATTTAATGTCAAAATATTGTATATGTGAACTATTTCCAACAGACCATATTTTAGCACTTTTTTGATTACTCTCAAGGTGAATGCTTTCACATTTACTTTTAAGTCATTTTTTTACTTGTTAGTTGCCAGTTTTTTTTTTTTTTTTTAAACATCTTTATTGGAGCATAATTGCTTTACAATGGTATGTTAGTTTCAGCTTCACAACAAAATGAATCAGTTATATATATACATATGTTCCCATATCTCTTCCCGCTTGCGTCACCCTCCCTCCCACCCTCCCTATCCCACCCCTCCAGGCGGTCACACAGCACCGAGCTGATCTCCCTGTGCTATGCGGCTGCTTCCCACTAGCTATCTACCTTACGTTTGGTAGTGTATACATGTCCATGCCTCTTTATTGCTTTGTCACCGTTTACCCTTCCCCCTCCCCATAGCCTCAAGTCCATTCTCTAGTAAGTCTGTGTCTTTATTCCTGTTTCACCCCTAGGTTTTTCATGACATTTTTTTTTTCTTAAATTCCATATATATGTGTTAGCATACGGTATTTGCCAGTTTTGAAGTCATATTATGTTTCTTATATTTCGTATGAGCTTTTCATATGTTATATAAATGTAAACATTTTCTCTGCTTATTGTGTCCCTGCTAGTTTTTTTTTTTTTTTTTTTTTTTTTGTGGTACGCGGGCCTCTCACTGTTGTGGCCTCTCCCGTTGCGGAGCACAGGCTCCAGACGCGCAGGCTCAGCGGCCATGGCTCATGGGCCTAGCCGCTCCGCGGCATGTGGTATCTTCCCGGACCGGGGCACGAACCGATGTCCCCTGCATCGGCAGGCGGACTCTCAACCACTGCGCCACCAGGGAAGCCCCCCTGCTAGTTTTTTTAAACAATGAAGTTTTAATTTTGATAGTTAAATTATCCACATTTTCCTTTGTCATTTCTTCCAGCATAGAAAGTTCTCCATGTATTTGATGAAAGTTCTCTTTAATTTTCTCATAATTTTTGAAAATTGATTTTGGTTTAAATTTCATGCATCTGAAATCTAGTTGGCTCCTTGGACTGATGTAAGGATCTAAATACACCTCCCTTTCTTCAGAATAGCACACCACCTACCACAATTCTTTGAATAATCTTTCATTTTTCTTGTGATTTATGATGTCATCTTCATTTTCCATTAATGTGTCTTTTTTTTCTATTAATCAGATTTCTATTTTAAGCAAGGCTACTTAATCCTTCACATACATCAAATATGTATAAATAAAATATAATTCTTAATTCATAGCTTTATTGCAGGATCCTTTTCCTTCTACTTACAGCCACGGTCAGAATGAAAAACAGTGTGTATGTGTGTATTGGGTTGGTAAAGAGAGATGGGGGTGGGGATGGGGTGGAGAGGAGGAGGAGAAAAACGAGAGCTTTTGATCATTTATTTTTCCATAATAGAAGTTCGCTGAGTGCACACGATTTAATTTCTTTTCTAATCATTTTCTTCTACCCCTTAGTCATTGCTTTACTTTGATCTTTTTTCAGCTTTGCAATTATTCCAATAACGCATGTTGCTGCATTACATCTGGTGGATGGGCACTAGAGGGCAGTGTATGTGCATGTTTTTGGGTGCAAACCTTGATGCTGCTCAAAGGCAGTTCTGAGGAAAGTTCAAGCTTTGTTGTGATTGATTGCTGCTGTGCCTCTTTTTCTTAACAATCCATGCTTTGGTCCAGCAGCCCACAGTACAGTAGGAGCCAGTGCTAGGCAGACTATTGCCGACTGCCACGGACTTGTATAATGGAGTAAAACCTCCTTTTGGTCTTACACTATGAACTTGTTCATTCATTCATTTGTATTTTTCAACAAAGAGTGAGTAGTTCTGGTGTTATATCTGACTCTTGTGATTATGAGTGGTTTTTACTTTTAGTTTGTGCTATTTTTCAGATTTCCAGCAGTGGAAATGTATAAAATATGAGAAAGAATAAATGTTATAAAAATTAAGACGCCTTACTGTTTCTAGCAGTGAAAACTTACTGTCAGTTATTAAAAGATTGTGCTTTAATGATAGAGAGAGGGGAAAACATCGTCAATCAAGCTGTATTTTCCTATATTGTTAAGCAGGGATACTGAAAACTTGGCTCAGGCACTGAGCCAAGGAAAGTGTTGGTAGAGAAGAAAAGAAAAATATAAATCACTGGAAATTAGGCTTATTTGAAGGTGCCCAGTTGGGAAGTTCTGCCTTCCGCCAAAAGACGAAAGCTTTGTCGCTTTTGCCACTTCCTTGAAGGTATTGCTCTGAAGGACTTTCTGCCCAGGCTTTGGAACCACATCAGGGACCTGGAGGCTACTCTCTAGGTGATTTGATCCACTGCGGGGAGTTGAGACAGGAGCTCTGCATCGGGGGCACCCTAGCAGTGATGTGTTCCAAGTTGGAACTCAGAATACAATTTCTCATGATTAGTTCTACAGTCCTTTTCAAGTAGCACTGGTCTTAAATAAATGATGATCTAAATTGAATTCTGTAGGTCTACCTTCCATGTGTTACTTTTAATATTGTTACAATGGAAAAATGCATTAGGACTTTCAAAACACCATCTTTTTTTTTTAAATTTGGGGGATCATTTGTATGAGCAAATGACAAGGGTAATAAGTCTCCTTAATTCAGAGGTCACTAGCATTCCAGGAACTAGAAATATGGTATCAGCAGCTGCATTTAAGGACATATTAGATTTAAAATTAGATTTGGAATTAATTTAAACCAGCCCATGTCTAAGCATTTAAAGCCACAGACGATAAACTCCTCCCCATATCTCTCGAAAAGCATCTTGGAAGAAGCAAATTGCCTAGGAATTCTAATTATCTGAAGTTGTTTGCCAGTATTTTGCTTTGAGTAGAATTCTCATATGTATTTCTGTCAGTGAGTAGGCAGCTTTTTTCTTTGGCCAATTAAAACTCAGGTCTTGGAAAGATTTCATTGTCATTGTTTAATTTTTGTTCAGTCTTTTACTCTATTTGCCCTCCAAAATTATGCTGAGGGTCTGTAAATTTTTTGAATTCTCCAGAGTGGATAAACCTCAGGTGTGAGTAAAAGAAAAGGTGGCCCTTCCAAAGGTGTCCGTGCTTTCATCTTTGGAACCTGGGAATATGTTATGTTAATGGCAAAAGGAATTTGGCAGCTTACAGATTTTAAAATGGGAGATTATTTGGGTGGGCCCAGTCTAATCACATAAGCCCTTAAAAGCAGAAAAACTTCTCTGATTGCAAGCAGAAGAGACTGTCAAATCCAAATACTGAGGGCTGCGTTGATATCAGGGACATACCTGACATGAGCGTATGAGGATTCAGAGAAAAATTACAGCCTGAGTTTCTGGGATGAAGCTGCAGATGGTTTACATATGGTACCAAAGGTTTTGGCCTCCAGTGGGCAGTGAGATGGTGAAATGCTAGGCCTGCTAAATTTGTATTTGTCCCAATGCATGGAGTTGATCCAAATGCTGTGGACATAGTGAGACATGGAATAGGAACAGGCAGATGCAGAACCAGATGCTGACCTGAAGAAACCAAACAGAAGCTGGCTGTTCAACGCGGCTAAATTTTCACCAAGTTATTGATGAGCACCAAGTTATTGATGAGCTGATCTGAAGAAATCAAAACAGAAGCTGGTTGTTAAACCTGGCTAAAATTTCACCAAGTTATTGATGAGCAAGAGTTGTTAACTTCAGAACTTTATTGAAGCCCTCTATTAATAGTGAGCTAAGTACGGTAATTTAATTGTAGCTGCCTGCATAAATGGCCTGTTAATCAGAACACAGTTCCTTCCATATTGTAGTTTATATTCCTCAGTGAATCTTTTCAAAATTGTCTTTCTAAGTCGGGAGTGAAGTACTTTGTCAGGTTCCATTAAAACCAAATATTTGATCTAAGAAGAATACATTGATGATCGAGTAATGATTGCTGTGCCTAAGGGGGCCAACTAGGCAAACAGCCCCTCTTCCCCTCAGATTAATGTCTGAACAAGGCCTGTTTCAGTCTACATGAACCATATGTTACATTTCCAGTTCCTTTCAAAACACATGTTGGTACGGTTTAAGCAAAACATTCATTACTTTAAAAAATATCCCCTGATTCTAATTTTAAAAGCATGTGAGTAAATGCATTGCTCATTAGTGGGAGAAAAACACTGCATTGAGCTCCAAGTGGGGAAAAGTGTAACAGCCTTGAGAGCTCTTTCATGTGGCCACCATTTGTATCTTAATCCTGCGAGAAGCACACCTTTCTCCAATTAGTTTTGCCCTGAGTAGAAAGCTTACTGTGTCCCATAGCCTGGTGCTTTTGTTACACAGAGAGATGCCTACCGAAGTCCAGACTTTAACCATTGTTTTCCTTTCATTTGAGTCTTAACTCATGTCCTAGACTCTGGAGGTGACTACCAAGTGCAATCACCTCCGGATTACCGTGCCTTCTCAAAATCTGGTTGTCACATGAGTCATTAGAATGATTGCAGTTGAAACCAACAATTGTAGAGAGGAAATCAAATGCATAACTTCTACTTCTTATACTTGTGGAATCAGTTAAAGCATGAGGGTCCAATTTTGTTTTTGACCCCAAATAGCTTAAAAGCACATTAAATTGTGAATTTGCTATGAGACATTGTAAAAAACTTGGTGGTATTTTGTGATAAAAATTTTGTGAAATCAGACATGGAGCTTGATCAAATATATTCATGGAGGAAGATGTGCAGTTACTTAAGAGAAATTAACTTGACAATAGTTTAGATTTAAGAATTTTAAGAGTGAAGTAAATATTTATGGGAAAAGCATTATCTTCCCTCCAAAATTATATAATTTGTGGATCTCAATCATTCAATTATTCATTCATTCACTTATGGTATGTCTACTATATGCCAGGAGTCTTCTATATTGGGAATATAGAAGTAAACATAATGAAGTCCTTACTTTCTGGTAGGGAGAGACAGACAACATAGACATTTAAAAAATACAGACTATGTCAGGTGATGGTAAATGCAACAAAGAAAAAAAAATCAGGGTAATGGAGTTGGAGGAGTGAAAGACACTGCTATTTTCTATCGGGTGGTCAGGGAAGGTCCCTCCAGTAAGGTGAAATTTAAGCAGAGACTGTGAAAGAAGTGAGGGAGGAAGTTATGTGGAGATCTGAGGGAAGCCTGTTCGAGTGTGGCTGGGTCAGAGTGAGAGAGTGAAAGTGGTGGGAGCTAAGGTCAGAGGAGCAGTGGAGAGGTTGGTGGCAGGGGAGATAACGTAGGGCCCTGTGGGCCATTATGAGGACTTCAGCTTTCACTCAGAATGAAATGGGAAGCCACTGGAGAATCTGGAGGAGAAAGGGATGATTTGCATTTCAACACAATCACCCAGGCTGTTCTGTTGAACACAGATTATAGGGGGCAAACAGTGGAAGCTAGGTGACCAGTGAGGAGACATTGTAGCAGCTGTGTGTGAGATGTTGAGATGTGGTCAGATTCTGAATATGTCCCAAAGGAACAGCCAACAGAATTTGCTATTGGATTGGCTGTACTGAATGAGAGAAAAAAGAAGGTGAATTTTTGAGCAAATGGAAGAACGAAGGTGCCTTCTACTGAGAAGGGGAAGACGTAGGAGGAACAGATTTGGAAGAAGTGAGGGAATTAAGGGACATGTCAAATAGACACCACAGTGGAAATATTAAGTAGGCAATTGGTATGTGAAACTGAGGTTCTGGGGAGAGATCTGGACTGGAGATATAAATTTGGGAATCATCAGGGTATCAATGTTGCTTAAAACCATAGGACCAGATAAAATCACATACTAAGAGAATGTAGGAAGAGCAGAGGAGGGGTCTGAAGATTGTGCTTGGAGCTTTCCAAGTTTAGAGGTTGGGGAGATGAGATGGAGCCATCAATGAATGGTGAGGAGAATGTCCACTGAGATAGGGCATAAATCAGAGAGAGAGGCATCTGGCAAACCAAATGAAGATAGTATTTCAAGAAGGGAGTGAGGGATCAACCCTGAATTGCTTCTGATGGGTGGAAAAAAGCGGAACTGAGGCCCGGCCATTGGCTTTGGCAACATAGGAGGTATTGCTGACTTTGGTAAAAGTAGACAAAGCCAATAAAAACGTTCATAAAAGTGGGAAAAAAACTGGTGGAATGAAGGAATAAAATCCTGGTTGAAACAGGGTCACGAAGACATGGGAGGAAGGGAAATAGAAAAAGTGAATATAGGTAATTGGTTTGAAGAGATTTGCTGTAAAAGGAGCAGACAAATAGGACAATAGCTGATGCTCACGTGGAACTAAGGGGGGCATTTTGTTGCTGTTGTTTAAATGCGAGAACTGCTACAACATGTTTAGATGCTTATAGAAATGATCCAACAGAGAGGTGGTGAGGGAGAAAAAGGGAACAGTGCCCGAGTGATGTCCTGAGTAGATGAGGGTGATGGGCACTCCTGGAGGAATCCCCCTTGAAACATGGTGTGTTCAGCTCATCCACTGTAATAGGAGCAAAAGCTAATTAAAAGGGTACAGGCCCAGAGCTTCCCTGGTGGCACAGTGGTTGAGAGTCCGCCTGCCGATGCAGGGGACACGGGTTCGTGCCCAGGTCCGGGAAGATCCCACATGCCGCAGAGCGGCTGGGCCCATGAGCCACAGCCGTTGAGCCTGCGCATCCGGAGTCTGTGCTCCGCAACGGGAGAGGCCGGAACAGTGAGAGGCCCGTATAAAGTGTACAGATCCAGACACACATTACACTTGGTGGTGGAAGCATGTGGAACTTATGGTGGCTTCTGTTTTGTTGGCTTGTCCTCTTGCTGCTTTTTCCTTTTGGCACAGTTGTTTTTCTACTGTCTGTCAATGCCTTACCATGACCAGCGTTTGGGAGGGCTCAAAACAGGCCTGTTTTTGTGAGCTGGATGCCCAGATAAGGGCTCTGGTAAACAGTTGCATAAAAAAAGTTGGAATAAAATGAATCATTAGGCTAGGTAGAAGCGATTTACCTAGCTGATGGTTGGCACATAAACTAGTTGTGAAACTATTCCTTGCTTCAGCAGAATTAGGGTGAACATTTATTGGAATAGAATTATTAGACATTTAAGCTCTCCGTTGCATTTTTTACCACATTATATAACAAACTGGATATTATGGGATGCTGGAAAAGGATAACAATAAACGAAAACATTACCTTTCATATAAAGATAAAGGAAAAACTGGCAAGACATATTATGATTAGTGAAAATAGCCATATTTGAAAAGATTCCTATATTTAAAATGAGAACAGTTTTCAGGCATTAAACTATATGTACTCATAAAATTTCTATCAGAAATTTAAAAAATATATATATATGTTTCACTTTGTGATCCCTCTTCTTGAAATCTACTTGGAGCAGAGTAAAATATACAATGTTTTATTCACAAAGCAATTATCTTCAGCTGCATATAATAAGTGCCAGACCCTGTGCTAAACATTTGAGATAAAATTGTCAACCTCTCTGGCAATTGCCCCACTCTAGTAAATGAGCAATTCTCCATAACTTTGCTGACTTGCTGAAACATTCAAGTACCTTCCTTCCTCAAGAAGCGTGGAGAGAGTGTGAGGGTGTCTGATAAGCTTCCATTTCCCATCCTGATTCCCACAGGCCAGCTTACTTTTAGGTTGCTTATGGGGTTGCTCCCCTCAGCTTATCTGCATAGCATTTTTGCTGCTTTTTAGAACCGATATGCTGCAAATCACTGTGCTAGTTTTGCTGTTCCCCATGGCTGAAATTGTCTCTCACTATGTGGGAAACTCTTTTTTTTCCCTTTCTCAGGTGATTCAGCTCTTTTGTCTGCTGCTGTCACCAGGTAGGGAGGTACCCCCTCCTTCATCTCTACTCCTTTGCCTCATCATGCTCTTGTCTCTTGCTAATGCCAGTCCTAGGCAGACCCATCATTTTCCTCTTCCCAAGGCGATAAAGATTTAAAAAAACACAACGACTCATCTAGTTATTCTCTCACATTAGGGAGCTTCCATTTTACCTTTTTTTTTTTTTTTTAACCAAATCTTCCAACTTCCATCAGTCAATGAACTTTCAAATAGAATCAACAAAACCTCTTTTCTAGGCTCTTGCTATTTATGCTATTTGGACTATTATGAATGCATTAAAGAGACTGGCTATAAAAACATGCTGTTCAAATGGAAGACTGCTTATTAAGTAATATCAGACAAAAGATATCTAAAATAACTAAAATATAATATCTAAAAAAATAATATAGTATAAACCCAAATCCTAAAAATAACAAAAATACTGAAAGGAAACGTACAGTTATTAATTATAATCCACAAAATATTCTTATAGTTTTGATTTTGTTCTCTATATGTGCTTCACATTGGGAACAGCAATAATGAATATTTTTCCTGTGGACCACATCTCTAATTTTATAATGGAATTATATTTTTTAACAGTCAACTTGTTTAGAACTAGCCTACCCTTTTTTTTTTTTTCGCGGTACGTGGGCCTCTCACTGTTGTGGCCTCTCCCGTTGCGGAGCACAGGCTCCGGACGCGCAGGCTCAGCGGCCATGGCTCACGTGCCCAGCCGCTCCGCGGCATGTGGGATCTTCCCGGACCGGGGCACGAACCCGTGTCCCCTGCATCGGCAGGCGGACTCTCAACCACTGCGCCACCACGGAAGCCCTAGCCTACCCTTTTAAGGCAGAGATGGTAGCTGTGTTTTGTTTGGCCTATAGTTTAAAAGAATTTCAAATTATTTTAGTAGTATTCATTGTGGGGTTTTCTTAAAAGAATCAGATAATATTGGCATCACTGGACTCATTTTTCCCTATGGCATCTCTCAGCTGGACTGGCTCTTTAAGGGAAGGAGGAATCCCTGGATGCACTCCAGTTCACCTCAGTATCCCCTCTTCTCCTGTCTCTTATCATCTTGCTCGCTCTGTTGTTTCCATATCCCATGTGCTTTATACATGGGTATTATTTGCCTGCCTCATAGTAATCTGAATTTGTCCACTTGCATAATTTTTAAAAACTTTCAAAAAATCCACCAATTATTCTATGGTTCCCTTCACTGTACTAGGTAAATAAGTAGATCTATTTTTTTTAGAAGTCACAATTTAGGTGCCATAAAATAATACAAAATTTGTCTGTTTTCCTTCTCTCTATGCCCCCCCCCCCAAAAAAAGAAAGTAGACACAAATTCTGTCTGCTCTGGTTTTCTATGGCAACAGGCAACTGACATGTCAGAAGTGATTTAAATAGGGTCACAAACTGTGTCTGTAGGCTCGTTCCTCTCTCAAGGCAACTACGCATATTCATAAAATTTTTGTCTTCTGTCTGCTGACTCATGTCTAACTGCCTACTAGTAAATCACTCTTGATGTTTCTGATACTGGTCTGTTTCATCTTCATGTGCCACATATAATTTCTGGCACAATATTAATGACTTTTAAGAGTAGAAAGCACAGGTGGAGACTTTAGCAGGTAATTTGTCACCAAATATACTCATATATTATATGTATCTGAATAATGTATACATAAGATATGAATATTATATTATATATAATATATGCAAATATATACACTACTAATAATTACTTTTTTTTGAGGTCAAGATGGACTTTCAGATTGCGCTGTATTGAGTGTCAGGATTATTATTTTACTCCTGGGATTACATGACATAGTGGTTTTGCTCTATGCTATTAGGTAAGTACATTGTACTTCTGGTATTAGATTTTAAAAAGAGGAAAATAAAATTGTCGTAGTAACATATCACAAAGATATCAACTTGATTGAGTCATTAACAGTTGTAAACTATCTTAATGAAAAAATTTAAATGTCTGTTAATCCCCAAATAAAATAATCAATCCCCAAAGAAAATAGCAGTGAGAATTTTCATACCTGGATATTTTGCTTATTTTGTCTCTTTTTTTTTGTTGCTTATAATTTTTTTGTAATGAAAAGTTTTTTGTTTGTTTGCTTTGCTTTTGTTTTACATAGTAAAATGTATTAAGCTCTTGCTTTTTTGCTTCTGAATTTTGAATTTGGGGATTAATGTACCTTTCCAGGTTATGAAGGGGTTTGAACCTCTTTTCCTAGTACTTGTGCTGTTTCACTATTTTACATTTAAATCTCTGATTCATTGGGAATTTATCCTTGTGTGCTGCATGAGGGACAGATCCAATTTTACTTTTTTTCTATATGGCTATCCAGTTACTCTAATACCACTTATTTAAATCTACATTTTTTGTACTGATTTTAGATGCCAACTTTATCATACACTACATTTTTATATGCAGTTAGGTCTATTTCTGTATTCTCTATACTATTGGTTTAGCTATTCATGTGCCAATGCCACACTATTTTTTTTTATTACAAAGGTTTTTAAATAGGTTTTAATATTTGGTAGGACTTATACCACCTACATTACTCTAAAAACTCCATTTTCAGCGTTTTCCTTGTTATGTTTGCTTGTTTGTTCCTCCAAGAAATTTTATAACCAACTTTTCTAGTTAAAAACAAAAAAGGAAAAGAAAAAAAATAAAAGGAAAAAAAAACAAATACCTGTTAGTATCTTTATTATTCTGTAAGTTTGGTGTGCAATATTTTCATTGTGTTTCCTTTCTGAATATTTTCTAATTTCACTAATGATGTATTTGTTGACGCAAGGGCCACTTAAAAGTGTGATTTAAATTTTAATTATGTGAGATTTTTCAAAAATTTAGTTTTAAAAAAATTAACTTCTAACTTTATTGCATAGTGATTAGAAATATATTCAATGTGAAATCTTTAAAATTTATTAAGACCTACTTTAGGTTTCAATTTATGAAATGGTCACTCCTAGTGAAATGGTTCTCTGTCCTAGATGGACCTTGGAATCACTTGAGGAGTGATTTTCAGACACACTAAGGCCTAGAACCCACCCCAGACCAATGAAATCAGTATCACTGGGGGTAGAACACAAACATTTGTATTTTTAAAGAGCTCCTGGGAGATTTTACAGTGTACCTTGTTTGTTTGCTTTTTTTGTTTTACATAGTAAAATGTATTAAGCTCTTGTAATGTTCTAATTTTTGTAATGTTCTAAGTAAACTTGAAATAACTGTTTATTCTTCAGTTACCGGATATAAGGGTTCTCTAAATTTCTTTCAGATTTAAATTGTCAGTTGTGTTGTTCAAATATAATATATCCTTAATGAATTTTTAAATGTTAAGTCTATGAAAAAACAAAAAGAAGCATTTTAATATCACCCATCTAGGAGCATGGAATCATCAGTTTCATTTTGTAATTGACAGAATTGCTCTGTGCTCTCTCTGTCTCTCGTCTATCATCTTATAATATTAAAATCATATATGTTTACTGTATGGAGGTTAAATACTCTATTTTAATTAAATTAGTGTTCTTCAAATATATTTTAACATGCATGTTTAATTAAGAAGTTCTAAAATTGATCAAATTCTTAATTCTTTTTTATGCCAATCACCCTACTGTAGAGGGAATAGTTTAGTTCCATCTCACTTTTTACCCTCAATTTAGACATTATTATAATTATTTCATGGTGTTAATGTATATTTCTATTTATCCACATGCTTGCCATTTTCTCCACTCATTTCTTCTTGAATCTCTGTGCTGGATTGTCTATTTGCAATCAGTGGCATTTCTGTTCCTTTTTATACTTTCCCATGTTATTACAGTGGCTGAAAGCCTGGGAACCTTATTTTTAAGAATCCCTTGCCAGGAGGGTTCTGATTTAAATTCCACCAATGAGACACATTTGTAGGTGATTTGAAAGTTAAAAGGAAGGCACAGTTCAGTTGTCATCTGGCAGAAGACCAGAGCATAGAAGCAGAAGCAGCAGATCTCCTGAACTTTCTTCAGACTTTATATTCTACTGCCTGTCTCCAGCTTTGAAATTAAGGGGCAGCTGTGGCTTTGGTAGCTACTTTCTGCACTTTTCTAATTTCTGTGTTGCAGTCTCCACCCTTGAACTTTGCTCTCCTACCTCTTACAAAAATTTTTAAACTACAGAGTCCCTTGTATTTAATTACTTCTCATTGAAATATTTAGAATAAATTCTTTTTTCCTGACTGATCCCTGACTACCCCAATTTGAGTCTTTCCTCCTCAGATAATTTTTCTTTTCCTGAAGTATACGTTAAAAAACTTCTAAGCTCCCTTCAGTTTTGCTTGACTGAAAATATCTACACTTTACCCTCTTTTTTGAACAATAATTTCACCTGGTATAGAATTCCAGGTTGACTATTACTTTTAGAATCTTGATAATGCCATTCTACTGTTTACTGGTTTCCATTGTTGCTGTTGAGAAGTCAGATGTTTGTTAGTTTACTTCTCCTATTTTATGTGGTCTGTATTTACTTTCTGGCTAATTAAAAAATCTTTTTCTTTTGTACTTTTAAGTTTTATTAGAATATATTTAGGGTTAATTCATTTTATTTATGCTGATTTGGATTTATTTGCCTTACTGAATTTGAGGGCTACTATGTTTTGTCAATTGCATTATCTCTTTGAATATTGATTCTCCACCATTCTATTTATTATCTTTTTCTGGAATTCTGATTATCTGCATTTTGTACCTTTTCATACTTTCCTCCACACTTCTTAATTTTAATCTCTTATATTTTCCATCTTTTTTCTTTATGGTGGAAGTTGGGGTGATTTCTTCAGATTTGTCATCCACTTTGCTAACTCTTCAACTCTGTCTAATCTGCTGTCTAACTCACTGACTTTCTAATTTTAGAGATTATACTTTTCATTTCTAGATGTTCTTCTCAGTTAACTTGCAGAAATACCTTGTCAATTCTGACGATTTCTGGTTTGTTGTTTCTTATCTTATTTTCAATCTTCTCTTTTATTTCTTTTAATATACATCACATACTTATACAGAATACTGTTTTTGATAAATTCATCATCTGTAGGTTTTCAAGAGTCTGCAGATTTTGGTTTCTGTTGTCTTGTTCACAGCGATTTATTTCCTCATGTGTTTAGTAATTTTTGACTGTGAGTTCATGTTAATCAAAACTTTATCAATAGGGATATTTTGAGATGTGGTTTTAAAGTTTGTTTTCTTCCAGATTGTGTTGGTTTTTGGCAGATGTATGGGCTCTCAAGTTTAATTGTTTTAAATTTTTTTAGCCTCATTTTTTATTCAGAATATAGATAGTATAAGAATTCTGGTTCTAGGTCTATTTGAATATTGACTTATGGCTAAGAATTGTTTTTCTTCCCCTTCCTCTTCTCCCCTTCCCTTTCTTCTCTGCCCCTTCCCTCCCCTGTCCTCTCCTCCTTCATTCCACACCCCCTGCCTCGCCCCCAATTTTAAATTTCTTCCATTTTTCCCACTCAAAGCCAGGACAAAGGCAAGTATTACTCAAGCTGTTTCCCTCTGAGAAGTAGTTTACCCTCCAGTGGGTTACCCTGTGGAATCCTAGTTTTATGAAAGAGTTTCCAACCTGTGTTTTGCATCCAGTTTAATCCCAGGTTTTGTTTCACTAATGACACATTTCAACTCAGATCTAGGCTGTAGAGTTTGGAAAAATCCTCGGGGCAAACACCAGTTCTTGAAACTTTCTATCAGTAGAATTTATTTTTCACTAGCTCAGGCATGGATTCAAATGTAGGTTTTATATTTACTTAGTAGTTTTTGTTCTTTTTTTGTTTTTTTTTTTGTGGTACATGGGCCTCTCACTGTTGTGGCCTCTCCCGTTGCGGAGCACAGGCTCCAGACGTGCAGGGTCAGCGGCCATAGCTCACGGGCCCAGCCGCTCCGCGGCATGTGGGATCTTCCTGGACCGGGGCACGAACCTGCGTCCCCTGCATCGGCAGGCGGACTCTCAACCACTGCGCCACCAGGGAAGCCCCATTTACCTAGTAGTTTTAATTACATTCTCCCCAAAGAGTTTTCTACAAATGTTTAGTCTGCCATATTGCTAGAAATATAAGTTAGCAATCATTATTAAAATGAGATGCCAATCTGTTGTTAAAATTGTTTGCAATGCCTAATTATAAAAGTATTGCTTACCATAGAGGAAAATTCTAATTTGGGGCTAAAAATAATAGTGCTTCATTTTTTTATTATGCATCCCACAGAATTAGCACATGTGTAGCTGATTTTATTTTTTTACATGCTTATAAATTATTGTAGTATAAATAGTATTTTATTTTTATAAAGTTGATAGCTGACGTTCCTTTTCTATTTCAACTATAAAGTCACATATGGATTTTTAAGCATCTTTACGGCAGTGATTCTTGCTTTTTCTAGCTACAAGACAATACACGTCTGTGTTTATGAGTGCTGATAAGATTCTGAATTCTATTCTGCTCTCATTGTTCCTGCTGTGATATGACTGCTTATTTTAAAACCACCCAAATAGAGACTGATTGCTATTATGAACAAAGAAGGCTATTCATAGAAATAACCTTCCTTCTTGGCATTATGGGTAGCAACGGTGATGAAAAGCCATATACTATAACTGTAAAAGTCAGTCTTGCAGTGCACCCCAGTCATGGGCATTGAACTTTTCACTCGCTTGTTCATCATTTAACCACTTAACCTATCAGGCGTTCAACTCTGTCTCCTTTTCAGACACAGCTATTTGACATTTCCAGGCAAAATACATCTTTTGCTTGCTATTCATTAGTGTCCATCAAAATGCACTTTTTTATATTAAAAAATAAGAATGTGCTGAGATGGAATGCCAGAAACAGGCTGTTTTTCTCGGTAATGGACAAATGGCATCAATGGGACTTTCCAGGGGTGAACCCCATGTCTTTCAGAAGCTAAATGATTCATCTGACAAGATAATGAATTGGTTGCTTTTTTCTGGGAAGATGTGCAAAGAATATTTTTCCCCTGGATAAACAACTTAGAGAACATTCTGAAAGGATATAAAAAAAGAATAAATAAATATATAAATCAATAATCTAGTTTAACACAAATGTATTCCAGTCAGAAATGTGGATATGTAATACTTGGATATCTTGAAAAGAAATCTCCTCCTGGGCTGACATGTATTTGAGATAAGTATTATTACTGTGGCCAGAAAATTAGTTTTAGGTTCTATTTAGAATCTTATTGAGAGTTGGATGAAAAAAAATCACAGAATCACAGAAGTGATTTTGTTTTATGAAATTCACATCTTTATAATAATAATGTCAACTTTACTGACCCCTTCTTTTTGTGTTTATATAAAGAGCTAAATAGACATAACATGTGAATTTGGCTTAGGCATATAACCATACCCTTGTATACTTACAAAACAATATTTGAGACAAGGAAATATTTTATAAACAGGATACCCAACTTTGTAAATAGTTAACATTAGAATTTCTGTTATGTGGCATGATGAAGAAGAAGGTCATTATTATGTATGCCCAAGGGTACTGAGGCTCTATGTTAGAGTTTTGGGTAAGGCTGGGTTGGGTGATGTCTTACTTGTTTAGACTGCTATAACAAATACAATGGACTGGTGGCATATAAACAACAGAAATTCATTTCTCATCATTCTGGAAGTTGGAAGTCTGAGATCACTGTGCCAGCAGAGCTGGGTTCTGGTGAGAGCTGTCTTCTGTTTTGCAGGATTCTTGCTGTATTCTCACATGGTGGAAAGAGAATAAGAGAGTTCTCTAGGTTCTCTTTATAAGGGCACGAACTCCATGCATGATGGGGTCCACCTCCTAAAGATCCCATCTTCTGATAATGCCACATTGGGGATTAGGGCTTCAAATCGTGAATTTTGAGGGAACACAAACATTCAGTCCATTGCAGGTGAGATGAGAGGACTGTGAAATGGTGAGAAAAGACTGCATTTTAGCATCAGAAAAACTTTCAGTTCCTTTATGTGAGTAATGGAGGTGGTGTGGTAATTGATTTTATGTGTCAACTTGACTGGGCCACAGGGTCCCCAGGTATTTGGTCAAAAGCTATTCTGGGCTCATGCAGCTCAATATCAGAAAAACAAACAACCCAATCCAAAAATGGGCAGAAGACCTAAATAGACATTTTTCCAAAGAAGACATACAGATTGCCAACAAACACATGAAAGGATGCTCAACATCACTAATCATTAGAGAAATGCAAATCAAAACCACAGTGAGGTATCACCTCACACTGGTCAGAATGGCCATCATCAAAAAATCTACAAACACTAAATTCTGGATAGGCTGTGAAGAAAAGGGAACCCTCTTGCACTGTTGGTGGGAATGTAAATTGATACCGCCACTATGGAGAACAGTATGGAGATTCCTTAAAAAACTACAAATAGAACTACCACATGACCCAGCAATCCCACTACTGGGCATATACCCTGAGAAAACCATAATTCAAAAAGGTACATGAACCACAATATTCATTGCAGCACTATTTATAATAGCCAGGACATGGAAGCAACCTAAGTGTTCATTGACAGATGAATGGATAAAGAAGAGATGGCACATATATATAATGGAATATTACTCAGCCATAAAAAGGAACGAAATTGAGTTATTTGTAATGAGGTGGATGGACCTAGAGTCTGTCATACAGAGTGAAGTAAGTCTGAAAGAGAAAAAAAATACCTTATGCTAAAGCACATATATGGAATCTAAAAAAACGGTACTGATGAACCTAGTGACAGGGCAGCGATAAAGACACAGTTGTAGAGAATGGACTTGAGGGCACAAGGGAGGAAAGGGAAGTTGGGATGAAGTGAGAGAGTAGCACTGACATATATACACTACCAAATGTAAAATGGATGGCTAGTGGGAAGCTGCTGCATAGTATAGGGAGATCAGCTCAGTACTTTGTGACGACCTAGAGGGAGGGGATAGGGAGGATGGGAGGGAGGCTCAAGAGGGAGGGGATTTGGGGATATATGTACACTTATAGCTGATTCACTTTGTTGTACAACAGAAACTAACACAACATTGTAAAGCAATTATACTCCAATAAAGATATTTAAAAAAAGTTAAATGCTTTTACATGACTCAGATAATTGTTTTTTTTTAACATCCTCTAGAAATTGTCTATGTTATAAGAAGAAACTCATTTTAACTGAAAATTACATCATAGCTAATCTTTCCTTGTGCACTTTGCAATGGTCTTTGTGCCAAAGCAATAAAATACAACAGATATGTAAAAAAAAAAAAACAAACAAAAAAACCCCAAAAACCCAACTATTCTAGGTGTGTCTGTGAGGGTGCTTTTGGATGACATTAACATTTGAACCTGTACACTAAGTAAAACCGATTGCCCTCTCTAATGTAAGTGGTCATCACCCAATCAGTTGAAAGCCTGCCTGAATAGAACAAAAAGGCTGACCCTCCCATGAATGAGAGGGATTCCTCCTGCCTGACTGGGCAGGGACATGAGCTCTTCCTGCCTTCAGACTTGAACTGAAACATTGCCTCTTCTTGGGTCTTCAGCTTGCAGCTTTCACACTGGAATTAATAGCATCAGGCCTCCTGATTCTGAGACTTGCAGCCTCAGATTGGAACTATATCATTGGCTCTCTTGGGTTTCTAGCTCACTGACTGGAGATCTTAGGAACTTCCCAGCCTCCACAATCATGTGAGCCAATTCCTTATAATAAATCTCTTTATATATATAATCTTGTTGTTAAAAAAATGTATCCTGTTGTGATACCTATATCTATATCTATATCTCTATATCTGTATCCTGTTGGTTCTCCTGGTATCTACCTCTGCCTGTCTTCTGTTGAGTGTGACAGAAACTAAAGGTATAATCAATAATATCACACTGCACTTCACACACAGAGACTGCAAAATCCACAGCATGCATTCTCCCCAATACAATAGGATGATATTGATCATCCTAAACACATAATTCCTATTCAAGCCATGGCTCAGGTCAGAGGATAATGTAAATGCACTTAGAATAAAAAATCTACCTTTAAATTTTATTTATTAATAATTAACTTTTTTTGTTACTTCAAAAAGTTGAAGTGAGAGTCAGTCGCTCACACAGCATCTGTATTTAGTGCCTGTAATCAATCAAATCCTTAATGTTTTTCAAGGAGAAAGAGCTTTTTAAAACCTGGCCTTGCCCAAGTTTAAAACTGTTTATTTTTAATAACTGCAAATACCAAAATCATCTTTACTCATTGAGAGTATTGTGAAATAACACTTTTAATAGAAAGTTATTTTATCATTGATATTTTCTAGCTATGTATAGAAACTCTGCTCTCTAGGATTCAAGATGTGGTACCACTGATACCCATGAAATCAAAACAGAAAGGCTTTGGTAAGTCCTCCATGGTATTGGAAATTAAGATTCCCAGTAATATTAGTCAAAAGTGACACTGGAACTCCCAGTGACCCTTTTAAGTTGCTCCTTCAATACAGCTGGTTCTCCCTCAATCTTGAGGAGAAGTGTGGCCAGCCATAAAGCCAGAGCTTTAAACTAACTTGGGTCTACTCAGTTTGTCAATAATTCTCAAGCGACTTTGCTAACTATATTGCAAAATGAATAATCAAACATTCCACAGAATAATCAATTCCTGAGTACAAGAGTCTGAAATAGGACAGGTATGACTGGAACAGGGAGATGGGACAACAGGGAAGGAACTGTGTGTTGGGGAAGACAAAGTAAAACAGGTGGGAAGTATACAAGGCTGTGTCAAGGAGTTTTGTGTTTTTGAGATATGACCCATTTTCTGTGTAATTGAAATGTTTGCATTTTCGTATTTCAGAAGAGTGAAAGTACTATACTGGGTTAAGAAGAATACATCCCTAAAAATGTTAGTTATGGCTTCCACTTCAGTCCTTTGAAAACTTATGTATCACCCTGGTTGTTACAAAAAATTAAATATACTAAAATAAACGCTAGAAAGAGAGATCAGTTCAGAAGGTTAAGATGTTGATTAAAAATGAGTGTATTGGTGGGAGCGAGGAAAAAGTTCCACTCAGGGATCTGAGTCTTTTGCAGTCTGATCTTGGCAGAGCTGACCTATGATTACAGGCAAACTAATTAACCTTTTTGTGCCTTGGCTGCTTATCTGTGGAGTAAAGATAACAATGACTCACTAACAGGACCGTAAATCATCTGTAAACACCAACAGTTATAGAAATAATATAATTACTTATCCCAGTTGTGAGAGTCTAATCTTTGCTTCAGAGTTTAAGTAACTTCCCTCTGCCTAAATAATATGTCAGGCTTAATTTTTGTCAAACTTTTTTTTTTTGTATGTGCGGTAGAGTGAGCTTGTGTTTATTTTCATATATAGTCAAATATATGCTTATTGAAAATGCACTCTTTCTGATGCCTATTGTTCAACCTAATACATCGGGTCCTAGATTATCATGGTGACACCTATTGGCAGCACACAGTTTAATACAGTAGAGCTGCTGAGAGAGAAGTGGGAATGGGGGGTCAGGGGGAGGAATAAGTACTTTTAACTTCTTTATAAATGACAACTCTTCTTGCCTGTTAAATAAGAAGGGTACACTTATTGCAATTACGTTAACTATAGTCAAGCAATTCAAATTGGATCAGCAGGCACATAAACATGCTAAGAAGTGGCCAGATGAAGGAGCTTCTCGTTGGGCTTTATTGTGGATTCACTGATTCACACTGACATTGCCATCTCCTTTGTGGTATTTCCAGTAATTTTGTAGGAAGTATTTATATAACTGTATTCCTTCAGTGGCAAAAAGATTATCTGCTTCTGTAATTATTCTTGGTTATCATACCACACTTTCTTTAGCAGATGAAAGGAAATAATAATCAATCTTCTGGAACAATAAAATGTTTACAGACTTGGAATAGCCATTTCTTTATGAATTCAGAGAAGAATCATACATTCTCTTCAAGTCCTTTTTAAAAAATTCATGCCTAGTAAATATGTAAGCTGTTTTCAAGCTGATACTAATGACTCAGACATGTGACTACAATGTTTTTGTTGGTGTGCTATGGCCTATGGACAAATGGCTGCCTAGAGATCCTGGTTAGTGGCCATGGCAGGCTGGTAAGAAATAATGAACTGGACAGAAACAACCTTTTAGTTCCGGCCCAGGTCCCTTGTGTTATGTGACTATTGTAGTTCTCCTGACCTTTGCTCAGCTAAAGTGGGGGATAGGTGTTTGAATTTTTGAGTGCAGTATTATGTGTTTTATTGAGTTCTCACCTGACCAGGGCTTCTTTCCCAGTCCCCATTTCCTTCTGCTCTGGCTTTGTTCCAGTTGATTCTGCTGGATTTTGAGAGTCAGGGTTTGTGGTCTTGTCTTCAAGTGTATTTTTCTCACAGATTTTATCTATGGGAAAGAAACAACATATAGATAGAAGAATATATGCCACTTAAAAAAAATAATTAATTAATTTATTTTTGGCTGCATTGTGGCCTCATTGCTGTGAGCGGGCTTTCTCTAGTTGTACAAGCAAGGGCTACTCTCTGTTGCCCTGCGCAGGCTTCTCATTGCGGTGGCTTCTCTTGTTACAGAGTACGGGCTCTAGGTGCGCGGGCTTCAGTAGTTGTGGCACATGGGGTTAGCTGCTCCGCGGCATGTGGGATCTTCGTGGACCAGGGATAGAACCCCTGTCTCCTGCATTGGCAGGCGGATTCCCAACCACGGTGCCACCAGGGAAATCCCTATATGCCACTCTTAATACAGCTATATTGGACAACATAAGTTACAGAGATGCTGCTTGTTTTTCCAGAATAGTTTTCGCAGGAACACCTCCCCTAGGATTCCTCTAAACAAAGTATGACCTTATGCAGGAGGAGTTAACCTGCAGACACCTTCACACTGATGAAAAAATATGCTTAAGTTTGGTGTATTGTGCAACTGAAGTCTCACGTGGTATATTTCTTTTTGACATTAGCAAGGCTGAGATTAATAAGGAGCCATTATTCATAAGGCATTTTTGATTCTGCTAAAGTATAATTTATGGCTGAAATTGATGCATCATAAAATTCAGAAAAATAAAATAGGCAGAAATGATGTCATTGACATTATTTTCAAATTTTGCATTCTAATTTTGTTTTTTGATAAAAATCTTTATTTTTCCTTTGATCATCTTCAGCTGTGACATCTTTTCTGAAAAAGCAATGCAAACTAATATGTACTAGCTTCATTTTCAGTACAAGGATTAAATTTTTTCCTTCAAACCTACAAATACAATTTCCAATTAATATAGTTTAAATTATAATGTACCCAGAGAATAATCAATTCACTGCTAAATATTTGGATTTTAGAGAAGATTTTAATGAAAATAAATAAATTAATATAAAAAGAAAATATAGAGGGAGCAAAGAAATACAATGAACACAATTTAATCCATTATCCACAGTTTCTAATTTATTTTTAATTGGATGTACTGTGCTTAGAAAGTTGAAATGAAGGCCCAAATCATAATTCTTATTTTATTGTAGTACATTATAATTTTTAAAACTTAAGCTCACACAGTATCGAAAGTCTGGGCTTACAAAACTGATAAATCAGGGTATGATCCCTTACTTTACAAAAGTTTTCACCGTACAAGTCCTTTAATATGAAAATTTCTATGATCCATCTAAAAGTTTTCAATATACTGAACTGTTCAGGAACATGTTTCAAGAATAAAATGAATCATAAAGTCAAGCCATTACTTACCATTAAAAAAAATTTATGAATAAGAAAGAATAAACCCCTGAATTTCCCAAGACAGTTTTCTTCATTTTGCATCTCTTATCTACCTTTATTTTGGAATTATACTAATTTTGGCTGGAAGATAGGAAACACACACTTTCCATATGTCATTTTTTACTAAGAGGCTTTTGATAGAAATGAGAGAATTTTCCCTGTGTATTTGGATCAAACTATATTTTTCCATTTCTTTTTATCTACCCCCCCAATCACTTTTCAGATTTTTGACATTGTTCCATGTATTGCTGCCTAAGAAAGTGATAGCCAAATCTTTTTCCTATATCTACAAATATTGGGGGCAATCACTGTACGATATTTTAAAGCAGAGAGTTCTTAACCTCTGGCCATGGATGTCCTGTACAATCATGGATTGGAACCTTTGAGACTGTATGTTGTATATGCATTTTTTTCCATGGAGAAGATCTAGGGTTAACATGAGCTCCTTAAAGGAGTTGACCAAAAAAAAGGCTATGAGCCATTTTGTGCATGTATACATTTCTAGGGACACCTGTCCTCCAAAGAATATTAGGATTTAAATAGAGCATGAAAAAATGAGTAAAATAATTCAGAAAAAACCCTCCTGAATATAAAACAGGCAGAATCTGTAAAACAGAGTATTCCTTAAGAGGCTTTTAGTGACTGTTTCTTATAGAGGCATATGAGCATAAGCTGCATCGTCCTCTTCCATCGCTCATTCAAGCCACAGCATAGGTATTACATTTGCTGTTACTTTTCTGCTAGTACCAATTACATGACCAATTGTTTTGCAATAGTTCTTTTCTTCCATTCTAATAAGTAATCTTTGTTTATTCTCATAACATTTGGATTAAACTAACTTTGAGTAGATCTTCACACCTTACCAGGTCTCTTCTAGACATTACCAAGCCCTTCTAAAATGATGCTCTATTATGACAAATCTAGGCTATTTTAGAAGTTAATTATAGCCTAATTTGCTTTGTGGATAAGCATTTTATTATAAAATAAATCTTCTATCATAGCTTTTTTAAAAAAATCACAATGCCTCATTCTGTTTTTTTTTAAAGAAATAATTTTTTCTCAAATAATTACCTGCCATACACCAATATTGGCTGAAGGTTCTGAGAATGGGCGTTTGAAGACCCTGCACATTTTTAAGGCAACTGAATTAACTTCAGTGAGATTATTTAGCACAGCGAAGGCAGCTGCCAGTGGGTAAACACAGGAGAAAAGGCTCACATAACCAAACTGCAGGAATAACTCCAAGTAATCATCAAAGGTGCCCGAGTAAGTTCCCATTTCCTTTTCCAGAAGGACCTGTTCATATAATGTAGCATCTATGTCTGCCTTTAAAGCCTGCACCTTCCTCTTCACCTGCACATGCTGCTTCTTTTGGAACCAGTAAGAAAGAAGAGATTCTACAATTTGGTTAAGGATTTGAGAGGTAATCAGGAGAGTAGCCAAGCTCTGACGCAAAAGCTTCATATCCCTCAGGACAAAGGCAATGTAGAAGAGTGAGGCAAAGCAATTTAAAAAGTTGAACACTAACACTTTCAGAATTAGGCGATTCTGGTAGGCAGATTCCAATCTGTGATTCTCCCATGAAGTTAAAAACTCCCATGAAGATGAGAAACCAGTTATTTCCATTCTTGGATTCCAGGCAGAACAACCTGAAAAAATACCCATGAGGACCTAAAACAAAAGGATCTCCATCAACTATAGTCAGTATGGGTGTCTTTTTATCCATGCAGCATGTTATTTGTTTGTGGGAACAGATGGTCAGATTGTTTGCATCATCCTCATCATGAAAGAGAAATCTAAAATACGTGGCAAATCTTGCTTTGGTATCTGGGTAAAGTTTTGTGAACTACGCATGGTACTCCCCAGCTTCACACATGGACAGCAGGATTCCCTTTTTTGCAGCTGCCCAAATGAATAGAATAAGTCTTTCTGCCAACTGTACTCTTTGCACATTGTGTAGCAATTGCCAGATCACATCAGTGCACTTGGTCAAATTCTTCCCTGGACTGTGTGCCCGTGGCAGATATCAAAGGGTTCTGATATGGTTGCTTTTATTGAATGTGCAAGAGTGAGTACTGAGTTTGCTCTCCACACACCTGGCTGATTCTGTCTCCAGCCTGGCAGCATCTCACTCTGGGCCTCTGTAATACACTTTCAGACTGTTTGACCCCCTGGTACTGCGCATGGTTGAGGTCTGCACAGGTGTGAAACGCATGCTTTCCTCTTTAAGAGAGGAAATAATTGATACAGAAAGCCATTAACCTTCCACATTTTATCACTGTCACTAAATAATTGCTGAAAAAGGAGGGATTCAAAGAAAGAAATTAATTTGGGAATAAGGTTGTTAATTATGCATTGGTTCAATTGGCCCTTTTTTGGATGAATGTAAAAAGAAGACCTAAAAATGCTTTCATTGGTTGGAATACCTCGTGCAGGTGATAATATCACTTAGTTAAATTTCTAATTCTTAAAACACCAAATACATTGTGGGCTCTGTCTCAGGAACAAATCTCCTTTTATTAGACACCAACAATACCTGAGTGCTAGATGTTAGATGAATTATTAAAGACTAAGTCTGAGTACTTTCATTAGATGCATAAATGATACTATTATTTTCATCTTAATGAATGAACATTTGGAGTTAAAAATGAATAACACAGTTTTAAGAAGTGTATGATTAATGATTATTTTCTGGCACCCAAGATTGTATTTTTGTCTCAGCTTGTGATTAATTTTGTAGTTGCTAGAATATATGTTTTCTTAGAATAATTTTAATTACAGCACCTTGATCACACTTGAAATTTTATTACATCTTTGTAGATTGTCAAATGACATGGAGGAAGTTGACAAATATTGTAGCAGTGCATACACAATGGAATCTGATGGAGTGCCTTAAATGCCATAGCATAGAAAAATGGAGTACTTTATACTAAGAAGTGCTCATGCAATCTATAAAAATCTAGAAGGAATCAGAGTAGGTGAGAGTTCTGGAAACTATCTTATTAGAAGAATGGTTGAAGAACTTATATTCTTTAGCTAAGGTATTGAAGACTAGCTAGTGACCTAGCAGTTATTTGCAATTCTTTGAAGGGCTGTTACGTAGACAGGAAAACAAAATTATTTCATGTATTCCAGAAGGCATAAGAGGGATCCATCAATGGGATTTACAAAACGGAAAAACAAACAAAACCCCAAACATTCTAACAACTCAACTTGTCTAACAGTGAAACATACATTTTTGTGAGGCAGCAAAAATCCCATTGCTGGAGGTGTACAGGCAGAAGCCTATGCCAAGAGAGCTAGGATGGGATCCTTGAACCTACTCAGAGGTTAGAGTTCCTCCAGGCAGCCTTAACATGCTAAAACGTCCTGAAGGAATTTTTACATTTAGGCAGATTTTGCTTTAAGGTACATCATCACAAGTAAAGAAATGAATAACTGCAAAGCAAAAAGAATACAGATCCATCTAAGGTAACTTTGGTACTGTGTCAGGATCAAGGAATCCTGTCCTCTCTCAATGGCATGCTTGTTTTCAGAGACCTTTTGTTGGGATTAATTCATCTAGAAAATGCATTTTACATACAGGTATTAAGGAATGTGGTGAGTTATTGGTACTGGGTACGGAAGAGAGAGCTCTAATCCTAACATCGCTAATTCTCTGGGGGACTCTGGATAAGTCGCTTTTCTGTAACAGTTTCCTCATCCATAAAATGAGGAATACTTTTGTCATTGGGATTTCTGTGAGGAGTAGATAAAGACTCCGTTCGAGAAAAATGCAATATAAATACAAAGTATTCCACCAGCCAGACTAGGGTAAATTAAAATGATCTTTTTTTCAAAAAATATACATTAACTCCTTCAGGTCTACACAGTATTGATGTATGTGGGGCATACAGGAACTTCTATTTACTTAAAAGAGTTCCAGGGATCAGGAAAGCAGAATGCGATTTCCTACAAATCAGATATATTCTTTAGCAGAAAGAAGACTAAAAACACAGAGTTTGATGTAATTGAATTATGCAAATATATTTAAATCATGAAAACTGCAAAAAAAAAATGGCATTTTATCCAAAAAAAAAGAAAAAAGAAAAAAAAGTGAAAACACCAACTTTGGTGAGTCTCAAGTTTTTAGTTTAAAAAATAAGTGGACACTGAGGTATTTTATCATAGTCTCCTCTTCTGTTTGATATTTAAAACAGTGTATGATTTCTCTGCCTAACTTCTCCTTTTAGCTGTTATTGCTCTCTCCATCTCTGCTGTATCACATGCAGGAATGGTTCCTGATTGTGCACACAGCTGGGCACCTGACCTGAAGAAGGTAGCGATCCATGCTGGCTGGTGACCCATATATATGGTCACCTTGAAGGCTCTGCCCCGTGGGAACAATGGTCGTTATCTAAGTCAGGTAGACTGCTCTCTCTGGAATATGGACTGGGAAAAGAGTAGATGGAAAGAGAGCAGTCCAGAGTAGATATATACAGAGAAACACAACAGTCTTGAGAAACGAAGCCATGTTGACTGTGAACAAGAGTCAGAGACAGTAATTAGTTCTTACAGCTGCTTCCATCCCCTGAACACTTTTTAAGTTCCAGTTATCCACAAGTTTTCTTACGATGAGCCCTTGCCACCCAAGGTGCCCTGATTATGCCTATGTCCCAGCATGACCTCAGCATGGTTGGGAATTTTCTTCATCGTTTCAAACTGCAAAGCCCATGTTACTTATCTTTTTTCTAGACTAAGTTTTCAGAAATTTCACATGCCAAGTTTATTCATTTCTCATTTCTTTTGTTCATCATCATATTAGGTATTAGTTTTGAATGAATATTTCTTATTGAGTTCTATAATTCTAATTGTATACTGTATAAGACTTTCTTTTGGGATGAAGCAGAGAAACATGCTTGAGTAATTTTGATAAAAAGTTTCATTCTTTTTTTTGCTGATGTAGTTTCTATATTCCCACCTTAGCCCTTGGCTGGTGAATAGGACCAATAGTCACAAAGTGGACTATACTGCTAAAATTAGCCATAGTAGTTCCTCTCATGCCTGCCAGTCTGTTTATATAGGGAAGCCTTTACTGATACTTGTAAATTAAATTTCAGTAGACAGTCTGCCTATTTTCCTATTCTACATAAGACAAGTTAAGTTGAATAAGTTAATTGTTACTACCAAGGACTAAAGAGTGGTCTCTTGTTTAAACAAGCTAAGATTTTCCCTCCTTTTTTCTCTCTATATTTTAAAATATAATATAATTTATTTTTTAGAGCAGTTTTAGTTCTAGAGCCTTTTTTTTTTTTTTTTTTTTTTGGTTTATTTGTTTTTGTTTTTTTTTTGCGGTAAGCGGGCCTCTCACTGTTGTGGCCTCTCCCGTTGCGGAGCACAGGCTCCGGACGCACAGGCTCAGCGGCCATGTTTCACAGGCCCAGCCGCTCCGCAGCATGTGGGATCTTCCCAGACCGGGTCACGAACCCGTGTCTCCTGCATCGGCAGGCAGACTCTCAACCACTGCGCCACCAGGGAAGCCATAGAGCCGTTTTTTGTTTGGTTGTTTTTTAGCTCTCTGGATGTCTGTTCAAACTGAGTTGGCTGAGATGCAGGCTAGGTCAGTTTGGATAGATGGTGGGGGACTGGCAAGGCCTGGGATGCCTCTGCAGACCTGGAACTGTGCTGAAACTGGCACGCTGGGATCTTGGTTGTGGAGAGCGATTTGGCTCAGAAGGTGCAGGGAGGACCCCACACTTGTAGTCTGTTTGCAACATAAAGTCTGGGCTGGAGAGCATGACTGGAAAAGAAGGGAAGACTAAGAGGATAACTAAAAACATCTTGTCGAGTGTTGTCAATGTCCACAGGTTTTAACTACATGGAGTACCTACATGTGGTAGGTTAGAGGCCACAGAATGGTAGTATGGGCTACATTTGACAAGAATTCAGTTTTCTTTCAATGATGTAAAATAAGGGAATATTTAAACACTAAAAAGTCAATGTTTAAAAACTGGGAAATTTCAAGTTAAGATTTGTATTTGCAGTCTCTCTAGACTGAAGATGAAATGTCTGGCAGCACTTAACCCTCTTCCCCGCATGACAGCTATTGGTCGGAGCCGAGTGACCTCTGGCTCTTTAGACAGGGCATACGTGATCCTCGTTTAAGCTATCTGATTTCTATCAACATTGGAATTTACCAACCTCGATGCTAAATGCTTTATGTATATTAATTAAATTCATACCCACAACCTAGTGATGACAGTATTATCCTTATTTTATACACAAGCAAGCTAAGAGTCAGAGATGTTAAATATCTTGACCAACTAAGGTCACACAAAACTAGTTAAGTAGCAGAGTAATAATTTGAATTCAGGGGTGTCAAACTCTGTTTTCTCTAGTACAAAATACTGCCTTTAGTATTAATTGTATGATTGTTTGGACTGAAAATGTCATTTTCTTAATTGTGACTTTGAAAGTGTGGAGTATTTTAAAGCCATATATGTTAGTTTTCTATTTCTGTAGCAAATTACCACAAATTTAATGGCTTAAAGCAACACAGATTTATTCACTTACAGTTCTGTAAGTCAGAAGTCTAAGACAGGCTGCATTCCTTCTGGAGGCTTTAGGAGAGAATCTGTTTCCTCATCTTTTCCAGCTTGTAGAGGCTGCCTGAATTCCTTGGTTCATGGTCCCTTCCCCCATCTTCAGAATGCATCAATCCAACCTCTGCTTCCATCATCCCATCTCCTTCTTCTGCCTTTGGCCCTTTTGTCTTCTTCTTATAAAGACCCTTTGACTACATTGAGGGCCCCTGGATAATGCAGAATAATCTTACCATCTCGAGATCTTTAATATAATCACATCAGCAATTTTTTCCCATGTAAGGTAACAAATTCATAGGTTTGGGGAGTTGGGGTATGGATACCTTGAGGGGCATTATTGAGCTTACCAAGCCATACAAGTTATGGGCACCAAACTTTGATCCACTTCCACACAAATAGAGTCACTTTATGGCATCATAAATCACTAGGTAAGTCATTTACATATCTTATGCTGGTACCAAAACATTAATTTAAAGAAACATTTAATGTAATATAAGTGAAGTGGAAGCCTAAGAAAAATGATTGTAATCAAAAGAGGACTTTAGTAAGTTATCTTTATTTGAATCAAAAATATGTTGCGCTCTTCATTTCTATGGCAGATATAAATTAAACCAGGCTCTGCAGAAGATAAGAGTTCTATAATCAGAAATCAACATCTGCAGATATTATGATATTGCACCTGCATGTTTTGAAGTGAAGAACACAGAAATACCAACCATGTATAAGAGGCTATATTTAAACAGTAATAATTTTGCTTTTTCAAAACAAAATATCTCAAATATAACTGTTATTCCTATTAAAGTTTCTGAAGACATGCTAAGTCTGCAAATTTAAATGAAACTATTTTTTTTTCCTTCCCACTCAAATAGCTCCTCTATTAAATGAAGTTTCCATGAAAGAGCTTTTATTACCAGCCAGGAAATATTAAGATTACAAACACACTTTGAATAGAGTATAACAAGAATAAGAATAAACTTGTAATCCCAAAGATGTGATTCTTGGTTTCATGTCGTCAAGGTTGTATTTTTATGTGAGAACTACAGATTTGAAACCATCACTATTATAAAATAACTCATAATATTAAAATCTCATCAAAAAATAAAGTACTTAGGAATGAACCTGATCAAGGGGGTGAAAGACTTATATGCTGAGAACTATAAAACATTGATAAATGAAATTGAAAGTGATTTAAAGAAATGGAAAGATATCCTCTTGGACTGGAAGAATTAACATTGTTAAAATGGCCATATTACCCAAAGCAACCTACAGATTTAGTGTGATCACTATCAAATTACTCATGACATTTTTCACAGAACTAGAACAAATAATCCTAAAATTTATATGGAACCATAAAAGACCCAGAAGAGCCAAAGCAATCTTGAGGAAAAAGAACAAAGCAGGAGGCATAACCCTCCCAGACTTTAGACAATACTACAAAGCTACAGTAATCAAAACAGTGTGGTATTGGTACAAAAACAGACATATGAATCAATGGAACAGAAGAGAGCCCAGAAATAAACCCACACACCTACAATCAATTAATCATCCACAAAGGAGACAAGAATATACACTGGAGAAAAGACAGTCTCTTCAGCTAGTAATATTGGGAAAATTGGACAGCTGTATGTAAATCAGTGAAGTTAGAACGTAACATCACACCATGCACAAAAATAAACTCAAAATGGTTTAAAGAGTTAAATATAGACACAACACTTTAAAACTCCTAGAATAGAACATAGGCAAAACATTCTCTGACAAAAATCGTACCAATGTTTTCTTTGGTCAGGCTCCCAAGGCAATAGAAATAACAAAAATAAACAAATGGAACCAAATCAAACTTTTATACAGCAAAGGAAACCATAAACAAAACAAAAAGACAACCTACAAGACTGGGAGAAAATACTTGTAAACAATGTGACTGACAAGGGCTTAATTTCAAAAATATACAAACAGCTCATACAACTCAATAATGAAAAAACAAACAACCCAATCAAAAAATAGGCAGAAGACCTAAATAGACATTTCACCAAAGAAGGCATACAGATAGCCAATAGACACACAGAAAGATGCTCAACATTGTTAATTATTAGAGAAATGCAAATCAAAATACAATGAGGTATCACCTCACACAAGTTAGAATGGCCACCATTTAAAGGTCTACAAATAACAAATGCTGGAGAGGGTGTAGAGAAAAGGGAAAACCCTCCTACACTGTTGGTGGGAATGTAAATTGATGCAGCCACTATCGAGACCAGTATGGAGGTTCCTTAGAAAACTAAAAATAGAATGACCATATGATCCAGCAATTCTGGAAATAATGAAAACACTAATTCAAAAAGATACATGCACGCCCTAATGTTCACAGCAGCACTTTTAACAGTAGCCAAGACATGGAAGCAACTTAAATGTCTACAGATGAATGGATAAAGAAGATGTGGTATATATACACAATGGAATACAGCTCAGCCATAAAAAAGAATGAAATAATGTCATTTGCAGCAATATGGAGGGACCTAGAGATTACCATATTAAGTGAAGTAAGTCAGAAAGAGAAAGACAAATACCGTATGGTATCACTTATATGTGGAATCTAAAATATGACATAAATAAACTTACTTACAAAACAGAAACAGACTTACAGACTCAGAAAACAAACTTATGGTTACCAAAGGGGTAAAGGGCTATGGGAGGGATAAATTAGGTGTTCAGGATTAGCAGATATAAAATACTGTATATAAAATCGATATATAACAAGGTCCTACTGTATAGGACAGGGAACTATATTCAATATCCTGTGATAAACCATAATGGAAAAGAATATGAAATATTCTTTATTTTTGTATAAATATGTATAACTGTATCACTTTTCTGTACACTAGCAACTAACACTACATTGTAAATCGACTATATGTCAATAAAAAAATTAAAATAACTCAAAATAAAACAGAATTATAGTTTGAATTATCTTGACAATTCTGTGCTTTTTTTTCCTTTGGATATGCAGAGTTGATTTCTACTGTAGGGTGTTTCTCTCTTCCTCAATACCTCCATTTGTTAACCAACAGTTCATTGTATGCAATGAAAATTCTTATATGATCTACAGAAGAACCTTCTACTCCTTTTGAAAAATTTGAAGATTAAATAATGCTATTGATAAAAAGATGTCAAGAGCTGGAGAGGGTGTGGAGAAAAGGGAACCTCCTACACTGTTGGTGGGAATGTCAGTTGGTGCAGCCACTGTACAAAACAGTATGGAGATTCCTCAGAAAACTAAAAATAGAATTACCATTTGATTCAGCAATCCCACTCCTGGGCATATATCCAGACAAAACTATAATTCAAAAATATATATGCACCCCTATGTTTATAACATTATTCACAATAGCCAAGACATGAAAAAAACCTAAATGTCCATTGACAGATGAATGGATAAGGAAGATGTGGTACATATATACAATGGAATACTACTCAGCCATAAAAATAACCAAATAATGCCATTTATAGCAACATGGAGGGACCTAGACATTATCTTACTAAGTGAAGTAAGTCAGAAAGAGAAAGACAAATAGCATATGATATCACTTATATGTGAAATCTAAAGTATGACACAAATGAGCCTATCTATGAAACAGAAACAGAATCAGAGACATAGAGAATAGACTGGTGGTTGCCAATGGGGAGGGAATGGGAGAGGGATGGATTGGGAGTTTGGGATTAGCAGATGCAAACTGGTATATATAGAATGGATAAACAAGGTCCTACTGCATAGCACGGGGAACTATATTCAATATCTTATAAACCATAAAGGAAAATAATATGAAAAAGAATGTATATATATATGTATATATATATACATGTATATATATATATATATCTGAGTCACTTTGCCGTACAGCAGTAATTAACACAACATTGTAAATCAACTATACTCCAATAAAAAAATAAAAAAGAGAAAGAGACAACAGGAATCAGAGACTACAAGTATAGATAGCTATTTCAAGCAGTCTTACTCTAAAGGAGAATATGGGAATGAGGCAATAGCCAAAGAGGAAGTGGAATCAAGAGAGGTGTCTTTTGGTTGATGTTTTGTTTTTGTTGAGGTGGGAGGGAAAAAAATGTCAAGAACACATTTTTTTTATTATATCCTCTTGGTATAGGAGTCTTACTATCTGTGGAAGTAACATATGTGTGTGAACTTTTATCAGAAATGGAGGCTTTATGATTATTAAATGCTTCTCTTTCAGTGATACATCATTGTAAACATTTTAAATCAGATAATCTAACAATTGAAGAGCCTAGCTTTAGTAATCAGTTAGGAGGTAGTATTAAACTGCATTCATGTTGAAAAACATTGTAGAACATTTACTTTGTTTTTCTTTCTCCTCAAGTAAGTAAATGATGACTGTTTAGAAGACACTATTTTGCTGTCTTCTTGGCTGAGATGAAAATGCAAAAGAAAGTGAAAAAACCCAGCTGATCTCTATAGACACAGTAAGTATTCTCTACATTCTAATCAGAACAATAAAAACCTAGATTTGTACTTCCAAATAAATAAGTAAATAAATAAATAAAATCAAGAAAACTAAAGTGAATTTTCTTCCCTTGTTTTTAAAAATATATTGTTGAAAGCGGGTAGAGAGGAGATCATGAAAATAGAAGTATGAATTATTTACAAAACTATATCTGTATCTTTATAATGTTACCCTCCAAACTGGGAACATATTATTTTCCTCCAGTTATTCAAGATTATTCTACATTTCTCTGCTAAATTGTTATTTTCTTCACATAGATTCTTTGTTTTTCTTTTAAATAAGAGCAGTCAAGTATAATGACAATGGGACCATTTCTTCAGCATTTGATCGTAGGGATATTCCTATAGAGGAATTTGTTTACTTACAACCTTTCTTGTGATTTGCTTCTTTATTTACAATCTTGCCTGTAATTTTCACGTGTTTCTTATTTTTCCTCCTTAGAGATAGAAATTCTGGCTAGCAAAAACTCAATTGTGCTTCAGCTCCAAAATTTGTTCTAGTAAAAATTATCATACATCTACCTTTGTCTAATAGATGAAAAGCAAAAACATTTACTCTAGTTTTGTAACAATAATTGTATGTTTGCATTATTTAACAGTAGCATATTCTGTTCTAGTGATTCTTCTATCATTTTTATGTTTTATTGGTGATAATGTAGTGTTAATACTCAGGAGAAATAGGAGAGGAGCTGGTAATAGATTTCATTAGATCCTACCAAATCAGATGAAGTAATTTAGATTTTGTCCTGCAGGCAATATTGGGCACTTAAGGCTCTTTAGAAGAGACTAACAGAGACGTGAGATCAAAATAATGATTAATGGAAACTAATCTGCTAATACTGTTGGGGATGGATGAAAAGGGGAGAGATTGGGTGAAAGAGTCCTAATCAGAAGAGATCACTTAGAGCCTGGGAGTCATGTAAGCATGAGTTACTAATAAGGATGGCATTAGTGGTGGAATTGGAAAGGAATGAAGTGGGTTTGAGGGCCATTATGAAAGGAGATCTGGTGACTAATTTCCTTTATAGAACAGCCTAGATAGAGGAATAAACATGAATTAGGTTTTGAGAGACTGAAAAAATAATAGAACCAGGAATAGAAATAAATCAGGAGAGGGCGCTTAGTTGAAGGGGAAGATAAGGAATTAAATTTTGGACATGCTTTCTTTAGGATGGCAGCAGAACATACAGGTATATTTGTCCAGTGGTTACTTGGAAAATATTGGACAGGGTCTTAAAAAAGAAATTGGTCTGATATGAATTTGGAATCATCAATGTAGAAGTGAATGTGGTAGCCCTAGGAGTAGATAAGATTTCTAATGGAGTTTCAAGGGCGAAGAGAAGAGAACCTTTAAACATGTATAACCCACATCTATTTTAATGTTTTTATAACACTTACCTGAAATTTCATTGTTCGCTATACACTTATGTTAACACAAATTTGGCCCATATTCTTTACCACTGTATCTCCAACCCACAGAACAGGGCCTGGCATGTGGTAGGTGACAAAAAAGCGTCTATTGAATAACTGACTGAATGAAGAAATAATTTTTATAAATATCCAGATCTTCAAATAATCTCAAGTGTGACCCTACATAATTTACCTAGTCAAGGACAGGTGTTTCATCAGACAATACATTTCAGAGAAATATACATTTTACTTTTTAGGTTTTTTTTCTGCAGATTTGGGTTCTTACCTTGAATTTTGGTGTATGACTCTTCAGCTGAAACTGGAGGCATCTTGGTTTTGAGAGATTTCTTTTCATTTTTGTTTTCTCCCTTTGAGAAAAAAATAGAGATAGTACATGTGATTTTACATAAAATGAAGTTGAATGTAAAATATAAGAGTTTTTCATTCCATAATCAAGCCAGTCATTAAAATTGATCATTTGTTTATGATATACTAAAAATGATAATTCTTGCACTTAAATGAATGTTCTTGGCTCTATTATTGAATAATCAACTTCAATCTCCACAGTTTGTTGACCACAGTCTGTTTTTTTCACTGTGGTTGCTGCATCTCCCAGGCACATGTTTCTCCCAGTTCTGGTTCTAACTTCCTACAGCCTGGTTCTAACTTCCTACAGCCATAGCATTGGTCCCAGTCTAGGTCTTTAGAGGTAGAATGTAAAATGATGGAAAGAAGAAAGTACCTTGGTGTCTTTACTCATAGCTCTCTTTCTTTTACATTCCATGATTTCATTTGCATCTATCTCATCATTTATCTTAACATTTAAGCTTTCCTTTGAAATGTAAGTATATCTCACTGGATGTGGCCAGTGTATACCTGAAGATTTTCCCATGGGGACAGGGTAAAATAAGATATAAGGTTAGAGCATAGAAAGTTTGGCTCCCAAGCTGCTCACAGCTGCATAGGGGGAACAAACACACACCAGTGCAACTGACATGAAATGTTATCAGTGATGACACAATGTTAGTAGATGCTAGGGGTGGGGCATAAAGGGGAGTGGTCAGTTCTTCTGGAGTTGAAGGTAAAGGAAGGACACTATTCAAAAGGAAGTGACTCCTGAATTTACAAATCAAGATGAGATTTTTGTTTTCCAGATGGACAAGGCATGGGAAATATTACAGGCAGTGGACGTATGTTTAGCAAAAGCCTAAGATGTATATAGGTGAAGGGAGACTACAGAAGTGCTTGGAAGGGAAAAAGGGTGAGAAGATGAGGCTAGTGAAGTAGGAAGGGATTTTGAGAGTCTTTTAAGCCTTGATGTGAAGTTTGACATTATTTTCAGACACTGTATGTCAGAAACATTTTAAACTGGAAAGCAAATTGATCAGATGATTTAATTTAAGACTCATATGTGTTAGGCAAGGCAGGTATTATTATTCTTATATTATTGAATAGGAAATTGATTAAGTGGTTAGAAAAGTATGGATCCCTGGATAGATTATGAAGTAGTGATAAAGCCTTCTGACTTCAATCAAATACTTTTACATCATGCTATTCAGAAACATTTCCATCATAGTTTTATTGTACATAAATGTAGTTTTATGTGAATAGTGTCTTATTCTGGAGTATGAGAGAGAGTTTGTACTAGTCTGAGTTTGCAGTTTTTGATTTCATGGTTATTGACAAATTTGAATTACATATGATATTTTGGTTTGAGAATTAACTATTTAAATGACACTTAAAATACAATGTAAATTGATTTTTTCATTCATAGATTTTTATAGGACTCAAATAATCGATTTGTATTTCAGAAATATGTTGTTTAAATGTCATTTTAAAATGTTATATTCTGTAGATGAAAAGAGGGTTTTAACTTTGTGTCATTTTTAACATTTAGCATATTTGAAACTGGAGAAAAACTATTTTTCTTTTACCAACATGTTACTGGAAAGAGTAGTTGCAAATAATTCCCCAGTATGACTTTTAAGATATGTGATGCCAGCAGACTTCCAGATTAACATCCACAAATTATGGCTGTCAGGAATGGCACAGGATGTGTCTAAGAGCTGCCCTACTTGTGTCTAGTCTGAGTAGCTCTCCAATATTAATGTTTCTGAAGGAAAGACAACTCTCTAAGGAGTTTCTGCTCATTTTGCCTTCTGTTTTGTATCAATATAACCTAGTGATTTAGCTCTCAGGAACTAAAGTCAGATAGAACAGGGTTCTGATCCAGACTCTGCAATTTGTAAGTTGTGCGTAAGTAGCAAATTATAACAGGGCCCATGAGAATTCAATACAGCAGTGCTTGGAAAGGGATAGCACCTTGCTTGGTACATAGTAATTGCTGTTAGCTACTATGTTCTCCAAGAGAATAATGTATTAGCTATTTTTATGTGCTCTGCAGGAAAATAATCATGATGGTAAGTTGGCATACATCACTGTAATGACTTTCCCAGAGAAAAACACAAGGCTAGTTGAAGGGAAGTACCCAGCTCAACATTTGTGATAGTCTATAAGTTTTTAAACATATAAGTAACTTTTAAAGTATGAGATTATTTATTTTGACACAAGTATTAGAAAAGTCAAGGGCACTCTCATAAAGAACATTCTCCACTTCTTTCCACTGCAGAAACAGTCAATGTTAATCAGAAAAGGAAGGCAAATTTTCTAGGGCCAACATTAGGTAATCTCGGTATTTTTTATACTCTAGGCTCATTTAAACCTGAATCATTAGACCATGCTATGCTAGTCCCTGAGGTACCTTCCTGTTTGTATTTGACATCTCTCATCCAGTTCTCCTAGATGTGAAAATAATTCTTGCTCTAAAAATCTTACATAGTGCTTTTAGGTAAATCTAGTGAGCAATTCATGAAAATTGTTCTATAAATAGCTGTAAGTGAATATTGATCATATAATTACCATTTGGACTTAAATCTGTCATAAGAACACAAATTATTAATAATGATGATGATAATAATTACCACTTAGGAATTCCCTACTATATGCTTTATCTATACTGTCTCTAGTTTGTATACCAAGGCTACAAAGCAGGTATCATCCTCATTTTATAGATGAACAGACTTAGAACTTGTGCAAATATTTGTCCAGAGAAGGGTTCCTCCACTTTGGCAACATTAAAAGTTTGAACTGGATAATTCTATGTTGTAAAGGGCTCTCCTGTTCATTCTAGGACATTTAACAGCATTTCTGGCCTTTCCCCTTTAGATGACAGTAACTTCCCTACCCCTGGGCTGTGACAACCAAAAATATCTTCAGACGTTGCTGATTGTCCTGAGTGCAAACTACTCCCTATTGAGAACTCCTGGTCTAGAGAAATTACTGTTAAAATGCAGTTTCCTAAGACCGGGATGTTTGACATTCTCTGTTGGAACTAGATCATATAACCAGTTTAATATTTGAGAAATGATTTCATTTTGGATGATGGTAGAAGTGAAAATCAGCAAGGAGAAGTCTTACTTTGCTTTTCCAAATCATAATAGGGTCTTCTAAACATTTATTATTCCATTCTAAAGCCAATATATGCAGTATGTATAAAATGATAAGGATAAACCCCAAAGACAAACAGTCCATGACCCAGATGGTAGCAAGTAAAACTGCAGAGAAATCACACATCATAGTGTTTATTCAAATTCCTCCCCAGACAAGAAATGATGAGAATCAAGACTGATTTAGGGATGTGGGGAGCATACCTGTCTCGTGGGTTGCTGTGACTCGCTGCTTGGATCAGAACCTTGTTTATTCTCATCGCTCCCATCACTAGGCTTCACCTTGTTGAATCTTATTGTCAGGGATTTAAACATCTTTAAGGTGGTTCTGAAAACTTCTGTTTTTATGACCCTGTGTCTGGAGGTAGAGAAATGTACTTTGTTTTTCTTTTCATTAGTAGACAAGCCAATTAGTTGCTTAATCAGGATTTCGTTCTGGTTAATTCCTAGAGGCAACTCTCTAGCTAGTCAGGGCTTTGGCTTAAAAGCAGCAAATTACTTCTGCTTGGATGATTTGAATTCTGTTTATGAACTTTAGAGAGTCAAAATACCCCTGTGAATAACTTATAAGTGAGAATTAAACAAAACTTCATTGTTGATTTAAATTGTTTAAATGATTGTTTAAATGTGATCACATTACCCATTGGTTTGTTTATTTTTCTTTCTTTCTAATTACCCACCCACCTATCTCTTCTATCTAACATTTGTCAAAGTACTACAGGCAAATGATGAAAAAACAAAATGTGCATAAAGGCTTATAATATAAAGCAACTCTCCCAAAGTCCTCACATGTAGTTCTGTACTGTGAAGTAACTACTTTTTCCTTTTTCTGTTCTTCTGGTGATTCTTTTTTTAATTAGTATTTTACTATTTGATTAGATTAATGATGTTCTTGGAAAATATAGTGAAAAATGAGACATAATGCTTTGCATTCCCAATAGCCTAAACATCCACCTCAGATTCATAATGATAAATACATTAGAATTAAGCAGAGAGAGTATATTAGTTTGCTAGGGCTGCCATAACAAAGTACCACAGACTGGGTGACTTAAACAACATAAATTTATACTGGAGGCTAGATGTCTGATATCAAGATGCCAGCAAGGGTAGTTTCTTCTGTAAGCTGTGCGTAAAGGAACAGTCTCTCTTCTTGGCTTGTGGATGGTCTTCCTCTTCCTGTGTCTTCACAGTGTCTTTACTCTGTTCATGTTTGTGTCCAAATTTCCTCTTCTTGTAAGGACACCAGTTATATTAGATTAAGGCCCACCTCAGTGATCTTGTTTTAACTTACCTCTTTAAAGACTCTATCTCCAAATAAGGTCACATTTTGAGGTAGGGGGATCAGAACTTCAACGTGAATTTTTGAGGAGATACTATTCAGCCCATAACAGAGAGACAGTATGTTTGATGAATATCACTTTGAGGAAATGTAATTCATTGCTCAGAAGCAATTTGTTCCAAAATTTCTTACAAGTTTACTATTTTCTTACAAATTGCTGAAATATTATGAAAGCTATCTATGTGATTACTAGTTTTCTAAGTCTAGATAATTCTGTTGGATTATTAATTTCATAAATTGTAAAAAAAATATGTATCTTTCTCCAGGATGAATTTTTTTCTCCGATTCACACTTTAACCAATAAGCCTAAACTCCTTGAAGGAGGACACCATGCATCACTTATTTTACCACCACAGATCCTTTATACGGAGTAGAAACTCAAGCCTCTTCTGAATAGAATTTAGTTGAAAGCGCTTTAAGAGATCTGACAACTCTAGTCCTCACTTATATCTCTGCTTTAATTCAAAACTAATTAAATATATTACACTTGCAGCATTTAAGTTTATGCATTTCTTAATACTTGGCACCACAATATGCCATTTCTTTCACTAATGTTTTCCTATATCTGTGTCTTCTCCCTAAATAGATGGAAAGATCATTACCATCAGAACTTTGTTCTGTCATTTCTCTTAGTATCACCTTGTCATCTACTATAGTATCCTTTCATTGTATCTGTATCATTTTAAACAGGTATGCAGAATATTCTAATACTTCTTTCACAATTTGACTGGCTAACATTTAGCTGTTTTTGAAAAAAATATTAGAGTTCTGAGAAACTCAAAATCTTGTAAAAGGTCCAAGTCACCAGAGTCTACAGCAGAAGTCTATGAAATTGCAGTGAAGAACTCTTCTTTTTCTTTTTGGAAGCTCAAGATCAAGGGAGGAGTAGAGGAAGGTAGGATCACAGTCTCTAAGAGAGCCATGGAGCTCTCATTTCCATCCTGGTAGTGACATATCTACTAGATGCAAGGAGACCCCAGTGTGAGACCTTAACAGCATTTTGATTATTAAAATACAGTTATCAGGGGCTTTCCTGGTGGCACAGTGGTTGAGAGTCCACCTGCCGATGCTGGGGACACGGGTTCGTGCCCCAGTCCGGGAGGATCCCACATGCCGCGGAGCGGCTGGACCCGTGAGCCATGGCCGCTGAGCCTGCGCGTCCGGAGCCTGTGCTCTGCAACAGGAGAGGCCACAACAGTGAGAGGCCCGCGTACCGCAAAAAAAAAAAAAAAAAAAAAAAGATAAAATGAGTATTTCAATTGTAGAAATTTATTCTGCTCTTTTAAAAAATAATTGAAGCAATTTACATAATAGAAAATGCTCTTTACATGAAATGAAAATTTTTTAAAGTGAGATCTTGCTTACTACATGGAGTTCCAAGGACATTAAAATACTAATGAATTAACTACCTCTTACCTGTTTTTATGGATAATAAATATTTTATAGAAATGTAAAAAAGTTACTTAAAAAAAAATCCAGGCTTCCAGTTGGGGGCATAAAAATACTTGCATATTTTGACAAGAATTGTCAATGTTTGGCCCTATTAATTGGTGGAATCTTACTCCTTAACTTGCCTTATTTTAAAAAGTAAAATTGACTTGAATTACTCCTGTTTTTCCCCAACTTTATTGAGATATAATTGACATGCACCATTGTGTAAGTTTAAGGTGTGCAATATGATGATTTGATACACATATATACTGCAAAATGACTATCACAATAAACTTAGACAACACATCCCTCACCTCACATAATTATCATTTTGTTGTGTTATATGGTGTGAACGTTTAAGCCCTACTCTCGTAGCAGCTTAACAATACAGTATTGTTAACTATAGTTACTTTTGGTGGTTCTTTCTACATTGTTAAAAAACTCTGCTTATTCTACTCTTTTTGTGTGTGTAAATTTAGACCCCAAACCTGTGTGAGGCACAAGTTCAACATTAAGAATTGTTAAGGATAACTTTATTTTCCTACCCAGAGCCTGGACAAACTTCCTTGATGCTTTGTGACATTGGACAGAGTTTCTTTTTCAGTCCAACAAGGATGCACTTTTTTAAGGGGGTCTTGTCTTTGTTTTTGTTTGTTTTTTTAATGGGACCTCTTCTCTTGTGCACTTTCCAAGTAAAACTAAAGACTTTCAGCACCAAGACCACCCTCCACACCCTCCACACCAGGGCAGCCTGAGTTAACTCATCTAATACTTCTTCCCTCTGTATTTCTGCAACCTGGGGATTTCCTTAAGATAATAGTTATGCATTTTAGGAAAAGAATACAAAAAAGAATATATAACTGAATCTCTTTGCTGTACAGCAGAAATTAACACAACGTTGTAAATCAACTATACTTCAATAAAATTTAAAAAATAATTATGCATTTTAAAGTATATTTGTTGTAGAAAAAAATACAGAGGAAAAAATTTTAAGGAAGAATTTTAATTTAGTTTTTCATATTACCAAAATCATAAGTCCTTTACTGATTTTTAAAAGAAATTAAAAGTTTTAATTTTAGATTCAATCCTTTCATCAAAAAGAAACATATAATAAATAACTTGATTGATTATGAATATGACTTAATTTGTATGTCTTGAAAATACAAAATTACTTTTGTTAAAATATGGGTGTTCATTGTTTTAAAAGGCAAAGTTTTCTTTTTTGTTACATTGTTGCTTCAGAAATAATTCTGAATGAATTATCAGATATGTATGGGGTCATTTTAGGAACTTCTCAGATAATCCTCTAAGCCTATAGTTGATTATATTTTCAAATTTAGGATATAAACATCAAAGGAAAAGTTAGCAGCAGGATTGTGACTGATTCTCTCCCTTCCTGGGACCCTCAGAGGAATAAAAGGCCTCATCAGACCTCTTTGTAAATCTGATCATGGTATTTACTCATGGAAAGATACCAGGGAGTCCCTACATATGAAATGTGTTCAGTAGGACATTTTTGGTCTGTCTAGATTGGTTATTGCAAATAAGCCTGTAATTTACTTATTTATGTGGCATGGTGGCTGGAGATGGGTGAAGGAAATAGTATGTAAGCTTTGCAAGGACATGTAAAATGGAGATGTCCTCAATCCAAACTGCTTTCCTTTTGTGAGAAATACCTTTGCCTACTATGCTCAAAAACTCCTTGTACATCTGAAATCAAAGTGTGCCAAAATGCAGGAGAAGGTGGACAGTTTTAAATGCTGTGTCTGATGGTTTTGGGTTTTTCCCAAAAAGGATATTTTATCTCTGTCTGACAGTGGCCTGTATCAATTGAATCATTAATGAAGTTTGGTGTGAGGTAAGCTCTATGATTTTGGGGGAATCTGCTTTGACAACTCATCCCTTAGGATTTATCACAGGTCATAAGAAAAATGATACAGATATTAATTCAATCATCTTTATCAATGACTTAAAATACTTCCAACATCTTGATTTTTGTCAGTAGATTGGTATCAACATGGGCATTAAAATTACAGATGAATACTTTCACATTGTCTAGATCAAGGGCCTGAAAGTTCAGAAAATGGGCAACTGGAAAGAATTCTAGAATGAGAGATGTGAATTTTGGCTCATTCTTTTTCACTGGATGGATGTGTGAGCTAAATCGAATCTCTTGCCTTAATCTGGATATAAGGTGGGCAAAATAATATTTAAGCTTCCTTCTAACTCTAAATTCTGTGATTCTGTGTTCTACAGAGAGGCTTTCCAGTGAGCAAGAAGAAGACAAGGGAAAGAAGAGGGTTTCTTTGCTGGGTGAAGTGGCTACTAGAATTTCACCAATTGTCCTCTAAGTTTTTGTGCAAAGTTACTACATTGCTGCAGTAGTGACTGCCAACATGAATAAAAGCAATCATTCTCCAATATAAATCTGATCATGTGGCTAGATGAAGGCCCTCAGTGACTCCTCTTGCTTTTGGCATCATGTCCAAACTCCTACCATGACATTTCAGGCCCTTTATAATTGATCCTTGCCTAACTCTCTGTTTTCATTTATAACCCCCACTTCTTCCCACTCTCAGCTCTTACCATAATGAAATTAACTTGTGGTAACTTGAATTACTCTACTTTGTCTTACCTCTATCTATGTCTTTGCTCATAAGTACTTCTCCTGCCTAAAATGCTGTTCCACGCCTTGTGTATCTAGCTTAAGCTGGGTATTTTCTTCTCCCACCTTTTCCCCCTTTCCTCTCAACAGGTGTGTATTTAATCCCTTCTTTGTTGTCCTGATTGTAGCTTGTGCCATATGCACACCTGAATTTTATCAATTCTCATTTTTAGACCATTTCCAGATCTCTTTTTCCTATCAGAGAGTAAGCTTCTTCAGGCTGAGACTATGCTTTGGCCACCTTCATATCCCCTTTGTCTGGTTCTAGGTACTCCATGCATATTGGTTGAATTAATGATGAGAGAATGATGGTTTAGACAATCTTTTAGTTCAGGATTAATAATAAAGAGATTCTCTGTGGCAGAGGCAGCATGTAAGAAGTGGAGAAAACTTCTCTGGAGGACAGAGATGTTATGGTCTTGTTAACTTTTATCAGTAGTCATTGTATGCAAGACTTCGTTTTAGGCTGAGAATGGGGTGGGTTAAGAGAAGCATGCATAAAATAATGGTGGATTTTACAATAAATGGTGTTTTAGATTCGATGAATATGGTTTATAAGTGGCACACAGTAATATTTTATATATAACTTTAACTTCTATGGTTTTGTGTTGTTCTGCACATGTATATTTGTAAATATCTATACAAATATATGTAATTATAAACATGCATACAGATGGTAACAAAGCCATACTAAAATAAAAAGAATCATCAGGGGCTTCCCTGGTGGCGCAGTGATTGAGAGTCCGCCTGCCGATGCAGGGGACACGGGTTCGTGTCCCGGTCTGTTTAGTTTCAACAGAACATTATCCATCATAACAATGTTGTTTGCATTAATCTTACTGATTTTTGAGTTTTATGTTAAGTTTACAAATAGGTTTTAGCTTTATGGTTATAGAAAATATACAGGCAAATGGAGTCTATATCTAGTTCCAGGTTTGAACATATTTACATCTTATTCCTATAAAATTATTCAAATAAGCGATGGAGCATCCATAATAAAGTTTCCACTTAATAGATATCAAGTTTGAGTTCTAACTTTCTTTGGAATCTTTATTGATCAGATTTCAGACATTCCCATTGAAGAGTGATTTTGAATGAGGAGGCATTCCTAGTAGTTCTAAGGTCACAGCTTCCTTTGCTCCTGAGAGGGGGATGGGTTGGACCTTCCTTCCTCCCTCCCTCCCTCCCTTCCTTCCTTCCTTTCTTTCGGCAGACTATTGGAAATAAACTACAAAATCAGCTAAGGTTGTATGGTTGAGTCCCTTTGTTGTGCACCTGAAACTATCACAACATTGTTTATCAGATATACTCCAATATAAAAAAAAACATTAAAAAAACCCCCAAACAGCTAAGGTTATATTTTCCATTATGTCTACCAAAGAAAGTAACATTTAGATATTTTTCTGAGATCATTCTGAATTAAATTTAAATAATCTGAGTATTATTGCAATAGGAGAATAGTAGCCACTAAATTATAAAGGGAATGACTGGTTTACAGTAGATAACCTCAAGCAATAACTTGAATGGAAACAATAGATTTTTTCTTTCCAGGTTTTGGGGGCTGTTCTATTTTTAGGATAGGATCATAAATTGATAATAAGTCTGAACTTTGACTAAGTCCTGAAAAATTCACTGCACTGAATACATCATATTTAGTAAGGCAGGGAAGTAGATAAGTTATGAGCATTTTTTTCACTTATAAGACTTTAGAGGAAAAAGTATTGGGCACATTGTCAGGTCACCTGTGAAGCCGGTTTTGGCCCTCATCCACAAAACAGAAGATAGAACAACAAGCTCTTAAGGATTTGGGGAAGATTACAAAAGATAATGAATATGATGACATATAAAAGGTACCTGGTAAAAATTAAAGTGCTCAACAAATATTTGTTAATTGAATAAAACAAATCGTGTTTCTGGAGAGCACTAAGATTTAAAATGCTCTGCTTACTAAAGTATATAATTTTACTGTGCAATAAACATTTGAGTTCTTTCTGTGTTTCAGGTACTCTGCTAGCTGCTGTGGGGTATATAGAGATGACTCACATATACCCTGTGACATACAGAGATTCTTGAGAGATATATGAACAATCCCAATTCGCCTTCTCTAATGGACGAATGTGAGTCATGTTATAGTAGCACAGAATAGCAGGTGACCGAGTCTGCCTAGGTGTAAGTGGGCAATAATCTGGAGAGTAAATCTTTTCAGAGGAGTTAATGCTCACAATGGGTTTAAAGGAGGAGGAATTCACTGACTAGAAGTGGAAAGATGAGACACTCCAGACGTAGAGACAGCATCAATTAATGAAGGTTTACAGTAAATGGCAGTTAATGTAGCCAGCACATTGCCCTTAGTAGACACGTAACAAAGCTTTATTAAACTACTGGTGAATATTAACAATAAATATGACAGTATATATTTTTTTACATTAAATATTAGCCATAGTCCATATTATTTCCAAGGGGGACCAAAGACACTGATTTTATGTTCTTTTCATTTTTGTAGGGTTAGCAAAATGTTAAGTTAAAAAAATAAATATCCAAAGAAAACTTCCAAATGTTTTTTCTTGAGTTGATGACATTGACTATTTAATGATCTTACAAAGTATATTTATAACAACTTAATTTAGAGAAAATTTTCCATCATAAAAAATATATATAACACTATTTAGAAATATTTGCCAGTGTGATTTTATGTGATGACAAATTTAGAGTAGGTATTTTTCTTGATCACCTGTGGGTTTAATGCGACTCAGCTGACATGAAGAATTTCTCCAACTTAAGTGATTTTAAATATAGTATTTCAGTGAGTAGAAATGCTCTCTGTTTCTCTGATTATAGTATTTTCATTGCTTCTAATTTATAATTAAAATGCATGAGCAGCAAATGTAACAAATATTAAGGGTAAAAATACCTTCAGGAAATTGTTAATAACTAGTGGCATCTGTGACTATTGAATGCTATATTGGTTTAGACTGTGACTAATAGAATAAATATTTTGAAAAAAATCCTTATTGTTAGTATTTTATAAACAGTAATCAGGTCATGATGTATTTGTTATGTGGATATGGATGGAGTAACTATGTGAAGTTTCCTCATTCTTTTACAGTCTTTTACAAAGTTGATTAGCCTGTTTTAGTATTTGGTTCTAATTATGGACTATCATTGCTTACTTATTTATTTTTTATCATCAAGTGAGCTAACTGAAAGCACTTCAGTTGATTGAACATAATGATCTACTGTTATGTAAGGAGATTAATAGTGCATTTCGTAAAGAAGATTGTCTATATACAATTAGCTCCCTAGCTAAGCTGGTTTTAACTGGATTTTTTGTTTTTTTTATATTCTAAATTTATTGGTGATCTAAACCGAATGTTTTAGGAATTTTCAAGCTGTACTAGGATGTTCTTAATTCTAATAAAAAATACATCCAGCTACTAGTGAGGTGGGGGTTGGTTTATGAATAATAGCTGTTGATTACCTCAATAATAAAAGCAAATATATTAATCCTTGACCCAACATGAAGATGTTATTACTTTTCAACACTCGAACTTACCGACAGTGAAAACTTTATTGATTGCTTAGGTGTGAGGGATGAATGTAATATATAGCAATTTGAAAATCTTCTGAGAATGATTATTAGTTCTTAATTTAGAAGCCAGAATCCATTTCACGCTTGGGTCTTAGCCTTATGGTTCCTACAGTCTGCTGGATGTTTAATTTGAAATGCCTATACGCACTTCATGATCAACCAACTTAAAAAACGAAATTATCTTCTTTACCACCAAAGCTTCTTCTGATTTCCTGTTTTATTAAAGGCAGTATCATTATTTTAGTTCCTCCCTTATCCTAATTATGTGAATTATTTATTTATTTCTTTAATTCCTCCTTTACAATTTCTGCTCTTATCCTTTCTACTTCATTCCCATTTTCACCATTCTATCTAAGCACTTAGAGATTGCTTTATTATTGTAATAACTTCTGGGTTGGCCAGTGGAAGCTGTGAGTAATGCATTTGGAATCCAGATGGTTAGCTTGTGTATGTGGAGGAGGGAGAATCTCACCGCTGAAAGGTAATGAGGAGTCCCGTAGAGCAGTTATTGGAGCAATGTTGTCCATATTTTTCTGTAATTTCAAAGAAGTCACTGGTTTCTTTGAATATAAGTTCTAAAATTGATTTATAAATATATCTCATTGAATCTCCCAATGCAATCAGTAGAAATTTAAAAATGAACTTATTTTGAAATAATTTAAAATTTACAGAAAAGTTACAGGGACACTACAGGTAAATCAGTATCTGCCTCATTAACATTCCCCAACTGGAATATATTTTACTGCATTTGTTCCCTCTCTGTCTCAGTGTTTCTCTGTATATATACTAATTATCACATTCTTTTCCTAAACCATTTGAGTGAAAGCTGCAAACATGATACCTTATCACTCCTCAGTCTTCAATGCATGTTTCCCAGAGATTCTCCCCTACATGACCACAGTTCAGACCTCCAGATCAGGGATTCGACATTGATGTAACATTGCCATCCGATCCACAGACTATTTAAATTTTGCCAACTGTCTCAACCATTTCCCCTTCCCTTCCTGGTCCAGGGTCCATACAGGATAATGTGTTGCAATTAATTGTCATACCTCGGAGGAGCTTCAAGATGACAGAAGAGTAAGACGTGGAGATCACCTTCCTCCCCACAAATACATCAGAAATGCATCTACAGGTGGAACAACTCCTACAAAACACCTATTGAACACTGGCAGAAGACCTCAGACCTCTCAAAAGGCAAGAAACCCCCCACGTACCTGGGTAGGGCAAAAGAAAAAAGAAAAAAACAGTGACAAAAGAATAGGGACGGGACCTGCACCAGTGGGAGGGAGCTGTGAAGGAGGAAAGGTTTCCACACACTAGGAAGCCCCTTCGTGGGAGGAGAGTGCGCGTGGCAGAGGAGGGGAGCTTCGGGGCCGCGGAGGAGAGCACAGCGACAGGGGTGCGGAGGGCAAAGCAGAGAGATTCCCGCACAGAGGAGCGGTGCCGACTGGCACTCACCAGCCCGAGAGGCTTGTCTGCTCACCAGCCGGGTCGGGCGGGGGCCGGGAGCTGAGGCTCGGGCTTCGGTCGGATCGCAGGGAGAGGACTGGGGTTGGCGGTGTGAACACAGCCTGAAGGGACTAGTGCGCCACGGCTAGCCGGGAGGGAGTCTGGGAAAAAGTCTGGACCTGTCAAAGAGGCAAGAGACTTTTTCTTCCCCCTTTGTTTCCTGGTGAGCGAGGAGAGGAGATTAAGAGCGCTGCTTAAAGGAGCTCCAGAGACGGGCACGAGCCGTGGCTAACAGCGCAGGCCCCAGAGACAGGCATGAGACGCTAAGGCTGCTGCTGCCGCCACCAAGAAGCCTGTGTGCGAGCACAGGTCACTATCCACACCGCCCCTCCCGGGAGCCTGTGCAGACCGCCACTGCCAGGGTCCCGGGATCCAGGGACAACTTCCCCGGGAGAACGCACGGTGCGCCTCAGGCTGGTGCAACGTCACGCCGGCCTCTGCCACCGCAGGCTCGCCCAGCACTCCGTGCCCCTCCCTCCCCCCGGCCTGAGTGAGCCAGAGCCCCCAAATCAGCTGCTCCTTTAACTCTGTCCTGTCTGAGCGAAGAACAGACTCCCTCAGGTGACCTACATGCAGAGGCAGGGCCAAATCCAAAGCTGAATCCCAGGAGCTGTGCGAACAAAGAAGAGAAAAGGAAATCTCTCCCAGCAACCTCAGAAGCAGTGGATTAAATCTCAACAATCAACTTGATGTACCCTGCGTCTGTGGAATACCTGAATAGACAACGAATCATACCAAATTGAGGACGTGGACTTAGGGAGCAACGATATATATATATATATATATATTTTTTTTTTTTTTTCTTCCCTTTTTCTCTTTTTGTGAGTGTATATGTGTATGCTTCTGTGTGTGATTTTGTCTGTATAGCTTTGCTTTTACCATTTGTCCAAGGGTTCTGTCTGTCCGTTTTTGGTTTTTTTTTAGTGTAGTTTTCAGCGCTTGTTATGATTGGTGAATTTGTTTTTTGGTTTGGTTGTTCTTTCTTTCTTTCTTTTAAAATTACTTTATATATATATATATATATATATATATATATATATATATATATATATATTTTTTTTTTTTTTTTTTTTTCCCAGTATGCGGGCCTGTCACTGCCGTGGCCTCTCCCGTTGTGGAACACAGGCTCCGGACGCGCAGGCCCAGTGGCTATGACCCATGGGCCCAGCTGCTTCGCGGCATGTGGGATCTTCCCAGACCGGGGCATGAACCTGTGTCCCCCGCATCAGCAGGCAGACTCTCAACCACTGCAACACCAGGGAAGCCCTAAAAATATTTTTAAAATAATTTTTTGTTTTTTAGTTTAATAACTTCATTTCCTTGTCTTTCTTTCTTTCTTTCTTTCTTTCTTTCTTTCTTTCTTTCTTTCTTTCTTTCTTTCTTTCTCTCTTTCTTTCTTTCTCTCTTTCTTTCTTTCTCTCTTTCTCTCTTTCTTTCTTTCTTTCTTTCTTTCTTTCTTTCTTTCTTTCTTTCTTTCTTTCTTTCTTTCTTTCTTTCTTTCTTTCTTTCTTTCTTTCTTTCTTTCTTTCTTTCTTTCTTTCTCCCTTTTATTCTGAGCCGTGTGGATGAAAGGCTCTTGGTGCTCCAGCCAGGCATCAGGACTGTACCTCTGGGGAGGGAGAACCAAGTTCAGGACATTGGTCCACCAGAGACCTCCCAGCTCCATGTAATATCAAATGGTGAAAATCTCCCAGAGATTTCCATCTCAACACCAAGACCCAGCTCCACTCAAAAACCAGCAAGCTCCAGTGCTGGACACCCTATGTGCAAGACAGGAACACAACTCCATTCATTAACAGAGAGGCTGCCTAAAGTCATAATAAGGTCACAAGCACCCCAAAACACACAACCAGACGTGGACCTGCCCACCAGAAAGAAAAGATCCAGCCTCATCCACCAGAACACAGGCACTAGTCCCCTCCACCAGGAAGCCTACACAATCCACTAAACAAACCTTAGCCACTGGGGGCAGACACCAAAAACAACGGGAACTATGAACCTGCAGCCTGTGAAAAGGAGACCCTGAAAACAGCAAGTTAAGCAAAATGAGAAGACAAAAAACACACAGCAGATGAAGGAGCAAGGCAAAAACCCACCAGACCTAAAAAATGAAGAGGAAATAGGCAGTCTACCTGAAAAAGAATTCAGAATAATGATAGTAAAGATGATCCAAATTCTGGGAAATAGAATGGAAAAAATACAAGAAACATTTAAAAGGACCTAGAAGAACTAAAGAGCAAACAAACAATGATGAACAACACAACAAATTAAGTTAAAAATTCTCTAGAAGGGATCAATAGCAGAATAACTGAGGCATAAGAACAGATAAGTGACCTGGAAGATAAAACAGTGGAAATAACTACTGCAGAGCAGAATAAAGAAAGAAAAGTGAAAAGAACTGAGGACAGTCTAAGAGATCTCTGGGACAATATTAAACACACCAACATTCAAATTATAGGGGTCCAGAAAGAAGAGAAAAAGAAAGGGACTGAGAAAATATTTGTAGAGATTATAGTTGAAAACTTCCTTAATATGGGAAAGGAAATATTTAATCAAGTCCAGGAAGCACAGAGTGTCGCATACAGAATAAATGCAAGGAGAAACACACCAAGACATATAATATTCAAACAATCAAAAATTAAATACCAAGAAAAAATATTAAAAGCAGCAAAGGAGAAACAACAAGTAACATATAAGGGAATTCCCATAAAGTTAACAGCTGATCTTTCAGCAGAAACACTGCAAGCCAGAAGGGCATGGCAGGACATATTTAAAGTGATGAAGGGGGAAACACTACAACCAATATTACTCTATCCAACAAGGATTTCATTGAGATTTCACAGAGAAATTAAAATCTTTACAGACAAGCAAAAGTTAAGAGAATACAGCACAACCAAACCAGCTTTACAACAAATGCTAAAGGAACTTCTCTAGGCAGAAAATGCAAGAGAAAGAAAAGACCTACAATCACAAACCCAAAACAGTTAAGAAAATGGTAATAGAAACATATATATCGATAATTACCTTAAATGTAAAGGGATTAAATGCTCCAACCAAAAGACATAGTCTGGCTGAATGTATACAAAAACAAGACCCATGTATATGCTGTCTACAAGAAACCCACTTCAGACCTAGGGACACATACAGACTGAAAGTGAAGGGATGGAACAAGATATTCCATGCAAATGGAAATCAAAAGAAAGCTGGAGTATCAATACTCATATCAGACAAAATAGACTTTAAAACAAAGACTATTACAAGAGACAAGGAAGGACACTACATAATGATCAAGGGATCAATCCAAGAAGAAGATATAACAATTGTAAATATTTAAGCACCCAACAGAGGAGCACCTCAATACATAAGGCAAATACTAGCAGCCATAAAAGGGGAAATCGACAGTAACACAAACATAGTAGGGGATTTTAACACCCCACTTTCACCAATGGACAGATCATCCAAAATGAAAATAAATAAGGAAACACAAGCTTTAAATGATACATTAAACAAGATGGACTTAATTGATATTTATAGGACATTCCATCCCAAAACAACAGAATACACTTTCTTCTCAAGTGCTCATGGAACATTCCCCAGGATAGATCATAACTTGGTCACAAATCAAGCCTTGGTAAATTTAAGAAAATTGAAATCATATCAAGTATCTTCTCTGACCACAATGCTCTGAGAGTAAATATCAATTAGAGGAACAAAACTGTAAAAAAAAAACAAACACATGGAGACTAAACAATACACTACTAACTAACCACGAGATCACTGAAAAAATCAGACAGGAAATCAAAAACTACCTAGAAACAAATGACAATGAAAACATGATGACCCCAAACCTATGGAACGCAGCAAAAGCAGTTCTAAGAGGGAAGTGTATAGCAATACAATCCTACTTTGAGAAACAAGAAACATCTCAAATAAACAAACTAACCTAACACTGAAAGAAATTAGAGAAAGAAGAACAAAAAACCCCCCAAAGTTAGCAGAAGGAAAGAAATCATAAAGACCAGATCAGAAATAAATGAAAAAGAAATGAAGGAAACGATAGCAAATATCAATAAAACTAAAAGCTGGTTCTTTGAGAAGATAAGCAAACTTAATAAACCATTAGCCAGAATCATGAAGGAAAAAACGGAGAAGACTCAAATCAATAGAATTAGAAATGAAAAAGGAGAAGTAACAACTGACACTGCAGAAATACAAAGGATCATGAGAGATTACTCCAAGCAACTATATGCCAATAAAATGGACAACCTGGAAGAAATGGACAAATTCTTAGAAATGCACAACCCTCCGAGACGGAACCAGGAAAAAATAGAAAACATGAACAGACCAATCACAAGCACTGAAATTGAAACTGTGATTAAAAATCTTCCAACAAACAAAAGCCCAGGACCAGATGGCTTCACAGGAAATTCGGTCAAATATTTAGAGAAAAGTTAACACCTATTCTTCACAAACTCTTCCAAAGTATATCAGAGGGAGAAACACTCCCAAACTCATTCTACGAGGCCACCATCTCCCTGATACCAAAACCAGACAAAGATGTCACAGAGAAAGAAAACTACAGGCCAATATCACTGATAAATATAGGTGCAAAAATCCTCAACAAAATGCTAGCAAACAGAATCCAACAGCATATTAAAAGGATCATACACCATGATCAAGTGGGGTTTATCCCAGAAATGCAAGGATTTTTCAATATACACAAATCAATCAATGTGATACACCATATTAACAAATTGAAGGAGAAAAACCATATGATCATCTCAATAGATGCAGAGAAAGCTTTTGACAAAATTCAACACCCATTTATGATAAAAACCCTCCAGAAAGTAGGCAGAGAGGGGGCTTACCAACATGATAAATGCCATATATTACAAACCCACAGCCAACATCATCCTCAATGGTGAGAAACTGAAAGCATTTCCACTAAGATCAGGAACGAGACAAGGTTGCCCACTATCACTATTATTCAATATAGTTTTTGAAGTTTTAGCCACAGCAATCAGAGAAGAAAAAGAAATAAAAGGAATCCAAGTAGGAAAAGAAGAAGTAAAGCTGTCACTGTTTGCAGATGACATGATACTATGCATAGAGAATCCTAAAGATGCTACCAGAAAACTACTAGAGCTAATCAATGAATTTGGTAAAGTAGCAGGATACAAAATTAATGCACAGAAATCTCTTGCATTCCTATACACTAATGATGAAAAATCCGAAAGTGAAATTACAAAAACACTCCCATTTACCATTGCAACAAAATGAATAAAATATCTAGGAATAAACCTACCTAAGGAGATAAAAGATCTGTATGCAGATAATTATAAGACACTGGTGAATGAAATTAAAGATGATACAAATAGTTGGAGAGATATACCATATTTTTGGATTGGAAGTATCAATGTTATGAAAATGACTCGACTACCCAAAGCAATCTACAGATTCAATGCAATCCCTATCAAAGTACCACTGGCATTTTTCACAGAACTAGAACAAAAAATTTCACAATTTGTATGGAAACACAAAAGACCCCGAATAGCCAAAGCAATCTTGAGAAAGAAAAATGGAGCTGGAGGAATCAGGCTCCCTGACTTCAGACTATACTACAAAGCTACAGTAATCAAGACAGTATGGGACTGGCACAGAAGAAGAAATATAGATCAATGGAACAGGATAGAAAGCCCAGAGGTATACCCACACACATATTGTCACCTTATCTTTGATAAAGGAGGCAAGAATATACAATGGAGAAAAGAAAGCCTCTTTAATAAGTGGTGCTGGGAAAACTGGACAGCTACACATAAAAGAATGAAATTAGAATGCTCCCTAACACCATACACAAAAATAAACTCGAAATGGATTAAAGACCTAAATGTAAGGCCAGACACTATCAAGCTCTTAGAGGAAAACCTAGGCAGAACACTCTATGACTTAAATCACAACAAGATCCTTTTTGACCCACCTCCTAGAGAAATGGAAATAAAAAGAAAAATAAACAAATGGGACCTAATGAAACTTCAAAGCTTTTGCATAACAAAGGAAGCCATAAACAAGATGAAATGACAACACTCAGAATGGGAGAAAATATTTGCAAATGAAACAACTAACAAAGGATCAATCTCAAAAATTTATAAGCAGCTCATGCGACTCAATATCAAAAAAACAAACAACCCAATCCAAAAATGGGCAGAAGACCTAAATAAACATTTCTCCAAAGAAATTATACAGATTGCCAACAAACACATGAAAGAATGCTCAACATCATTAATCATTAGAGAAATGCAAATCAAAACTACAATTTAATATCATCTCACACCGGTCATAAAAGCCATCATCAAAAAATCTACAAACAATAAATGCTGGAGAGGTTGGGGCAAAAAGGGAGCCCTCTTGCACTGTTGGTGGGAATGTGAATTGATACTGCCACTATGGAGAACAGTATGGAGGTTCCTTAAAAATCTACAAATAGAACTACCACACGACACAGCAATCCCATTACTGGGCATATACCCTGAGAAAACCGTAATTCAAAAGGAGTCATGTACCACAATGTTCACTGCAGCTCTATTTACAGTAGCCAGGACTTGGAAGCAGCCTAAGGACTTGGAAGCAGCCATTCATCGACGGATGAATGGATAAAGAAGATGCAGCACATATATACAATGGAATATTACCCAGACATAAAAATAAATGAAATTGAGTCATTTTTAGTGAGGTGGATAGACTTAGAGTCTGTCATACCGAGTGAAGTAAGTCAGAAAGAGGATAACAAATACCGTATGCTAACACATATATATGGAATCTAAAAAAAAAATTTTAAAAAAAGTGTTCATGAAGAACTTAGGAGCAAGTCAGGAATAAATACACAGACCTACTAGAGAATGGACTTGAGGACACTGGGATGGGGAAGGGTAAGCTCGGACAAAGTGAGAGAGTGGTAGTGTATATGTGGACATAGGTATACTACCAAATGTAAAATAGATAGCTAGTGGGAAGCAGTCGCATAGCACAGGGAGATCAGCTAAGTGCTTTGTGACCAGCCAAAAGAGTGGGATAGGGAGATTGGGAGGGAGGGAGAAGCAAGAGGGAAGAGATATGGGTATATATGTATATGTATAAGTGATTCACTTTGTTATAAAGCAGAAACTAACACACCATTGTAAAGCAATTATACTCCAATAAAAATGTTAAAAAAAACAAGAAAAACCTATGCAGCCAAATAAATAAATAAGTTTATTTAAAAAAAATTGTCATGCCTCTTTATATCTGGAATGAGTTCTCTGTCTTTTCCTGTCTTTCATGGCCTTGACAGTTTACAGAAGTACCAGCTTGTCTTTCCATAGAATGGCACCATCTATTTTATACAACAGTGTCCAATTAGTATTTCTAAAAAGTTTAATCAAATCTCTCAGATAATACCAGTCCAAATCCAAACACTGCCTCTCTTATGCTTACAGTTGAGTTTGGAGGTCAAGGAGTTTCCAAATGTTGCTTTTGTAACTCATGTCATTTATTAGATATCACCACAAATTATGCTTGTTTTCATCCCCTTGCTGATATATGGATTCATTTATTCAGTCATTAAATGATTCAGTAAACGCAATAGAGACATTGAAGGCCAGTCACTTTACATGTGTTATTTTACTTAATGTTTAGGATACCTTATCAGATAGGTTTTATTATTGGCCCCAATAATCAGATAAAAAAATAAAAAATGAAACTTACAAGAATCAAGTAATTTGCCCAAAGTCACATAGTTAATAAACAGTAAAGCTGGGACTCTGATGCCAAAGCTATAATGCTTTCAAAAATGTATTTACTGAGCATTGGAGCTGTAGAAATTGAGACACACTCTTCTCCAAAATCTTGCAGCTTAGTGGAGGACACAGGCATGCAGATGAATAATGTAAGTATTTAGATGTGGGGAATATAATTCATCCATTTTTGAGCCCTGGCAGTACTTTCTAATATGAAGGCATCCAGTATACCCAGGTAAATAAATAAATGCATTAATGGGAAGAGGTTAAAAAACACCCTGCTTAGTTACTTAATTATACCTAAGATTTGCAAATCCATTTTAACTTGAAGTATATTTTAATTTCAATATTCAGTGAAAATAGCCTACATTTAAAACTGTATGTAATTTTGAAACAATTGATGCTTTTATGAGTAGTTGCAAACTGTTTCTACACAGGCAGACAAATGTAGAGAATTTTGGTTATTACTAGTAAATTTGTATAATAAATTATTAAATGAATCCTCTTGTGGGAGTCTATATTGAGTTAAATTATTGCATTTAATTCATAAAATACTTTCCAAATTCTACTCCTCACTCTATTTCTATACAGTAATACCAGCTATGTAATTTCAGTTATGTAAATTTATGTAAAGTTTCTGTTATGCCCATTTCTGATTTCACAGAATAGGTGTAACTAAAGGGTTTATGAATGTCAATTAGTCTATTCCTTTCTTCCTAGGCTGCATACCAAAAGAAACTTGTCTGTATTATTGTGGAAATCTGTAAATCTATCTCGTTTTATCTTAACATTTTGATATTCAGTACATATTATTTTCATAAAGTTGAAACACCATCATGAATCATTAGAAAGAGGCAACCTAACCTAACAGGAAAAATAGAGTATTTGAAGTTAGAGAACGTGGATTAAAGAGCCAGTTTGAGCAGTTACTGTGTGGATCTTGGCAACTCACAGCTTATATGAACTGTAATTTTCTCCTCTGTATAAAGTACATAAGTGTGCCTCCTTCATAATATTTCCATCCATAATTAAATATTTTGATATTTAATTAAATAATATGTTTGTGATAATAATCTGCAACTTTGAAAATGCTTGACAATAGAAGTTTTAATGGTAATTGTAAACAATAGGTTAAAAATAAAAATTAGCACAATATTGAGCACCTTATATCAGGAACACTAAAAATAAGTTATTCTGGTATATATATATATATATATATATATATATATATATATATATATACTGATTAATGGATAATCTTGTTAACCCTTGTTATTATAGTACATCAAGATAACTACTTTAACATAATTTTCACCAAGATTTGCTCAGTATTTATTGAAGAACAGTAGCTTATTCTACAAATACATATTGAGACCACAGTGAGTTACCACTACATATTCACCAGAATTGCTGTGAAGCTGTGGACACTTATATATTACTGATGAGAGTGTAAATGTTACAACCACTTTAGAAAACTGAGTTACATATCTACTCTGTGCCTCAGCAAGTCTACTCCTAGGAAAACACCCAAGAGAAGTGAGTGCTAGTGTCCACATAAAGACTTGTGTGGTAACGTTCAGAGTCCCTTTATTCATAATTAGCTCAAAACTGGAAATAACTTAAATGTCGATTATTGAGAAAATAGTTAAAATTGTGGCCTAGTCATACAAGAAAATATCTCAAAGCAGTCAAAAGGAACAGACAACTGATGTATACAATAACACAAATGTATCTTAAAACCATTGTATTCAAAATAATAGCGTAATTAATGATTTCATTTATATGAAGTGAAAGAAGAGACAAAGCTAATCTATGCTGATACAATTTAGAAGAGCAGTTGCCTTTAGTTGGTGGGGTGGGATTGGGGGTTGGGGGGAAGTTGACTGGAAAGGAGCAGGAGGGAGCTTTCTGGGGTGACAGAAATGTTCTCTATCTTGATCCGGGTGATGTTTACATAGGGCTATTGTATTTGTCAAAATTTAGCGGTCTACTTTTAATATTTATGCATTTTATTATATATTAATTATAGTTCAATAAAGTACTATGAGCTACATTTATATCTATATTGAGTGCTTTTTTCTTTGAGGCAACATTTCTGTCTGGATTAATCAGATAAACTCCTGCACTCTGGTCACATCCTAGTGGAGGTGGAGAGTGAAGAAGCAGCTGTAGATATTCAATTATACTAATCCTTCAATGGTGGGATGTATACTGTACAGGGACAGCACAAGGATGGAACGATTTACTTATTTGTTACATGATGTTTTCAGAAGGTTTCCCAGAAGCTGATTCTAGATGGCTGAATAAAAACTTGTGGGGAGGTCAAGTAGGGGCAAGGAAGAGATGTAAAGAGAGATTCTATTGTATGGAGGTATTGAGGGGGAGCATTCCAGGCAGAAGAGGGATGATTACGAATTGTGAGGGACTGAGCTGAATACAAATGAAGATTAGACCAAGCTACCCTCTAGAATTTGTGTTTCTGGGCTAAATTTCCTATTTGTTTTTTGGTCCTATTAAGGAAAGCAGATTAAATCTCTGAATTAGTTACCTTTTTAAGGTGATACAAAAATCACCTTAGCACTTAGTGCCTTAAAACCACAATCATTTAATTATCTCACAATTCTGTGGGCTGGTTTGACTGATCTCTGGGCTCTTTCATGCATCTATGGTCAGCAGGTGGTCAGCTGGCCCTGGCAGCTGGTGGATTTAGTCTGATGGTTGGTAGGATGTTGATCAGGCTCCCTTGATTCTCTTGCATGTGCCCTGTCATTCTCCACTTTCACTCTGTGTGTGTCTTTAGCTCTGGAGTGAGTTTCTTGTAAGCAGCATATAGTTAGGACTTGTATTTTCATGCAGTCAGCCACTATATGTCTTTTGACTGGATCATTTAGTTCATTGATATTTAAAGTGATTATCGATAGGTATGTATTTACTGACATTTTGTTATTTGTTTTCTGGTTGCTTTTGTAGTTCTTCTCTTTTTATTCTTCTTTTAGTTTCTTCCCTTATGGTTTGATGATTTTCTTTAGTGGTATGCTTATGTTTCTTTCTGTCTAGTTTTTGTTTATTTGTTGTAGGTTTTTGATTTGTTGTTACTGTGGGGTTCATCTAAGTTAAATTATAACTATATCTACTCATTTAAAATTAAGAGTCATTTAAGTTTAAACACATTCTAAGAGATCTACATATTTTACTTCCCTCTCCCACATTTTGTGTTTTTGATGTCATATTTCACATCTTCATATTTATCCCTTAATTGTTTATTGTAGTTATATTTGATTTTATAGTCTTTTGTCTTTTAATCTTTGTACTATTTTATTTAAGTGGTTGATTAACAACCTTTACTATATATTTGCCTTTACTAGTAGGATTTTTCCTTTCCTATAGATTCTTACTTCTGGTTGTATCTTTTTCTTTTCCTAGAGAAACTCTTTAACATTTCTTTTAGGGTCAGTTTAATTGATGAACTCCTTGTTTTTGCTTGTCTGTGAAATTGTTGATCTCTCCTTCAATTCTGAATGATGATCCCCCTGGGTAGAGTATCCTAGTTGGTAGATTTTTCACTTTCAGCATGTCATATATATGATGCCAATCCTTTCTGGCCTGCAAAGTTTGTGCAGAAAAATCAGCTGATAGCCTTATAGGACTTCCTTTGTATGTGACTGTTTTTCTCTTTCTGCCTTTAGAATCCTTTCTTTATATTTAACTTTTGCAATTATGATTATGATATGTCTTCATGTGGGTCTTTTGGGGTTCATCTTGTGTGGGACCCTCTGTGCTTCCTGCATCTCAGTATTTGTTTCCTTATTCAGGTTCAAGAATTTTTCAGCCATAATTTCATCGAATATTGTACATTTTGACCCCTTTTTATCTCTCTTCTCCTTCTGGGACCCCTATAATATTAATGTTGGTATGCTTGATGTTGTTCCAAAAGTCCCTTAAACTGTTCTTATTCTTAAAAATTTGTTTTTCTTTTTGCTGTTCTGATTGGGTGGTTTCCATTCTTCTATCTTCCAGATCACTTATGCATTCTTCTATATCACCTAGTCTGCTATTAATTCTTTCTAGTATGTTTTTCATTTCAGCTATCTTATTCTTCAGCTCTGACTGGTTCTATTTTGTATTTTCTATTTCCTTTTTAAAATTCTCAATGCATTCATCTATTGTTTTCCCTAGTTCAGTTAGCATTCTTCTTACTAAGGCTTTGAACTCTTTATATGGTAAATTATTTATCTCTTGTTTCATTAGTTTTTTTCCCAGTTTTTTTTTTTTGTTGTTTTGAAACAAACTCCTCTGTCTTCTCATTTTTCTTAATTTTTTCTGTTTTGGTGAAATTAGGTGAAACCATTACCTATCCTTGTCTTGGAGGATTGTCCTTGTTTGGGAGCATCCTTATGCATTCTGCATGTGCCCATTGGCTTTGGTGGGAGAGCTGGATCTGATGTGAGCATGAGTCGTGTCTTCCCCCAGGGTGTGCTGCCAGCTATCTTCTAGGCAGGCGATGTGGCTAGAGATAGAGTGGCTAGAGCCAGAGCCGGGTATGAGCCTGGGCTTCTCCTTTGCTCAGTGGCAATACCATCCTGTCAGGGGTGAGGTCAGGTCCCAAGTTGCTGGAGCAGAAGCCTTGAAGTTTGAGTCTGAGCTGACTTTGTTCCCTCTAAGGTGTGTATTTCCCCGCTTTGAGCATTGGCACATTTGCCCCAGTGTAGAGTAGTGCTGGAGCAAGAGAGGCCAGAGCAGGTGCCCTGTACAGGCTGCAGTGCATGTTGGGGTATTCCTAGAACAGCAGTCAGAATTCCAGGCTGCCCCCTGTCTGCTGCTTCCATGAGCACCAATGATGTCTGTCCTTGTACCATTTGGATGCTATGCCAGGTCCAAGATGTCTCCGTCCCTCACAACTGTGCACTCTCTTTGTCCATGGTAGCCTTCACCCTAGTGTGGAGTTGCATTGTGGAGGGGCCAGACTAGATGCTTGCCTTGGGCTACGGTGGGTGCTAGGGCAATTGCAGGAAACTGCCCAGGGCCACAGAGCAGTTTTAATCTGTTTCCTCTGTTTTTTGGGGGAGTAAACCAGCACGTGTGTACTCTTCATGAGTGTAGCCTAGGTTTTCTAAAACCCCACTGTCAGTCCCACTGGTTTTTAAACCAGATAAGAGGACTCATCCTCCTGGCATTGGACCCCAGGTCCCCAACCCAACATATGGTTCGAACTGCTCACTCCCAGGGAATCTCTGAACCCATGTAATCCCCCTCCTCTTCTGTGTCCCCTTCTAGGGACACAGGTCCTGACCTGATCATTTCTCTTCTTTTCCTACCTGACTCTCTGTGGATCTTCTTATAGCCTTGGTTGTTAAGAGTCTTTCTGCCAGTCTACCATTTGTTTTCAGTGAGAATTGATCCACATGGAGATGTCTGTTTGATGTGTCCATGGTGGGTGTGTGTGTGTGTGTTGGTGAGCTCAGCATCTTCCTATTCTGCCATCTTGATCTCCTCTCCTCTCTTATCCTCTTTCTTTCTTCTTTTTGCTTTGTATAATATATATTTTCCTTTCATATACATCCAACTATCTGAATCATTATGTTTTAGATGTGTCTCCCATGAACAACATATACAGTAGCTGGATATTATTTTTTATCCAGTCTTAACAATTTTTATCTGAACCATTTAGTGTATTTATATTTAATGTAAATTAGCAACATACTAGTTTGAAATGCACCATCTTATTTTGTGCTTTCTATTTGTCCTATTTTGTTTATTTACCTATTTCTTTGCCAAGGAGAAGGAGAGTAGCAGGAGCAGTTTGCTCTGCTGGTGAGGACCTTATAGATTATTATTTAGCATTGTCAGTATATGATAAAAATAAAATTATTATTATTTAATTATCTAAAGACAATACAGCCCTCTTGTTCCCATAAGAGATTGTCAACTTGTATCACCTCTTCCTCCTTGATACATCCATTTACCTTGTAATATTTTTTAGTACTATTTTTAAATTACATTCTTCTCCTTCTTTCTTTTTTTTCCACTAATGGTGTGGATGATAGTCACTGTGTTTCTATTCATTTTATGGTTACCCTAAACATTCCTGCATTTATCCTCAATCTACCAAACTTTGTTACACAATGCTTTCACTCCTCTCTAAGACAAACAACGACCTTAGAATATTTAACTACAATTACTCTCTTCATGACATAAATGTTATTGTTGTTTTAGCTCTCATCTTTATATTAAAACCCCATGAAACATTATTCATGTTATTATTTTGCATAGTCAAAGTTCTTTTTAATTTACACACATTATTTATCATGTTTGGCCCTTCAAGTTTTCCTACATCTTAGATTTTTCATCTGACATAATTTTCTTTTTTTCTGAAGTACATTTATTGAAGTTTCTTTCATGAGAGTTTGCTAAAGGCAAATTCTCTCATTTCTTTATTTGAAAATGTCTTTATTTCACCTTCATTTTTGAGAAAAAATTTTCTAGATATATTCTTTCAGCACATTGACAGGTTATTATGCCCTGGCTTCCAGTATTGCTTCTGAGAAGTAAACTCTTACTCTAAATCTTGCCCTTTGAAGATAATCTTTAAAGATCTTCTATCTCATATTGTTATTCTGCAGCTTCACCATGTGGTATCTAGGTGCACCTTTTTATTTATTTTTATGAGATTGTTTGGGCATCTTGAATCTATGGATTAGTGTCTGTGACAGACAACATCCAAGATGAGTCCCAGTGGCCCCTGCCTCCTTGTATTCATGCACTTATTTAGTCCTCTACCACATTTACCAGGTTGGCTTGTGTTGGCCAATAGAATATGGCAGAAGTGATGGTATGTTACTTCTGAGATTATGTCTTATCCCCTCTCTCCATATCATTCTTTCTCACTCTTGGATCATCTTCTCTGGGGAAGTCAGCTACCATATTGTGAGTAGTCCTCCTGATAGATCCATGTGATGAAGAATTGAAGCCTTTCATCAACAGCCATGCTGATGATCTTGGAAACAGAGTCTCCACCCCAATCAAGTTTTCAGATGCCTGCAGCTCCAACAGACACCTTGATTATAACCTCATGACATGTTGTGAGCCAGAACTATCCATCTAAGACACTTTTGAATTCCTGATCTTGTCTTTGTGACATAGTAAATGTTTGTTGTTTAAGCCACCAAATTTTGGAGTGATTTGTTATACAGCAATAGATAACTAGTACAGTGTTTTTCATAATTTCTGGGAAATTCCCAACCATATCTCTTCTAATATTCCTGTTTTGCTCTGTTCTTTTGCCTCTTTTGATCCTCTCATTTAAAAATCTGTTTCTTTCCCTCTTTATTTTCCATTTTGTTTTGTCTCGTGCTGCATTCTAGATAATTTCTTCTGACTTACTGTACCTCATGAAATCTGACACCATTGATTTTAAAAGAAAGTCTGACAAAATGTTTTCTTATCACATTGATGAAATGTATATACAGTTTCAAAGATATTGAAGTGGAAAATATTTATTTTAAAATTAGCCTATAATTTTCTTTTTTTGATGAATATACTGCAAAATTCTCAACAAAATATTAGCAAACCAAATCCAACAACACATAAAAAAGATCATACACCATGACCAAGTGTGATTCATCCCAAGTTCACAAGGATGGTTCAACATATGCAAATCAATCAATGTGATAAACAACATCAACAAAAGACAAAAACCACATGATCACCTCAATAGAAATTTTATCAAATGCAGAAAAAGCATTTGACAAAATTCAATATCCATTCATGATAAAAACTTTTATGAAAATGAGTGCAAAGGGAACATATCTCAACATAATAAAAGCTAATTTATGACAAACCTACAGCCAATATAATACTCAATGGTGAAAAGCTGAAAGCCTTTCTGCTAAAATTTGGAACAAAAGTGCCCATTCTCACTATGGGGTTCCTCAAAAAACTAAAAATAGAATTACTATATGATCAAGCAATTCCTCTCCCCTGCATATATCTGGACAAAACTACAATCCAAAAAGTTACATGCATCCCTATGTTCATAGAAGCACTATTCCTAATAGTCAAGACATGGAAACAGCCTAAATGTCCATTGACAGATTAATGGTACATATATAAAATGGAATACTACTCAGCCATAAAAAAGAATGAAATAATGCCATTTGCAGCAACATGGATGCAACTAGAGATTATAATACTAAGTGAAGTAAGTCAGAAAGAGAAAGACAAATATCATGTATGTATAACTGAATCACTTTGATGTACAGTAGAAATTAATACAACACTTCAATAAAAAAATAAAACATAACTCCATTAAAAAAATAAAGTACGTCAACATTAAGTTCACAAATTCCATTTTTGGCTGTGTTTCATCTGTTTTTAAACTGAATGATCAAAATATTAATTTTGCTTATTAAATTTTAATTTTAGAAGTTTTATATTATTCTATTTTCAAGTATGCTAGGTCACTTGTTATATATCCTTTTTTTCTGTAGATATCTTTTTTTTTTTTTTTTTTTGCAGTACACGGGCCTCTCACTGTTGTGGCCTCTCCCGCTGCGGAGCACAGACTCTGGATGCACAGGCCCAGCGGCCATGGCTCACTGGCCCAGCTGCTCCATGGCACGTGGGATCCTCCCGGACTGGGGCACGAACCCGTGTCCCCAACATTGGCAGGCAGACTCTCAACCACTGCGCCACCAGGGAAGCCCACTGTAGATATCTTTAATTTTGTATTTTATTTGTGCTATTAGTATATATGTATTATTATAAGCAAAACTATTTTATAGTCTGTGCTGGAGGTTCATTGAACCACCCCCAGGTTCAGTAATTCACTAGAAGGACTCTCAGAACTCATCATATAGTTGTATTCATAGCTAATATTTATTACAGTAAAAAGATAAAAAGCAAAATCAGCAAAGGGAAAAGGTGTATTGGGTAGTCTGGAGAAAAATAAGCTCAAGCTTCCATGGATCCTCTCCCAGTGGAGAAACACAAGACGAGATTAATTCTCCCAACAATGAGTTGTGACAACACATGTGAAATGTTGCCAACCAGCGGGGCTCATTAAGGATTCCATTCCCAGGGCTTTTATTGGAGGCTGATCATATGGGCACCTTCTGTTGGCAAATAATCACACTCCTAGAAGAACAGGAGTTTGGCATAAACCATATTGTTTACACAAACAGTTTAGGCACAGTGAGTTCCTCTTATAAATTAATGGTGGTGGGAACCCTTCTAAAATCCAAATTCCTGGACAGGATCCAAAAGCCAACCTTGTAAGCAGGTCTTCAGAGAATTGCACTCAGGCCTGGTATGTTAACTATTTTTTGCGTGTACTCAATCTCTGAAGACTTTGTGTATTATTTTAGGTACACTGTTTCTTGATTTTGCTGCTTCTTGCTCATGGGATCTAGTTTCCTGGTTATCTTTTTGCTGTTCCTGGTTATCTGTGAGTTTCTTATTGTTTTTGAAGAGTACATTGTAGGACTAATTTGAGGCCCATGATGAAATTACTTCTTTTAGAAAAGACTTGCTTTTGCTTTGCTTCTGTCCTGGACCATCTTAAACTAAACTCAAACCTTGAATTCTTTGGATGACTCTGGTGACTGGAACCTGAGAAGAAGAGCTATTCTACTTCTCGTACCAACAAAGATTCTCTCCTTCACCAAATTTTAGTCAGTCTCCTTTGAGCTCTTTTTTAAGTAGGCCTAGGCCTTAGGCACGTTCTCAAGAGCCCAATTTTAGCAAGAATCCTGCTACGTCACTTTAGCCAGAATCCCCCCACCTCCAATATCTGATCATCTTTATATCTGATCATCTTCCTCATCCCTCACTGTCCTCCAGGTAGTATCTGATCACTCTGGCTTTCCTTCAGCAATAATCCTGTTAAATCAATTAGCAAGAATTATCTTACCCTCTTAGTAATTTTCCATCCATTGACTCCCCCAGCCTGGTCCTTGATTATACAATCCCCACTTTTCCTTGTTATATTTGGAACTGAGCCCAATGTCTCTCCCCTACTGCAAAACTCTACCTATCATGACAGTTCCTTTGAACAAAGTCTAATTTACAATTTTAACAGTGTCATGAGTAATTTTTTTCTCTAACAGTTCACCTTTACACCAAGGCATGTTCTCTGTGTCCCAGTTTATTGTGGTTCCTGGGTTCTGATCTTGACCTCCCAGAGAAGCCATCCAAATGAAATTTCAAATTTTCTTGCATAGACAAATACCTTCAAGGTAAAGGTATCTTCTGAGTTTGTTTACTCTTCTAGATTCCCATTTTCTCCTCAACCTTGGCCTGACAATTTCCCACTATTTGTCAGCTATTTTTCAATACTTCCAACAGAGTACTTTTCATATGCTAATCAGCATCCCTGGTCAAATTCATTTGGTAGGGTTTGCTCACTTACCTTCAGTTTTCTCTCATATAAAATGAGAACTAAAATGAGAACTATAATAGCACTTTTACAATGTTGTAACAATTATGAGACAACATATTAACAAAAAAATATATTTTTCAAGCTTTTGGAGTAATTCCTAGTGTAGACCCCCAGACGTAACCCCTGCCATTTGTTAACTTAGCTTCTGTTCAGATGGATAAGAAGGTTCATAAGGGATTTTATTTTTTAGCTGAATAAAGACAGAAGAGATTTTGGTTGAGAGAAAGCGCTCCCCCTACCTCCACTCTGCATGATAAAAGGGAAAGGAAAAGTAGAAAAATGGGGAAGTTGTGGAAATGCCTCTTGGTCTGGCCATATGAAGTAGAGATGATCATCTGTTGTTGGCTGGGAGGGACAGAACCTGCTCTGTGCAGGAGGTTCTGTGGGACCGGTACAAAGAGGGCTATGCTGGGGCCCAGGGAACAAAGTCTGCTTGATTCCACATATGAGCTCTTTCACCTTGAGAATCCAGAGTCCATCCATATCTGAGGCATGGACAATGCAGTTGTCATGAAATGCAATGGCAGAGTGAAGCAATAAGAAGAAATAGGCAGTTTTTGTAACAGTGCATAGGGGAAAGGGCAAGCCAGAGCAGGAGATAACTTATAAGGAGTAGGCTGAATTACTTCTGTTGACAGTCTTGATTATGATGTACCACTTTTGGGACAATCAGAGATCAAGGAAAGGCCTTTGAGAGGGGCTGAGATGTTGCTGTGACACTAGAGGGGACACTTGAGTGTTATACAGTTGACATACTACTAATAGCAAACGTTTATGTGGCATTTGCCACATGCGAGGGGCTGCCCTAGATGTTTATATGTATTTGAACCCATATAATCTCCACGCCACTTTATGAGGTAGGTGTTATTTTACAGATGAGGCATTTATGAGGCAAAGGGAGGCTGAAGTGAGGTCTGAGTCTATGCTGTTAAACACCACGCTGCAGTGAGATTCATGAATTCACATAAAGAACTCAGGAACCTCAAAGTCATTTATAGATGCAGCATCCAGTGATGGACTACATTCAGGTATTGAGCTAGGTCCATCACTGTTGCCCAAACTCTGCAAACTGAACTTTTATTAAAAAAAGGTTTAAAAAATCTTAAAATGTATGAAAGATGGGACTTCCCTTGTGATCCAGTGGCTAAGAATCTGTCTTCCAATGCAGGGGACAGGGATTTGATCCCTGGTCAGGGAACTAAGATCCCACATGCTGCGGGGCAACATGGTACAACTAGAGAGAAGCCCACACACCGTAACTAGAGAGAAGCCCATGTGCTGCATGGAAAGGTGCTGCAGCTAAGACCCTATGCAGCCAAAAATAAATTTAAAAAAAATATGAAAAATGGGACTCCGCCCCTCAGAAATCATGATTTAATTAGTTTGGGGTACTTCTCAGGAGATCTATTTTTCAAAATTTCCCCAGAGGATTCCAATTTGCAGTCAGTGTTCACAATTGCTGTCTTAACAAGACTTTTTCCACTAAGTTAAATACACCTTGAATGATTAAGTTAGTGGTTCTCAAAGTATGGACCACCGACTGCATCAGCAGTACTGGAAACTTGCTAGAAATGGAAATACTTTGACACTACCCAGGCTTACTAAATCAGAAACTCCTGAATGGGGCCCAGTAATCTGTGTTTCAATTGGTAATTCTGAGGCATGTTATAGTTTGAGAACCACTGATCTTAGGCAATTACCAAAACTCATTTGTATATAAGTTTTATTTTGAAGTCATTGATGTTAAATATTAGATTGCCCAAATGATTTTCCCCCTTTTTTGCAAAGTAGTATTGTTAGGTTACATTTTGTATTTATTTCTGTATTTTACCCATCTAATTTTCTACATTATTAGATAAGTTCTCAATATGTCCCTTGTAAATTCACGCTAATAGATTTGGTTTTGGACAAGACTGCATCATCTTAAGTGTTATACTACATTTTCCCTTGATGAAACACACATGGGAATTATGAATAATTAATCATCTACCAATAGGCTGATAATATTTTAGTTAATTAACCTAAAATGTAGGAAAACAGGATAGCTTTTGATTAAGAAAATACCTCTGGGGAATAAGTCAGGAGGTAAAAACAAGTATATAAAATCTAGTCTCCTGTTACTTTTCTGAATTTTTTTGTTATGTGAATTATAGTAATTGTTGCAGTTAGGAAGATAAACACTTGGGAAGTTAGCTCGTGGCTTAGACAAGGTGGGAATTATTATTTGATAAAGTCACCACATTACCAGGTCTGGTTCTTAGCTCTGCAGGCTGAGAAATTAATTTTTCAAGCCTGCCCTTTGGTGACATCCTCTGGGCATTCTTACCACACCAAACTTCTAAGAGACTAGTGTGTTGTCCAGAGTTCTAACTTATTAACTTATCATTTTAAATATTTAACTTTCAGGCAGGGTAGGGTGAATTCGCTTTCCTCTCAGCAAAGCTACAAGAAAAGACAAAGTGTAATTAGAAGGATGTTTGGTGAGCAAGGAGCCAGTCCAGAGGGAAAGAATTGAATGATAAATGTCTATTATATCTTTCTTTCACTTGGGGTATGTTTATGAGGGGAACTGGTACTTATTTCTAAAATCAGGATATGCCCTTCTCTGGATCATCCTGGTTGCTTTCTCTTTAGAGTCCCCATCCTATTCTGCCTTTTGATCATTCACTTTTTATTAATATATTTTCTCTTCTTAATGGAGACAACGAAATTTGTTTTATTATATGTTCTAATAGTCCTTGTCTGCTGAGGCTATATACTAATCTCAATGAATACAATCTGAAATTTATCTAACTCCCCAGTCACCAGTTTATAGGTTGTTTTTTAGGGTGGATGATGATGATGATGATTTTTACAGAAAACTATTCTAATTTATTTCATGTTGATTTTCTATACTTTCATTTTATGTTCAAAGTATACTTTGAATGTGCATGTGTGTGTGTGTGCACACTTGCTTGTGGAAATGGAGGTGAATGAGATATTTGACTGTCATTATGCTGTACTTTATCAAATCTAGGACACTGTTATCGAGAAAAAATGTACTGTAGTACTAAGGAAAAAATCTCTGCCAGTCATGACACAATGCTTTAGCACTTAGACCCTTTATTTTATATTTATAGAAAGAGCACTTTTAGATTCATTTAAACATAATTGAAAAATATTATATATAACTCCTTTCTGTACTTGAAATAATATAAAACATAAATTGATTAAAATATTTTAAAATGAGCTCAATAATAGAATCCTATTCTTCGGAATCATTTTTCAACTTAGAGCTATTGACAGGTGTGTTTTCAATACAATATCATCTTCAGTGCCATCAAAAACATCGATAATGCAGTGTTTATTTAAAAGGTGCTCCATTGGTAGTCAGTTTGTGTTTTTTTAAAAAATTTATTTTGTTGAAGTATAATTGATTTGCAATGTTTCATTAGTTTCTGCTGTACAAGAAAGTGATTCAGTTATACATATTTTTTCATATTCTGTTTAATTATGGTTTATTATGGGATATTGAATATAATTCCCTGTGATATACAGTAGGACTCTGTTGTTCATTTTATAAGTTTTGATGCTGGTCTTTTTCTGACTACTCATAATTATACTTTTTTTCCTCCACTGAATCACAAGTAGCTGGAAGGTAAGGGCTTATCATCAAAGACAGCAGGAAATTTTGTTTTTCTTCCAGTTTTATTAACATATAATTGACATGTAGCACTGTATAAGTTTAAGGTGTATAGCAAAATGATTTGACTTACATACGTCATGAAATTACTATAGTACGTTTACATGCATCATCTCATATGGATAAAAAATTAAAGAAATAGAAACAAAACTTTCCTTGTGATGAGAACTCAAGATTTACTCTCTTAATAACTTTCATATACAATGTACAGCAGTATTGATTATATTTATTATGTTGTACATTACATTCCTAGCACTTATTTATCTTATAACTGGAAATTGGTACCTTTTCACTGCCTTCATCTAATTCTCCCTCCCTTTAGCGCCCACCTCTGGTAGGACAAATCTGATCTCTTTTGCTATGTTTGTTTATTTGTTTTTGAAGTATAATTAACTACAACACTATGTTAGTTCCTGTTAAACAACATAGTGATTTGATATTTCTATACATTTCAAAGTGATCCCCATGATAAGTCTAGTTACCATATGTCACCATACAAAGATGTTACATAGTTAATAACTATACTACACACTGTACATTTTATGCCCATGACATTTATTTTGCAACTGGAAGTTTATACCTCTTAATCTTTCTCACCTATTTCTTTCCTTCTCCCCAACCCCTTCCCACTGGGAAGAATCTGTTTGTTCTTTGTATCTATAACTCTGTTTTATTATGTTTGTTCATTTGTTTTGTTTTTTGATTTCACATATAGTTGAAATCATACAGTATTTGTCTTTGTCTCAGCAGGAAGTTTTTGACTAATGATAGTCCTATACAACATATAAATTGATCACACCACCTTTCTTTCATTGCTTTGAATTTTTTCCATTTACTTGGAGGGAACTGGCGATTTACCCCACCTTCAGTTGCACTGCATGGTATGGAGAGAGGGAATATAGCACTTTTCAACATTAGCATCACCTGTGAGCTCATTAGCAATGTAGGATCTCTGGCCCCACCCAGACTCACTGAATCAGAACCTCCATGTTTAACAAGATCCCTAGATGCTTCAAGTTAGCCATGCATTGCAATGCATTACAACTTTATCCATTTGTGGGACTCTTCTTTTCTTAATTTCTGTAATGTTCTTGATTGCTCCTTTGCAAGAAAATATGGATTTGCAGTAATCCCGCCAACAATGATTATTATTTACTTAATCATTTCACCCACTCCTCTATTTCTATGTCTTTCGCACACGTAATAAGTTAGTTTTAGTGATAAATCATAGCCTATTTTTTTAAGACATTTAATTTAATTTATTTTTTTAACATCTTTACTGGAGTATAATCACTTTACATTGTTGTATTAGTTTCTGCTGTATAACAAAGTGAATCAGCTATACATATACATATACCACAGTATCCCCAACCTCTTGTGTCTCCCCCACGGCCCCTGACATCTCACCCCTCTAGGTGGTCACAAAGCATGGAGCTCATCTCCCTGTGCTATGCGGCTGCTTCCCACTAGATTTCTATTTTACATTTGGTAGTGTATATATGTCCACGCTACTCTCTCTCACTTCATCCCAGCTTACCCTTCCCCCTGCCCATGTGCTCAAGTCCATTTTCTAGGTTTGTGTCTTTAATCATGTGCTGCCCCTAGGTTTTTCAGAACCATTGTGGTTTTTTTTAGATTCCATATATAAGTGTTAGCTTACCGTATTTGTTTTTCTCTTTCTGACTTACTTCACTCTTTATGACAGTCTCTAGATCCATCCACCTCACTACAAATAACTCAATTTCGTTTCTTTTTATGGCTGAGTAATATTTCATTGTATATATGTGCCACATCTTCTTTATCCATTCAACTGTCAGTGGACAATTAGGTGGCTTCCATGTGTTGGCTATTGTAAATAGTGCTGCAATATACATTGTGGTACATGACTTTTTTTGAATTATAGTTTTCTCAGGGTATATGCCCAGTAGTGGGATTGCTGGGTCATATGGTAGTTCTATTTGTATTTTTTTGAGGAACCTCCATACTGTTTTCCATCGTGGTTCTATCAATTTACATTCCTACAAACAGTGCAAGAGGGCTCCCTTTTCTCCACATCCTCGCAACATTTATTGTTTGTAGATTTTTGGCTGATGGCCATTCTGACCAGTGTGCATGGGTTTATCTCTAGGCTTTCTATCCTGTTCCACTGATCTATATTTCTGTTTCTGTGCCAGTACCATACTGTATAGATAACTGTAGCTTTGTAGTATAGTCTGAAGTCTGGGAGCTTGATTCCTCCAGCTCCAGTTTTCTTTCTCAAGATTGCTTTGGCTATTTGGGGTCTTTTGTGATACCTCATTGAAGTTTTGACTTGCATTTCTCTAATGATTAGTGATGTTGAGCATCCTTTCATGTGTTTGTTGGCAATCTGTATATCTGCCTTGGAGAAACGTCTATTTAGGTCTTCTGCCCATTTTTGGAATGGGTTGTTCTTTTTTTTATATTGAGCTGCATGAGCTGCTTGTAAATTTTTGATATTAATCCTTTGTCAGTTGCTTCTTTTGCAAAAATTTTATACCATTCTGAGGGTTGTCTTTTCATCTCATTTATGGTTTCCTTTGCTGTGCAAAGGCTTTTAAGTTTCACTAGGTCCCATTTATTTATTCTTGTTTTTATTTCCATTTCTCTAGGAGGTAGGTCAAAAAGGATCTTGCTGTAATTTATGTCATAGAGTGTTCTGCCTATGTTTTCTGCTAAGAGTTTGATAGGGTCTGCCTTATATTTAGGTCCTTAATCCATTTTGAGTTTACTTTTGTGTATGGTGTTAGGGAGTGTTCTTTGTGTTTTTTTATACACATATATATAATTTTAATATATTTTTCCATTATAATTATTTACAGGATATTGAATATATTTCCCTGTGCTATAGAGTAGGACCTTGTTGTTTGTTTTATTTTATTTTATTGTTTGTAAACATCTTTATTGGAGTATAATTGCTTTACAATGTTGTGTTAGTTTCTGATTTATAACAAAGTGAATCAGTTATACATATACTTATGCCCCCATACCGCTTCCCTCTTGCGTCTCCCTCCCTCACTATCCCACCCCTCTAGGTGGTCACAAAGCACCGAGCTGATATCCCTGTGCTATTTGGCTGCTTCCCACTAACTATCTATTTTGTGTTTGGTAACGTATATACGTTCATGCCACTCTCTCACTTTGTCCCAGCTCACTCTTTCCCCTCCCCGTATCCTCAAGTCCATTCTCTAGTAGGTCGGGGTCTTTATTCCCATCTTGCCCCTAGGTTCCTCATGACCTTTTTTTTTTTTCGGATTCCATATATATGTGTTAGCATATGGTATTTGTTTTTCTCTTTCTGACTTACTTCACTCTGTATGACAGACTCTAGGTCTATCCACCTCATTACAAATAACTCAATTTCGTTACTTTTTATGGCTGAGTAATATTCCATTGTATATATGTGCCACATCTTCTTTATCCATTCATCTGTTGATGGACACTTGGGTTGCTTCCATGTCCTGGCTATTGTAAATAGAGCTGCAGTGAACATTTTGGTGCATGACTCTTTTTGAATAATGTTTTTCTCAGGGTATTGCCCAGTAGCGCGAATGCTGTGTTGTATGGTAATTCTATTTTTAGTTTTTTAGGGAATCTCCATACTGTTCTCCATAGTGGCTATTTCAATTTATATTCCCACAAACAGTGCAAGAGGGTTCCCTTTTCTCTACACCCTCTAGAGCATTTATTGCTTGTAGATTTTTTGATGATGGCCATTCTGACTGGTGTGAGATGATATCTCATTGTAGTTTTGACTTGCATTTCTGTAGAGATTAATGATGTTGAACATTCGTTCATGAGTTTGTGGAAATATGTATATCTTCTTTGGAGAAATGTCTATTTAGGTCTTGTGCCCATTTTTGGATTGGTTTGTTTGATTTTTTGATATTGAGATGCATGAGCTGCTTGTAAATTTTGGAGATTACTCCTTTGTCAGTTGCCTCATTTGCAAAAATTTTATCCCATTCTGAGGGTTGCCTTTTTGTCTTGTTTATGATTTCCTTTGCTGTGGAAAATCTTTTATGTTTCATTAGGTCCCACTTGTTTATTTTTGTTTTTATTCCAATTTCCTTAGGAAGTGGGTCAAAAAGGATCTTGCTGTGATTTATGTCATAGAGTGTTCTGCCTATGTTTTCCTCTAAGAGTTTGATAGTTTCTGGCCTTACATTTAGGTCTTTAATCCATTTTGAGTTTATTTTTGTGTATGGTATTATGAAGTGTTCTAATTTCATTCCTTTATATGTAGCTGTCCAGTTTTCCTAGCACCACTTATTGAAGAAGCTGTCTTTTCTCCATTGCAAAATCTTGCCTCCTTTATCAAAGATAAGGTGACCATACGTGCATGGGTTTATCTCTGGATTTTCTATCCTGTTCCATTGATCTATTTTTCTGTTTTTGTGCCAGTACCATATGGTCCTGATTACTGTAGCTTTGCAGTATAGTCTGAAGTCAGGAAGCCTGATTCCTCCAGCTCCGTTTTTCTTTCTCAAGATTGCTTTGGGTATTCAGGGTTTTTATGTTTCCATACAAATTGTGAAATATTTTGTTCTAGTTCTGTGAAAATTGCCAGTGGTATTTTGATAGGGATTGCAATGAATCTGTAGATTGCTTTGGGTAGTATAGTCATTTCACAATGTTGATTCTTCCAATCCAAAAACATGGTATATCTCTCCATCTATTTGTATCATCTTTAATTTCTTTTATCAGTGTCTTATAATTTTCTGCATACCAGTCTTTTTTTTGCCTTAGTTAGGTTTATTCCTAGATATATTTTTTGTTTGTTTGTTTTGTTTGTTTTTTGCAGTACGCGGGCCTCTCACTGTTGTGGCCTCTCCCGTTGCAGAGCACAGGCTCCAGACGCGCAGGCTCAGCAGCCATGACTCACGGGCCCAGCTGCTCCACGGCATGTGGGATCTTCCCAGACTGGGGTACGAACCCGTGTCCCCTGCATCGGCAGGCAGACTCTCAACCACTGCGCCACCAGGGAAGCCCTATTCCTAGATATTTTATTCTTTTTGTCACAATGGTAAATGGGAGTGGTTTCTTAATTTCACATTTAGATTTTTCATCATTAGTGCATAGGAATGCAAGGGCTTTCAGCCTTAATTTTGGAACCTGCTACTTTACCAAATTCATTGATGAGCTCTAGTAGTTTTCTGGTAGCATCTTTGGATTCTCTATGTATACTATCATGTCATCGGCAAACAGTGACAGCTTTATTCTTCTTTCCTCTTTTGGATTCCTTTTATTTCTTTTTCTTCTCTGATTGCTGTGGGTAAAACTTCAAAAACTATGTTGAATAATAGTGGTGAGAGTTGGAAACCTTGATTTGTTCCTGATCTTAGTGGAAATGGTTTCAGTTTTTCACCATTGAGGACAATGTTGGCTGTGGGTTTGCCATATATGGCCTTTATTATGTTGAGGAAAGTTCCCTGTATGCCTACTTTATGGAGGGTTTCAATCATAAATGGGTATTGAATTTTGTCAAAAATTTTCTCTGCGTCTATTGAGATGATCATATGGTTTTTCTTCTTCAGTTTTTTAATATGGTGTATTACATTGATTGATTTGCATATATTGAAGAATCCTTGCATTCCTGGGATAAACCTCACTTAATCATGGTGTATGATCATTTTAATGTGCTGTTGGATTCTGTTTGCTAGTATTTTGTTGAGGATTTGGGCATCTATGTTCATCAGTGATATTGACCTGTAGTTTTCTTTCTTTGTGACATCTTTGTCTAGTTTTGATATCAGGGTGATAGTGACCTCGTAAAATGAGTTTGGGAGTGTTCCTCCCTCTGCTATATTTTGAAAGAGTGTGAGAAGGATAGGTGTTAGCTCTTCTCTAAATGTTTGATAGAATTTGCCTCTGAAGCCATCTGGTCCTGGGCTTTTTTTTGTTGGAAGATTTTTAATCCCAGTCTCAATTTCAGTGCTCATGATTGGTCTGTTCATATTTTTTATTTCTTCCTGATTCAGTCTCGGAAGTTGTGCCTTTCTAAGAATGTGCCTTTCTAAGAATTCCTTCCAGGTTTTCCATTTTATCGGCATATATTTGCTTGTAGTAATCTCTCATGAACCTTTGTGTTTCTGCAGTGTCAGTTGTTGCTTCTCCTTTTTTCATTTATAATTCTATTGACCAGAGTCTTCTCTGTTTTTTTCTTGTTGAGTCTGGATAATATTTTATCAATTTTGTTTATCTTCTCAAAGAACCAGCTTTTGGTTTTATTGATCTTTGCTATCGTTTCCTTCATTTCTTTTTCATTTATTTCTGATCTGATCTTTATGATTTGTCTCCTTCTGCTAACTTTGGACTTTTTTGGCTCTTCTTTCTCTAATTGGTTTACGTGTAAGGTTAGGTTGTTTATTTGAGATGTTTCTTGTTTCTTGTGGTAGGATTGTTTTGTTATAAACTTCCCTCTTAGAACTGCTTTTGCTGCATCCCACAGGCTTTAGGCCGTCGTGTTTTCATTGTCATTTGTTTCTACATATTTTTAGATTTCCTCTTTGATTTTTTCAGTGATCTCTTGGTTATTAAGTAGTGTATTGTTTAGCCTCCATGTGTTTGTATTTTTTACAGATTTTTTCCTGTAATTAATATCTATTCTCATAGTGTTGTGGTCTGAAAAGATACTTGATAAGACTTCAATATTCTTCAATTTACCAAGGCTTGATTTGTGATTGAAAATATGATCTATCCTGGAGAATGTTCCATGAGCACTTGAGAAGAAAGTGTATTCTGTTGTTTTGGGATGGAATGTCCTATAAATATCAATTAAGTCCATCTTGTTTAATGTATCATTTAAAGCTTGTGTTTCCTTTTTTTCATTTTGGATGATCTGTCCATTGGTAAAAGTGGGGTGTTAAAGTCCCCTACTATGATTGTGTTACTGTCGATATCCCCTTTTATGGCTATTAGCATTTGCCTTATGTATTGAGGTGCTCCTATATTGATTGCATAAATATTTATAATTGTTATATCTTCTTCTTGGATTGATTCCTTGATCATTATGGAGTGTCATTCTTTGTCTCTTGTAATAGTCTTTATTTTAAAGTCTATTTTGTCTGATATAAGTATTGCTACTCCAGCTTTCTTTTGATTTCCATTTGCATGGAATATCTTTTTCCATCCCCTCACTTTCAGTCTGCATGTGTTCCTAGGTTGAAATGGGTCTCTTGTGGACAGTGTATATACAGGTCTTGTTTTTGTATCCATTAAGCCCGTCTATGTCTCTTCGTTGAAACATTTAATCCATTTACATTTAAGGTAATTATCAATATGTATGTTCCTATTACCATTTTCTTAATTATCTTGGGTTTGTTATTGTAGGTCTTTTCCTTCTCTTATATGTCCTGCTTAGAGAAGTTCCTTTCCTATTTGTTGTAAAGCTGCTTTGGTGGTTCTGAATTCTCTTAGCTTTTGCTTGTGTGTAAAGTTTTTAATTTCTCTGTCAAATCTGAATGAGGTCCTTGCTGTGTAGTCATCTTGGTTGCAGCTTTTTCACTTTCATCACTTTAAATATATCCTGCCACTCATTTCTGGCTTGCAGAGTTTCTTCTAAAAGATCCACTGTTACCCTTATGGGGATTCCCTTTTTTGTTATTTGTTGCTTTTCCCTTGCACTTTTAATATTTTTTGTTTGTATGTAATTTTTGACAGTTTGATTAGTATGTGTCTTGCTGTGTTTCTCCTTGGATTTGTCCTGTATGGGATTCTCTGTGCTTCCTGGACTTGATTGACTATTTCTTTTCCCATATTAGGGACGTTTTCAACTATAATCTCTTCAAATATATTCAGTCCCTTTCTTTTTCTCTTCTTCTTCTGGGACCCTATAATTTGAGTGTTGTTGCATTTAATGTTGTCCCAGATGTCTCTTAGACTGTCCTCAATTCTTTTCATTCTTTTTTCTTTATTCTGCTCTGTGGTAGTTATTTGTAGTATTTTATCTTCCAGGTTACTTCTCTGTTCTTCTGCGTCAATTATTCTGCTATTGATTCCTTCTACAGAATTTTTAATTTCATTTATTGTGTTGTTCATGATTGTTTGTTTAGTCTTTAGTTCTAGGTTTTTTTTAAACGTTTCTTCTATTTTCTCCATTCTATTTCCAAGATTTTGTATCATGTTTACTATCATTACTCTGAATTCTTTTTCAGGTAGACTGCCTATTTCCTTTTTATTTGTTTGGTCTGGTGGGTTTTTACCTTGCTCCTTCATCCACTGCATATTTCTCTGTCTTCTCACTTTGCTTAACTTACTGTGTTTGGGGTCTCCTTTTTGCAGGCGGCAAGTTTGTACTTCCCATTGTTTTTGGTGTCTGCCCCCAGTGGGTAAGGTTGGTTCAATGGGCTGTGTAGGGTTCCTGTTGGATGGTACTGGTGCCTCTGTTCTTGTGGATGAGGCTGAATGTTGTCTTTCTGGTGGGCAGGATTGTGTCCAGTGATGTGTTTTGGGGTGTCTTTGAACTTAGCATTATTTTATGCAGCCTCTCTGCTAATGCTTTGGGTTGTGTTCCTGTCTTGTTAGTTGTTTGGCATGGGGTGTCCAGTACTGGAGCTTGCTGGTCATTGTATGGAGCTGCATCTGAGTGAGACGGAGATCTCTGGAACAGCTCTCGCTGATTGGTATTATGTGGTTCTGGGACGTCTCTGGTGGCCCAATGTTCTGAACTCGGCTCTCCCACCTGCGAGGCTCAGGCTTGACAGCCAGCCAGAGCAGCAAGACCCCGTGAGCCATACAGCTGCTAGTGCTGGAGGATCTCCTACAGAGGTGGGAGGTGGCTGTGGCTCACTGTGGGTACAGGGACACTGACAGCATTAGTTCTGGGAAGTACTCCTTGGTGTGAACCTTTTGGGAGTCTGCCATTGGCCCCAGTCTAAGACGTTTTAAATTTCACTCGTAGTACCAATAGTGCACATAATTCAGTTGAAACAATAACAATATGCACAATTATGTTTATAATCTCTGGCCTAGAGTGATTTAAAAATGATGTAACTCACTTTCAGAATGTTAAAATATGAACAAAATGTGTGTGCATTAAGGTTAATGAAATATGATAATTATTTCATTAAATTCTAGGTTTTTCCTACCCTTTGTTTTTTCATTCTTTTATCCTGAAAGAAAGGAGATGACAGTGGAGTTGAGATTATAAGTTTAGTGTTATGTTTAGAAGATGAGAGTTCTTGCACTCTGCAGAGATAGGAATAGGGAAGACTGGAGAAGACTTCAGGATGGCAGATCAAGCTTATGTCTTCAGAGCCAGTTTGTGAAAATAATTTTCTTTCAACATTCATTCTCAACACAGCAATAACAATTTCCCCTACTCTCTTGGAGTCATAAGTCTCACTTTTCCAGAATCTCCATGGCTCTTTGGATGGGCTTCTTACATTTAATATTTGCACTGCCATCAATGCCATCAGGTAGAGTCAGTTACTAGTCCCACAGAGTGGCTCAGGGTCTAAGGCCAGAGATAAAAACCTCATCAAATTAATTTGGCTGAAGTAAAACAGGGATGTGGATTCAGCTTAGTGTAGAGCTGTTGGATTGCTTACCTCATATTTTTTTCTGGGCAGATTCTCAAGTGGTTTGTGGCTACAGTAAAGTCAAAGCACTAAAAAATTGGAATATTGAGCATAGGAAAATTCAAGTTCATCCACATGAAAGCTTCTAGATCTTAAATGCCTCTTTAATTTTCATGCAATCATTTTTCCCCTTTTGTGTTACCAAATGCCTTGCTCATTGAAATTCTGTAACATTTCTGGGCAAATTTGACCTGTACGTCATGCATTGATGAAAAATGTATCCTTCTGAACTTTACTATGTCTTTCAACATCTTTAGGATAATATTTGTGCTGAAAGGTAACCCATATAATATTTACTAGATTTAATTTTCTCAAATTGACTGGAAAATCCTTGTTAATTTATTTTTCTCTTCAGATATTTTTATATTTAGAGTCAGATATTACTGGGGGAAAAATACATATCCATTTTGTGGACAGGGTCCTGTAAGCCTCAGGGCTCTTACACATCAAAGAAAGAAAAATAATGTATTTTTCTTTCTGTAGAGAATGAAAATAGGAGACCTGTTGTTTGCATCGACCTTTAGTAAACTGTAGCTCCCTGGGTAGCTAAAATGTGCCACATTATCAAAGAGATGTATTCCTTAACGCTCTCTCGTTGTCTGCACTTCACCAATACTTCTTTATTCTGCATTGACACTGACTCCAGTTCTTTCATCGTGAATATTTAAAGCTTGTCACTATAAAAATCACATTAGCTAGTTATAGGTGGTACTTGGTTGTCAAAGGGTGGAACTGGGAATAGGTAAAATTAAAAAAAATTAAAGTAGTTCATTCTCTACTACTAGAGAATGGACTTGAGGATATGGGGAGGGGGAAGGGTAAGCTGTGACAAAGCGAGAGAGAGACAAAACAAAACAAAACAAAACAAAACAATCAGGTGATCGTTTACATATGAAATTCAAAAGTTGAAAACTGTGGATTTATTGTAATTACATTATTAAAGAGTTAGGCAGCTTTATTTTAGCCCAAATCATTATCTTTTTGAAACATTTGGATGGAAACGTATCTGTGCATCAACTGGGACCCTACTTGGATATTATTTGCTTACCTTAATGTGTAATGTTACACTAGTGCATTCAACTGGTTCTCTTGAAAGTTGTCTGTGAAGCTTGTCTGTTGTATAATTACAAGGTTACAGGAAAGCAGGTCTTTTTGAGATTTTAGCAAAAGGCCAATAATATACTTTTACTTCCGTTTCATTGCTGTATTTTGGAACTAAATTAACACAAAAATTTGAGAGTTTTTTACAAGGTATAAAGCAGGCAGCTTTGCAATATGGCTTCTTAAATAAATAGCATTTAAAGTGAATTCAAAAGCATGTTTAGTGCTTAAATACATGTGAATATTAGAAACACAAGCAAGTAGAAAGGGCTATAACTAACTCAGGCTTCTACTCATCAGAGCTAATTCCTATAAAAATCTTAGTTATCGATCTCTCTCTCTTCATATGGGTAGATATGAATAAACATATCAATTGATAAATAGATGTAATATTTGGGGTTGTATAGTACATACTTTATACTTTTTTATTTAGTAATAATATATCATGAACATCATTGTGTCAGTAAATATTACACTACAACCTTATTTCCAATGTTGTAATAATTGTATGAATTTATCAAATTAATTAAATTCCTTAATGTTGAACAATTTATAATGAAATGAAAACTTACTAAAACAGGTCCTGGGCTTCCCTGGTGGCGCAGTGGTTGAGAGTCCGCCTGCTGATGCAGGGGACACAGGTTCGTGCCCTGGTCCGGGAAGATCCCACATGCCACGGAGCGGCTGGGCCCGTGAGCCATGGCCGCTGAGCCTGCGCGTCCGGAGCCTGTGCTCCGCAACGGAAGAGGCCACAACAGTGAGAGGCCCGCATACGGCAAAAAACAAAACAAAACAGGTCCTAGTTACCTTGAACTTTGATTATTAGACTTTGTTTACACAAACAGAGGATTAAAATGTGTGGAGAAAGAAAAGTTTCAGGGGTTAATTATATGTTGCTTATATGCAAGATATACTAGAAAATAAAGAGTGCTCAACTTTCAGGTTAAAGAATGAAGATGGTAATAATATATAATGGAATACAGTTTTCTTCACCAGTCATACAGATTTAAGGAAAAGAATCCCAAGGACCCTTGTCACCGACTTGTTCTTAGGCAAGACTCTGAAACATACCCACTGTGTATTTTTCTGCCTTTTGGGAATCTGGAGATATTAATAATTCTAGAGAAATTTAGACTCAAAAAGATTGTGTAAGGACAAAAGAATAAAGATCAGATTTTGAAAGTTGTTTAACCTTGAGTCTATATAATTGTATGGAGTTGTTGACAAGTAAGTAGTTCATACCATTCATGAACTAGAACTAGTTTGTGAACTAGAACTAGTTTAGGCAAACATGATATACCATAAGTAGATGGTGAAATGCTTTTTTTTCATTTTCTTTTTTTTAATTGAAATATAGTTGACCTCTCTTTCTTTCTGAACTTCCACACTTAACTTCCAGACTTAAACCTTTTCCCCCGGTTTAAGTCATTTTCTTGAGGTCTAGACCTATATATCTACTTATCTACTCTTACATATTTCTATTTGGATTTCATAAAGAAAACACAAACTCAATCATAAAAACTTGAACTAGTTTTCTTTTCCCAAATTACTCCTTCTATATATTTTCTATTGGAGGGCCTGGAACCCTCCTCTACCTACTGCCCAAGTCAGAAGATTACCATTTCTCACCCCAGAAAAACATCTGTCTATTCACTGTGGTTATGAGAGACAGAATCAATGTAGCTTCAAAACATTATGGGGATATTTATATGAACTAAGAGCGTATTTGGTGAATACAGGAAAATTAACAAGAATTCAAAAGTTTTCTTAGAAATAAGATATTTAAGAAAAGATAGCTGGTGCTCTTGCTAAGATGTTATGGATTTAACACTTAGAGAGCAAGGACTCTGCTGATCCTTTACACTATTATTTCCCCAGTTCTTAGCATGGTGCCTGGCATATAGTAAGGGCTCATTGGAGATCAGAAGACACTTGGTAAGAATGGAAGGAAAAGAAAGTAGATAGACCAGTGAAATATTTTATTGAGTCTATTGTAAGAAGAACTATCCTATGAAAGCTAGTGGCCCTACTCACCAAAATTCTAATAATATCTCAAAGTCAGAATCTATCTTGCCTCCAGCTTGCTTCTCTCCCCACTTAGCCACCAACATGGATGGGTTAACCTAAGTAGTTCATGCTTTTCCATTCTCTACTTCATGTTTTTCCATACCTTACATTAATGATATTTGACTGTTAATGATGAGCTGTTTGGGTATCCTGCAATTTCAGCCCCTGACTGGCACATTCTCTAACCAGAGGCAAGCTCCACATGGAGTCACATTATACCATTCTTCCCCCTATGTTAAATAGTTAAAGCAGCTCTAGGGAGTGGGTGATTTATAACTTTAAAAATTTTATCAGAAAATGAGAAAGATTGAAAACAAACCAGCTAAGCATTCAGCTCATGAAGTTAGAAATAGAGCAATAGAGCAAACCCAAATAAGCAAGAAGGAAAGAAGTAATAAGGGGCAGACATCCATGAAGTACAGTACAAAAATAACACCAGAAAAAACAATAAAGAAGCTTTCAAAATGGATCTTTGAAATTATTAATAAGATATGGAGATCTCTGGCAAGATTGATAAAGAAAAAAAGAAAAAAGAAAATGACATGCAAATAGACAAAATACAGAATGAAAAAGGGAAAAGTTATAATCACACAGAGATTGAAACTAAAAGAAAATTAAAACAACTATACTCTAGCTACTTTAAAATTCAATGTGAAATATATACATACTCGAAAAAATATAAAAGGGCACAAAATTGGAAGAAATGGAAAATCGAATAGACTAATAAACATGTAAATAAATTGAAATGGTAGTCAAAGACTCCCCTTTCTGAAATCTGGGCCAAAATTCTACCAAACTTTCAAGAAGCTCTTAATTCCAAACTTATAAAAGTTTTTCCAAAATATAAAAAGTAGAAAAAGATGCCAAGCCTATTTTATATAGTTAGCTTAAGCTTGATTCTAAAACTGGGAATGATAGCACAAGAAAAGATGCCCACTTTACTTACTAACACAGATGTGAAATTCCTTAATAAAAAAGCATTAGCCAACTCAACTCAAAAGTGTATAAAAATAATACATTATGAAACAGATTTTATCTAGAAATGCATGGATGTCTGAATATATTAAAACATCTAAGAATTTAATTTATCCATTAATTGACCAAAGGTAAAAAATCATAGTTATCTTAAAATTGCAGAAAGATACATTTGATAAATTCTATATATTATAATACCCTTAGGAAACAAGGAATAGAAGAGAAAGTCCTTAATTTGGAGAGGTTATATATAAATTCTTATTGCAAGCACACCTGATGGAAAAAATAAACATATTCTTTTGAAGATCAGGAATAAGATGAGAATTTCTCCTCTCACTGTCACTGTTTTACACAATATTTGATGTTCTGACCAATACCATAAATAAAGAAAAAAAAAAAGAAATGAGTTGTAAGCATTGGTAGGAGAGAAATTCATGTCATTATTTACAGATATATGATTATCTATTATATTATTTTCCTGGAGCTGGCATTACAAATCAACACAAGCTGGTTGGCTTAAAGCAACAAAAACTTATTCTTTCACAGTTCAGCAGGCCAGAAGTCCAAAATCAAGGTCCAGAATCAGCAGGGTTGATTCTCTCTGGACATTTTAATGGTGAATCTGTTCCATGCCCCTCTCCAAGCTTCTGTTGGTTGCCTTGACATCCCTCGGCTTATAGCTGCATTGCTCCAAAATCTGCCTCCATCATCACATGACCTTTTCTTCATCTGTGTGTCTTCACATGGCTTTTATAGAAGGACAACAATCATTGGATTTTGGGCACACTTTAATTCAGTATGACCTCATCTCAACTAATTACATATGCACTGACATTATTTCTAAATGAGGTCACATTCTGACGTTCTAAGTGAATATGAATTTTTTGAGAACACTAATTCAGTACATCTGAATAGAATAAAAAATCCAACAGAATCAAAAGATGAATTTAGAATGAATATAAAATTTCAGCAACATTGTCAGACACAAAATCAATATTTAATAATCAATAACATTCCTCTACACTGTATCTAGAAAATACAATCAGAGATAAAATATTCACAATAGCAACAAAATTCATGAAGCTTATTGAAATAAATATATGAAAGAATACACAAGACATCTGAGAAGGAAACTTAAATGTTTTTTAAAAGTATGTGAAAAAGATCAGAATAAAAAGAAAGATTTCTGTTTCCTTAATAGGGTGGCTTAACATTAAAAAGGCATGTATTTTCTCATTAAAGTATAAATTCAATACAATCATAATAAAAATTCATCTAGTTTTTTTTGAGGAACATGATAAACTAATTCTAAAATTTATGTGGAAGAATAGAGATCTAGGAATAGGAAAACTAATTGTCAGAGAAAAAAGAAGGGACATTTTATATTTTACACATACAAATAAAAAGGTATGCATTAATTAAGCATATTAGATTGGATACTTATGCGAAGTTAGGGAAATAGGATTGAGAAAGGCAATAAGTACACAAATGAATGAAGAGGGACATTGTTCAGACAGATGTGTAAACTGTAAATAAACTGAGGCTTAAAATAAATTACTTTGAGGGCATAGAGTCAGAACAATGGCATATTTAAGGGGATTTCACTCTCTATAGAAGGGATAATACTTTTGTCATCATTTCCATGTATTAGGTATCTGTGCCAAGTCTATACATCTCTGCAAAGTTTCTTCCTCCCTCCCTCCCTCCCTCCCTCCCTCCCTTCCTTCCTTCCTTCCTTCTTCCCTCCCTTCCATCATATCTATCTATCATCTATCTATCTACCTATCTATCTATCATCTATCTATCTATTAATCTATCTATCATCTCTCTCTCTATCATCTTTATTTCAACTTTAGGTGGCACAGTGTCCCTATTTGGTAAGTATTCTTTTCCAGCATTTAATAGATGACTAACTGTTGCTCAGGGAAATCTTGTGTCTTTCTCCCTCCTCACCTAGTGCAATCTGATTTCTGCTTCCTTTATTCTCCTGCAGTTCTTAGTTGCCTTGTCTGTTGTGTATTTTTCAGCTTAATTGTTACTGGGTATATTTGCACTTTTTATGTTTTTTCCCTCTAATTGCTTACTTCTTTAGGCCAGGATCTCCTACTTGTCCTCAGAGCTCTCTGAGTGCTGCTTATTTGTGTCCCTTGCTATTCCTTCACCTTAACTGTTCGCATTCTTTTCACACTTTTCATACTCTCCTCTTGGATTTGAACATATTCTCCTGAACTACTAGCTGTCTGGATAGATATAGAGATCTGGTAGTTATACTTCTCACAGGGTCCACTCTTTCTCGTCTTCCTGATATTGCTTATCTTCTCTCAGACTGGACTGCCTTTCTCTTCAAACCCTCTGCTTCATGACCTTCCCTTCCCCACTCTGTGCACTCTCCTCCTGCTCCCAGGCAAACTCCTGGTTCAAAGAAAGCATTCCATAAATACAGTCAAATGAGGAAAGGGAAGGGACAGAAAGGAAAGGAGGAAGGAAGGGAGGCTCTCCCAGCAGACCACACAAGTAGGAAATGACAGAGTTTCAAGTTCTAATCTAGAACTTTCAACTGCAAAGATTGGCCTCTCCAGTATGTTTTTGTTTTCCAGTACAAAGAGCAAGGCCTGCACATGCCATTTTAGGGACTGGGTAAGGGTGAGGTGGGGCCATGCCTTGCTTCTATATATGTCTAACATATGTATATGTATAGTCTAGTATGTAGATATGTGCCCAGTATTTGTTCATTATTGACTTTAGCTTTGTAGAGTGACATTTTCTATACTTATCCTGAAAGTCTGAGATTAATTCTTACTTGAAACCTATAATCTGTTGTCAATTGAATAGATTTGGTACCTCAACAAATCATGGCTATGTCTCTTAATCCTAACAAATATGTCTTCTTGTGACTCTAGCCAGTTTGGTTAGTTTTTTATGCTTCAAAATAGTCACTTATCTCTTTCACATTCATTCATTGAACAAATATTGTACACTTGCTGAGTGCCAGGGAGTCACTGGACACTGGGGATATTGCAGGGAACAAAACAGACCAAATGTCAACATTTAAGTAGTTATGTGGGGCATTGCTGGGGAAGTCAGGCAATAAATTAAAAATACAATGTAATATCCAATAGTGGTAACTGTCATGAAGAGAAATAGAGCAGATCAGAGGATGGGGATGAGGGTAGAGTAGGAGGCCGCTAGTTTAGATGGCATAGCAGAAGACTCCTCTGAAGGTAACATTTGAATTGATACCTGAGTGAAGTGACGGAGTGAAGTCTGCAGCTCTCGACAAGCAGGAGGAATAGCAAGTGTGGGTAGGAGTGTGCTTGGTGTGTTTGAAGGTGCTGAAGGAGGCCAGGGTTACTGGAATAGAGTGAGTGAAGGAGAGCGGTAGGAGATACATTTGGAGGAGTATCCAGATCAAGCAGTAAATTGTAGGTCTGGTAAGGGCTTTGAACTTGAACTTCAAAGGGAGTATAATTTAAGGAGTCACTCATTTGTTAGGTTCCTGCACCTGATACCTCACTAGCCTCATCCCAGACCTGGCTTGCCAGACTGTGTCTCCAGCCTCATCTTCTGTGTCTTTCCCTTGTGCTCACTCCACTCCAGCCACACTGGCCAATCTGTTGATTCTTGAGCACGCCAGGCACAATCCTGCTTTAGTGCCTTTGTACTTGCTATTGCTTCATAGCTCTGGAGCATTCTTCACCTAGATATTGGAATGGCCTAATTCCTCACTTCATTAAATCTCTGGTCAAATGTCACCCTCTCTGAACAGGCTTCCTGATGATCCTAGATGAAATATCAGCCTCCATCATTTTTTATCCGCTTCTTACCTTTTACTGTTTTATTTTTTCCTCCTAGTACTTATCACTCTTGACATCACATCATTGTTCATTTGTTTTCTACTTTTTCTGCTAGAATGGCAAAGTCTTTGACTTCAATACCATTTATCACCAGGTGTAGAAGTGTCTGGCATATCAGAAATGCTCAATATACACTTGTTAAATGAGAGGATCTTAGGAAAGACTTGGCAAGTTTACTTCTATGAGTCACACAGTAAACACTGATCAAATACTTTCTATGAGCCGGACATTATTCTAAAAACTCTAAGTATTTTAACTCATTTCATCCTCTCTATATTTGCAGATGAGAAAACTGAGGCAGGGAGAGGCCAGGTAACTTGACAAAGTCACACAACTAGTAGCATCAGAACTGGTCTGAATCTAGATAACGTGGCTCTAGAAGCTGACACTCACCCACGTTTAAGCTCACATTGTATTTTTATTTTTTTTATGCTTACTGAAGGATGTTGAAAATTACTATACACTATAGTATGCTATTAACTTTTAAAATTTACTACTGCTCTAAACATGATAACAAATTGTTTACTTAAATGAACTTTAATATTATTGAAAGTTTTATTAGGAGTTTCTGGATTAAATTATGGGAGAGGGAAAATTTACTGAGCATTTATTAATTCGTCTAGGTCAGGTTGTTAGAGAAGTTAAATATTGTTTCCTTTCTGGTGCATTCATTAGGAAAGAATATTCATTTTTAACTTGATTATTCTTTTTTTTCCAGTAAGTCCAGAATGAGAGAAAAGAAGGGAGTAACTCTCATGTGGATAAGCTTCCTAGGGTGGCACAGAATGAGAAATAGGATAAAGGCTAGTTTTATAAATTTCTAAAAATATGAACTTGGGAAAATTATTCTTAATAAGCAAGAGTGTTGACATTTAAGAAATGTGTGCCAGATGGTCTGATGGAAACTCAACACCATTCTTCCCCTCCTACGCTTTCTCCTGAATTCTTGGTAATAACATTTTCCCAAATCTATGCCAACAGGGTTCTGGATTAGATTCCACTGATGAGAGGATCTTGTGCAAGATTTGGAAGGTGGAAGAGCAGCAGAAGCCATTAATGCTCCTGCAGGCAAGTTCATGGGCTTCAGCAGAGGGGCATATGTGAAACCCTGCCAGCCGCTTCCCAGCATCCTCCTGTGAATCACCCACTTTGAGGTTGCGGGCAGTTGAGCTCACTGGTGGTGGTAAGTCTGCACTTCCTCATCTCCTAAAAATCAGCAGAGGCTTTTCCTGACCTGCACTGCCCCAACCCTCTAATTGTTTTGTAAACCTCATTTTATTAAATTTATTTCTGCATGAACTACTTTAGACTGGCTTCTGGTTTTCTGACCTGACTCCTAATTGCTCTACACACATTTTCTCAGGAAGAATATTTTATTTGATATGGGTTTTATAATTTGTTTCCTTCCACAAGATATTTAATGGTTAGAAAATGAATGAAGACATTAGTGTCAATTACTGCCTTAAAATGTTTCATTTGGGTCATTAAAATGGGTAAGTCAAACCAGTTATTCAATAATTTATACTTATATAATATTTATAACTTTTTTAGTACTCTTACAGTTTTTACAATAGAGTAGTTGGAGATTTCCTTGGTAAGTAAGCACTGGCAGATTTTCAATACAAAGAAGTGGAAGAGCTATTCAAATACTGTTTAAAATTATTTGGATGCAACTAATCTCTTCTTCAAAGGAAGATATTTGCACTATCTCTTGATTCTTCTGGCCACTCCTACTTTCAACCATGTTCTATGTCATTAAACTAAGGAAGAAATAAAATGACTCATCTTTATACAGGGCTTTTAGTTTACAAAGCATATTCCATATATGATAACATTGCATCCCCACATGTTTAAGCTCACTTCCTCTATGTTTCCACAAATGTATTGCATTTACATTTTTATGCCTCTTTCACTATCTCTGTATTTCAAACATTTTGAGAACAGAAATCATGTGCTAATGATCAATGTGTGCCTGATGATTAGCCCAGGGCCAACCTCTGAGCAGATACTCAGAGGAGGTATATTTAGTGGATGGATGAAAGAGGCTGAGTTTGAGTTGATCCAAGGCATTTTGGATTCTGAAATCCATGACCTTTATATGATGTCACTTTACTTCTCATTCAGAGTATATTTATGATACCAAATAAATTGGTAAAATAATTGAAAAAAAACCCTCACAACATATTTCAAGGAAACTACTATAAAAAGAGAAAGGGGTATTTGGCTTTATTGTTATTTTTAACTTGTATTAACCCCAATTTACCTTTTCACATATGTCTCCCTGATCCCTGCAACATAAATATTCCATGCCATCCAATAGCTGTGAATGACAGGGAGATGGTTAACAAAAATAATTCACGTTATGTGCCTAGAAAACTTGACAAATGCTTCAATGTCTGAGAAATTCAGGGAAGCAGAGAAAAAGCAGTGACAGATGGGGAGGTTTATTTTGAGCCAAGTTTTAGGCAATCTTTATGTTGATGAAGAGTTATTCATTCTGGAACACTACTATATGCAAAGAGTTATACAAGTGCTTAGGAGAAGAACATGTGTTAGGCATGGTGTCTATCCTCAAGGAGCGTAACACCTTGTGGAAGTGCCAGGTATTCAACAGGTAAAATAAAGTGTGACAAGTGCTGAGTAGAAGACTTTATGATGGACTTTATACTAAAGGATGCTCTTCACACTCGGATTATGCTGGAAGAAGTATCCACTTGATGCCAAGTCAACAGACACAGAATCAAGGAGTAGGAAGGACTGATATTACCTCTACCAATCACCTGCTTCCAAGTATAAAGTACAGTCTACCCTAGAGGCCATTGCCTTGTTTTAGAACAATTGGTTGGGAACAAAGTGTTCCAAGCACAGAAAAAAATTAAATAATTGCTAATGCTTTTACTACTACTTTTTAAGGAAAAGAGAACTTACCCAACTACTTTTAAAGGAAAAGAGAAATTAATGTAAGTCTTTTCTCCTTCTTGCAGGTCAGGGTGAAGTCATATAAAAACTGTGTATCTTCATTTAAATGTTTAATTTGAAGGAATAGTGCCCAAGAACAGGCTTTGGAGTGAGTGGGAAATGTAGTTAAAGTGAAAGTGGACTTGGATTAAGGAATGGGGTTCCTTCATGAATGCAAGGTAATTTCACAGTTCTATTTTGCACTGAATTGAATTCTTGCAGGTGTGTATACTAATGTTACGTATTTTGGATTGTATATCCATAGTAGGAAATTTTAAAAATTATACATCATCTTAATTATAGCCAAAAGATTTCACATGATTTAATCCACTAATTTTTTTTTTTCCCAAAGCAGAGTGACTTTTTATTTTGGTAGACATTTCTTACCAGATAAAGCACACGTTCATCAAGAATTACTGTGATTGCCTAACAGTGAGGGAAAAAACACTAACCTAAATTAAAAATAAGACTCATCTACTTTAATTATAAAATGAGAATGATTACCACTATTACTGATTAATTAAATATTCATGAGAAAATGTCTCTGAATTTAGATGGCTGTATTTAAAGATAAGATATGTTTACATTTCTTATAAAGGGAATAGTTAATCCTTTTCCCCATGGTGGAGCTCTGGGAGAGCTATGGAATATGTCTTTCTTGCTTTCTGTACATTTAAAGGTAGTGAGTGTCAGTGAGGGAGTTTTTCTCCTGAGTCAAATGGAATGGATCATGATGCTTTGGCCTTAAATGCACAAAAATAATTTATTCTCTTATTCCTTTTGATTGCACATAATGCTTCAAATATTGACTATCTGAATTTTGAAATTTGACATATCTATTTTTAAAATATCCACATAGAGTGAATAGAATATTGCCTGGTGCCCAGGGGAATTCTGTGACTACCTGGTAAATACTGGAAGATCCCACACACCCTGGATAAACTGTTGTTCCAATGCTTAAATGTGAGAGCTGGAATTGACTCTAGGAATAATCCAGTCCAGGCCATAATTTTAGTGATAATGAGTTGAAGAGATAAAAAGTCAGATTTAGTGAGAAATGAGATCAAAATCCAGGCTTCCAGAGAACCTGTTTAATGCCATTTCTGATGTTTTGCAATTTTTGGGCTTTCTTAGACTTCAGGGATAAGCATTTCAATTCCCACATCTGACTTTTCCTCCAAGCAAGATTATCAATTAGGAAATGTGTCTCTGCCCACAGTATCTCTCCCTGTGACCTTTCTCCCAGTCCACTTTCTTACTCTGTTCCTTGTGCTTTGTCTTGTTCCTCTTTGCCTTTAAAAAATCTGCTATGTCATTAAAGGCTTACCTTTGAGACTGCCATCTAGTTAATTTGTTGATATGATGGGATGGGATGAAATGGTATGGATGAGTAAAAAGACATTCTATCTTTTCCTTGACATTCTCTGAATGTTCTGTCTTGTTTTGATCAATATTTTTAATGAATACTATTATTACTTCCCCTACTAGGTTTTGTGCATCTGGAGGGCAAGGGCCTCAGCATTTTCTCATTTTTCTGTTATTTGGCAGAAAAAGAAGAGCCCAACAAACATAGCAAGTATCAATACATATGTATTTAAGCGGTACTTTAATCAAAGCAGCAGAAGAACACATAACACCACCCACAAGCTCAGTACCAAAGCTTTGTGACATAACCAAATGTGATATGAATGATATAAGGCTAAGGACACATTTCCATTAATTCTTTTTTGAACTTATAAAATCTGCTAACAAGCCATATGTCATCTCAGAAAAGTATAGCATACGTTGTCCAAAGTTTGGTCATGAAAACAAAAACCACTCAAGATATCTCAATCAGAAAAGGATTCAATAAATCAGATGATAAATTGAATTAAATTAGATAAATTTAATTTAATAGATTAGGCTAGATAATGAAGGTAATTAGATGCTTACAAAACCATTAGCAGAGCTGGAAGAGTGAAAGCCAGAATAGGACCATTTACTCCCAGGTGTTGTAGTTTTCAGAAAACCTCTGGAATTACAGGAAACTACAGGTTATATTCACAGCTGCTTCCAGAGCTGACTCGGTGATTCCCAGGAAAACACCCAAAGGCAGATGTAAAGTATCCCATCTACTGAAGTTCTGCGGCTTTGTCTGCCTCCAGTGGATAAACAATAACATGGTTTCTGCTTTTCTTTTGCCTCTCAAATTTTATGCAAGTGATCCTGGCTGGCACTCTCTAGCTTGCGATCCTGCTCACAGGAATTTTGAGAAATGTAGCTTCTGGGCTTCTAGCTTTGCAACACCAAGGAGAGCGTGGGGCAGGTGGATAGAAATGGTGCCAGGAGTCTAACGACAATCTAATACATAACAATTTCCACAGCTTTTAATTCCTTTGCTTTCATCAATTATTTTAGATTGCATTAATTAAAAAAAATCCTCCCGGGTGTTTTATTCATCTGGTGATTTGAGTGTGTAACTCATCTATGCATAATACAGTTCTGATTTTGCCAAGAACAGTAGTTTGAGTAATTATTCATTAGACTGTCCTGTAGGAGAGAACATGATATTTGGGCCATTGAAAGAATTCTTCAAATGAATAAAATGGTGTGGCTGTACTCTGACAAATACTCACCTCAGGGAAATATTTTGGCTTGAAAGAGTTTTAGTTTTGAAAGGAAAGTATGATGAATGCAAATCATTTTTAAAACTATTCCTTTTGCTTTGGGGAGAGACTATAACTTTGGGATCAGAACGTTGAAATAACTTACTAGTGTTACTTACAGGCATATGATTCTTCTTTGCTTGTACCAATGATGGTTTTCCAAGTATGACACATACCTCAAGAACTTTCATGGTAACATACAGAACTGCTGATACTTGGGGGATAATAAAGTTCTTTTTGTAGAAAAAAATACTATTTTCCTGCCACTGACCATTATTTAAATATTTAATAATTTACAAATATTTAATAATTTACACTTGTCAAAGCTATCAACATATGGAAGTTAAATATATTTTATTTCCCAGAGAAAATATTATTTCCTAATGGATTTAGAAAGAGAGTCACAAAAAAAGATGATAGAATACCTGTATGAATAATAGCTATCTATAAATAGATCTTCCCACTATTGTTCTTGGAGGGAAAATTGTACTTTTGTGAGTGTGATAGGCTAAAATTTGTTGATGTTGTACTGATCATAGTTTATTAGCTTTGCTGACCCTGAAATTGTCAGTACCAGGATAGGGAGAAGATATTTGTAAACACTACATAGGGAGTCTAGGTAGAAGACAGAGTAGGGAAGTGTTTGGGAGAGAGAGGAATTGACAAACAGGAGTCTCTGGAGCGTGTGTGGGGAGGGTGAAAAATGTTGGAACAAAAAGGATTAGTGAGCGACATGACCTGTGTTCCTTTAATGCCTTTGGAGAGACACGAGGGAGACTGAAATTCTGCTTTATTAATTATTGATATTAGTAATGTTATTATTTGCATCTTTGGACTGTACTTCTTTAAATGTAATATTGACCCTGAATTGAACCACAGGGGTTATGGCTCAAACAAGTTTTATGAGTATGTGAGGTTTATAATTGGAAGACCACACATGGACAGGAGTGGGCCTAAGAGAGCAAGAGAATTTCTGCTCCTTACCTACTCGGCTGGTCAACTTCTATGCATCCTGACACTGGTGCCAGATTTTGGAGACTATGTGCTCATGCAATAAGCAAGTCTTCCTTGTGGTATGAAACTTCAAGGGCTGCTCATCTCATGTTTTGTGGTTGGATAGTCCCACAAAGAGGAGACTGGCTTCCATAAATATCAAGCTCGTCAGTCAGGTAGCTCAAGAAAACCTAGCTTTTTATTCAGCCATCCTATTTACTTTGTGTGTTTGAACTTGTGTTTGAATACCCCATGAGTTGATATCCTGGATATGGGGTCTCATTGTCTTGGCCTTAAGGGCCATCCATACTCTTAGACACTTTTCATATGTATGAAGAAGTAGGCTCAGTTTTGGAAATACAATAGAGAAAAAGAAAGGTGAGGTCCCAATCTTCATGGAGCTTTCATTCAAGAGGGAAATATAGACATTTAACAAGTAAAAAAACCTTAAGATACTCACAGACACTGATAAGTACATTGTAGGCAATAAGCAAGGTGATGAGATACAATAGGAGAGGACAACATAGGCCAAGAAAAAACTCTCTCTGAAAAGACATTTCTCAATAATGAGAAAGATGCATCTGTGGGAAAAGCTTGCTGGAGAATATTTTAGGCCAAGGGATCAGCCAGTATAAAATTCCAGCAGCTAGAAAGAGGGGACCAGAATTTGCCAATATGGCTCCCAGTTTGCAAAGATTTACTTTGGTGACTCTCTTCCTTCTTTCTCTTCCATTTCGTAACTTTGGGAAATTTTACTTAATCTTTCTAAGACTCAGTGTCCCTATCTTCATTGCAGAATGATAACATATTTTAAGATTGTTATGTAAATTAAATGAGACAATAAAACACCTAGCTTGGTCTTCAGCACCTAATAGGTGCTAAGTAAATGATCACTTTTATCACCATCATCACTATTATTATTAGAAAAATAAAAATATAAACTAAAGGTGATGATAAGTCTTCCAGCATTCTGTCTATATCCTTTTGGTTTTATCCAGCTTTTAGAACGGCTTAGGTTGCAACTGAGGTTGATTAGAAGTGATCTTAGAGCTGTGTAACTGGGAAAACATCTGGGCAGAAACATTACAGTTGTTGCTATGAACCTCTCCCTGCTCAATCATTTTTACTGTATTCATTGAAGAAGTTTTAGAAAATCACTGCATGAGAGGGAAACACTTTTATCCCAAACCCACGGCTGCCTCAATCCATATGCCATAAAAAAAAAAACCCAAATTGACTCTTTACCAATGGTTTGGGAAATTGGGCTCAAGATCTGTAATCATGGATATAGAAAACTTAATAGTACTCTATAAATGAGTAATTAATTACCAGTATTTTCAGTTTGATTGTCTAGACTGTAATGACTAAACTGAGGACAGATTTTATACTTGGCATACTGCCCTGAATATTTCCATGAACTTCAAAACAACTCCCCACTCAAATCAGCTTCACTGGAGTGTGCAGTTAGATAAGCTGATTTCTTCAACTGTGAAGTGTGGATTTCTTCTAATTCATTTCGCTCATGGGACACACTTGTGGAATTCTCATTTATTATTTAAGAAGTACTTTGTAAGAAAAGTAAAATGTACCAAGTTTGTATTTAAAACCCATATGTATGCAAGCCCTGCCTTACCTATCTATCCTTCTTTGAATATATCTATCCTTCTAAAGATAGCAATACTAAGATAGCAATACTAAATAAAGGAAATATATTTTAAAAGAGAATTTTCCTGAAAAAAGGCAAGAGTTTCCATATGGCTACTGGAAGCGGTTGCTGCAAACAGTATTGACTTCTGCATCAGATGAAAGTTTCAGTCAGTTTTCTTTTGCAAAAGGTAAAGTATGCCAGATATAAACTTGGAATAATAATAGTTTACCTAACTTGTGGAGTTATTGGAGGGTTAAATGCATGTGAAGTGATGGCACATAGCAAATAAAACCACCATGACAGACCAGGAGAGAAACTATGGAAGAAAGAAAAAGGTTTATGTTTCAGTACCTTTAATGACACTTTTCCCCTGCTTTTTTGGACACGTGACCCCACATTTTCATTTATAACTGAGATCCCCAACCCTGTTCATCTCCATTCTTTCCTTTCTATTGCTATTAACAGTATCTCTCCTACACAGGCCTTTGAAGTAAACTTCCAGATGGTCTTTCTTACCATCATATTAGTTTCTTCTCTCCATCATAGATACCATTTGTCATTTGCCATTAATATCAGTAGATGATTATCATAACTATTAATAGAACTTTCAATAATATGATAAAAATATATAACATTAATAATGTGAACTGACTTGTATAAATTATAGCTTTAGTAAAAATAAGTTAAATACTGTTATGCTAATATACTAATGAGGGGTTTAGAATGAATGACTTTCTGTGCAAGTTGGTATATACATGTAAAAATGTATAAATTGAGATTACTCTGAACAAGAGCTTCAATATTAAGAGAGTGCTTTGAATGTTGCTTAGGTGCAAGTTCTCTGAACTCAAGACATAAACTGAGAAGATAACTTGGTATCCAAGGAATGGCAGTATAATATAGTAAGAAACTAACAGGCTTTGGTATTGGAAAGAATGGAGTTTGAATCCCCTGCTGCACCATTACTAGCAGAGTGAGATTGAAAGAGTTACTTAACCTCTGAATGTTAATTCTTTCCTAAAAATTCTTTTCCTAAAAAAAAGTGTCCTAAAAATTCTTACTCTCTCTCTCTCAGGAGGCTGTTTTAAATGCTGTATCAGTTAACACATACAAATTTACAAATATGTTGTTAGGGAAGAAGAGAGTCAATAAACCATGGTTATTAACACAGCAGTGATGTGATATGAATGATATAAAGAATAACTGGTAAAGTTTTGCCATCTTCCTGGACGTTGGGATGCATCAGTATGGAATCATTTGTTAAAAACTGCTAATTGGATCTGGGTAGAAGGAGAGCTGGATTACAAAAGAGATGGAAGAAAATTTAGAGAGAGAAATAATTGTGAACTTGATTATGGTGATAGTTTCATGGGTGTATACATTTGTCAAACTGATAGAACTGTACAATTTACATATGTGCACTTCACTGTAGTTCAATCATACCTCAGTTAAGTTGTAAAATTAATACACTTTGTCTAAGAAAAAACAAAACAGAACACTGCTAAGCAAAGGAAATCTTTTCGAAAAGCAGGTAATCTCTGTGTGCAAAAAGGAAGATATGTCACATCTCTGGATTATGAACAATGGAAATGGAATTTGATGAGAGCATGCTATTGAAACTACAACTGGAACTTTCTTTCTTTTCTCTTTCTAAAATACCCAGCCGTTTCAGTGCATCCACCAATCTGTGGTAATTTATGAATTGAATGTATGAACTGTGTGACTAGGAAGGAGTGTGTGAGTTTATGTGTGTCTGTGAACATTAGTATTTCTCCATTTGGCCTTTCCCCTCTCCCCTGTGATTTTCTGCTCTTCTCTGTTGGACCTGCAATCCTTGTAGACTGAACTCTAAGCACCACATTGCCTTATCTCCTTTGCCCTTTAGCTTTTATTTGGTTCAACCTGTGGTCACCTACTGGCAGGAGATGGAAGAGCGGGTGAGAACGAGGTTGAAGTATTGATGTTCTCCCCACCCCGTTCTCTTCTTGCAGAGTCTCTGTTTGTCAGGGCTTCTCTTCCTTTACCTATGGACACCACTCTTGTTAAGCTCCATTCCTACGGCGATAGATCTCACCAAGTTCAAATAACCCGAATTCTCCTTTTGCCCCTTCAGGACTCTGCGGATAATGCCTTTCTTCTGTTGCTGGTCCCTGGGTTCCCTTAACCTTGCCTACACTCTGGCAAACAGTCCCTTTGAGGTCTATTTATACTCTCTGAATGTGTCATCTGTGGAACCTGACTGATATATTGTTTGTGTGTGATTATGTAGGTGAATTTCAGAGAAGAAGAGACAGGAAAAGGGTGATGATTAACTCCTCCATAAACCAAAGTCTGTGGCCTTTTGCAATTTGCCTTGATCACTTCGTACCAACATGTCATATTGCAAAGAAGGTCAGTGAGGGAACAGGGAAGAAAAAAAGATATAGGAAAGAGAAAAAAATAAATGGAGGAAAGAAAGAAGTTTTAAATTCTAATTAAATTAAAAAGCACTATTTTTAGAGTGGATTCACTAATGGTTAAAGTAGTAATGAGAGGATAATAGATGGAAGGAACACTAGCTCTATTCATTGTCAGAGGAGTCCCAAGAAGTAGAATTTGTGAATTGCTATCTTTTTCTAGAGATTACCATTAGTAAATATTATCTTAAAAAAAAAGAGTTCAGCCTTTTCATGATTGGCACAGAAATTCCATGGTTGAAAAGTTGTGAGTGAAAATGACAATAATCTTTAGTTGTTTAGTTTTTAGAAACAGCAGGAAAAATCTGGATTTAACTCTTCAAACCAAAGTTGAATTTATTTGTTCTAGAGACACATTAGCTCAGATAAAAGAGCATGGATTAGGGCTTCTCTGGTGGCGCAGTGGTTGAGAGTCCGTCTGCCGATGCAGGGGACACGGGTTCGTGCCCCAGTCCGGGAAGATCCCACATGCCGCGGAGCGGCTGGGCCCGTGAGCCATGGCCGCTGAGCCTGCGCGTCCGGAGCCTGTGCTCCACAACGCGAGAGGCCACAACAGTGAGAGGCCCGTGTACCACAAAAAAAAAAAAAAAAAAAAAAAAAAAAAAAAAAAACCAGCATGGATTAATAAGTGACTTTTAAATAGTAGGAGCTCCATTTGTTAAGAGGATCATGTGGAAACAAAAATGATCTATAATGTATTGTACCTACACCCTGCTGCCAGTGGTTGATTAGAAAAAACTGTGTATGCATAAACAGGAAGTGAATATTATAATACTTTGCCTACTTACCTTTGATGATGGGAAAAAAATATTTTGTGTAGGGATACCCTTCTTGAAAGACAGATTCTAAGAGAATTCAGGTAAACAGAATCAGATTTCTCTTTTAGCACACTAAAAAAGAGATAGATTTACATAAAAATATTTTGAGCCCAAGATAAAAGATATTTTAAAATACTGACTTAGAATAATTTATAATATATAAATGTTGTGCAGAAATTATTTTGAGTCTAGATGTTTTGGATAGGGAAATGAAACTCTGGGTTTGTAAGATCTTTTGTAATCAAACTTCAGCTCTTTGTCAATGCTCCCTAACCTTTAAATACTTCTGTTTGAAATGTTTATTTTAAATGATATTTTCTAAATTATGAACCTACTTAACAGTCCTGGGTAAGGTTATTCAGTGGCTAGTGATATATTTTGATTTCATCTTTGATAAAGGCTGACTTAGAAAAGAAGAAAATATATTGTTGAAAGAAGAGAGATATTTGTCACCAAAGATACTCTGTTGAGAGGATTTTGCTTTTTTCAGTAGGAAGTTAAGAATTTTGCTCCAGATACACTTCATTCTGCTTAACATCCACTAAGATTTGGCCTTTAGATTCATGTTGATCAAATTTTAGATCAAATTTTGGTGGAAATGGGTTCATCAATATGACACTTGATTAAAAATTTTTTGAAAGCTTTTTCTTTCAGTCTTGGGGTGGAGGTTGGTGAGGCAGAATTTACTGAGGCTGGAGTACATCAGAATTTGGTGAAAAAGTTAACAATTACCCTACCTATTCCTTTTATGATTTTACAGATTTTCATCACACTTTTAAAAATCTTTAATTATTAAAATTAACTTTTTGGTCTCCATTTGACCAAATTCAAAGTACTCATTCTTTGGGGAAACATAATTTTTATGGAGTAATTTTTATTATTGACTTGAAGGTCTTAGTAGATCTTCTCTTAATTTTATCTAATTTATTAACATCCTAGCTATGTAGTATTATAGGGTGTTATAATAATATGTTTCCTTCTGATTGTTACAGTTTTGGAAAGCTTGGATTTCTGGTTTGCTGGTTTCTTGTGATTGGAAGAATATTTCTATATGAGATATTTTTCACCAGGGGTTAATTGAATATTATTTGCTGTGTATATTTCTAAAGTATTGATCACTTCAATAATATACTGCTGTATATTTTATATCATAATCTATTAAAAATCAGGAAATATTTATTTAGCTCTAGTATACTGTTTTTTGCAAGTATATATTTTAACTACATGTTAAATAGGCAGTTATTTTGCATGTCAGGATTATATTGTAACATCAATGTGAAGGTCTATTTATTTCTATAAAGGAAAAGATCCAATTTGAAGAACTTTTCTAAAATAATTCAGCTCAAGATTTACTTCTAGTTAGATTGTTTAAAAAAATCTCTTGCATATCTCTTCAGTTTTGTCTGTGCAAACATAGATTCAGTTTGAGAATTTTGGTTTTACCTTTTTTCTAAGTCTTTCCATAATTTATATACTTACAGCAATACAAAGAAGTTACAAAAATATTTTCTCCTCATGTGCCTATTGATGAAAAATTAGAAATAATCACAACAGTCTGATTTTCAGAGACTGTGTTGTACAATATTTTTTTCTTATTTGGATATAAATCAGTTTGTGTGTGCAAAAGCTTTTCTAAACCTCTATTCATTACTTGTTTTTGTTTCTAGAAATGTTTGTTTGTTTTCCCAATTTCAGACACTTTAAGACTACTTACCAAACTATATGAGCATTTTCTAAAATTTATGATATTTACAAAGCCAAATCTTGAAGATATTGCAAACCAAATTTGTAAGCATAGGCACTTTAAACACGAATTGTTTTATCACATCCTTTGAGGAAGAAATTTTAGTTTCTAAATAATTGTTTGAGAAGAACTTAGCAACCATTTGAAACCTTTTAGTTAATCCCAATTATCTTATTTTTCATTTTATTTCACATGAAATTAAAATTGTAAAACCACTTTAATTTAATGCTTAGTTACATTTAACAACATCTATTTTAATTCATATTAGATGAATCATGTAGCATTAATTTTATTTATTTTACAACTTTTCTTCATTAAAATAATACACATTCATTGTAGAAAATTTGGAAATAGAGGATATTGAAAAAATAGAAAATTAATAGCAATTAAAGATATTTTAATTGAACATTTATTTTAAGGAAAAATGTTTATGCTGTGGGTTAGATTTCAGCTTTTTGAGATGAATGAGCATTACCAGGCATAAGAACACTGGTGGCCTTTTAAATTTTCTATTGTTCCTCATGTGTTTTATTATAATGGCAATCACAAAAATCAAATGTTTCTGCCTTAGTTTGATGCAACTATAACTTAGTAAACTTAGTTTGAGAAAAGGTATGTAATGAAAGAAAAGGACTGCACAGCACAGGGAGATCAGCTTGGCGCTTTGTGACCACCTAGAGAGGTGGACTAGGGAGATGCAAGAGGGAGGGGATATATGTATATGTATAGCTGATTCTCTTTGTTATAAAGCAGAAACTAACACACCATGATAAAGCAATTATACTCCAATAAAGATGTTAAATAAAAAATAAAAAAAATAAAAATATTAGGAAAAAGAAAACCCCAAAAAAACGAAAACAACCTTTATTATGTTGGTAAAGAAATCATGGACTTTACATGTTCAAGACATTTGATGTTTTAAAATTAAAGAAACATTTTAATTCTATCATTCATAGAGCATTATGTAAGTGTAAGTAAATATTTTGTGTTAAGTTTTTAGAGAGGAGATGAGGACAAATATTAACAAGAGGAATTTCTTTTTCTTTTCCTAAATGACAAAAACCATACAGTTCCCAAGTCCATTAAAGAAAGAACAGGAAGGGGGAACCAAGATGGCAGAGTAGAAGGACGTGCTCTCACTCCCTCTTGTGAGAACACCAGAATCACAACTAGCTTCTGGACAATCATTGACAGGAAGACACTGCAACTCACCAAAAAAGATAACCCCACATCCAAAGACAAAGGAGAAGCCACAATGAGACGGTAGGAGGGGCGCAATCACAATAAATTCTAATCCCATAACTGGTGGGTGGGTGATTCACAGACTGGAGAACACTTATACCACAGAAGTCCACCCACTGGAGTGAAGGTTCTGAGCCCCACATCAGGCTTCCCAACCTGGGGGTCCGGCAATGGGAGTCAGAATTCCTAGAGAATCAGACATTGAAGTCTAGTGGGAATTGACTGCAGGACTTCAACAGGACTGGGGGAAACAGAGACTCCACTCTTGGAGGGCACACACAAAGTAGTGTGTGCATCAGTACCCAAGGATAGGAGCAGTGACCCCAGGGGAGACTGAACCAGACCTACCTGCTAGTGTTGGAGGGTCTCCTGCAGAGGCGGGAGGGGGGGTCTGTGGCTCACTGTGGGGGCAAAGACACTGACAGAAGAAGTTCTGGGAAATACTCCTTGGTGTGAGCCCTCCCAGAGACTGTCATTAGCCCCACCAAAGAGCCCAGGTAGGCTCCAGTGTTGGTTTGCCTCAGGCCAAACAACTAACAGGGAGAGAACCCAGTCCCACCCATCAACAGTCAAGTGGATTAAAGTTTTACTGAGCTCTGCCCACCAGAGCAACAGTCAGCTCTACCCACCACCAGTCCCTCCCATCAAGCCTCTTAGATAGTCTCATCTACCAGAGGGCAGAGAGCAGAAGCAAGAAGAACTACAGTCCTGCAGCCTGTGGAACAAAAAACACATTCACATAAAGATAGAGAAGATGAAAAGGTAGAGGGCTATGTACCAGATGAAGAAACAAGATAAAACCCCAGAAAAACAAATAAGTGAAGTGGATATAGGCAACCTTTCAGAAAAATAATTCAGAATAATGACAGTGAAGATGATCCAGGACCGTGGAAAAACAATAGAGGCAAAGATTGAGAAGATGCAAGAAATGTTTAACAAAGACCTAGAATAATAAAGAACAAACAAACAGAGATGAACAATACAATAACTGAAATTAAAACTACACTGGAAGGAATCAATAGCAGAATAACTGGGGCAGAAGAACGGATAAGTGACCTGGAAGACAGAATGGTGGAATTCACTGCTGAGGAACAGAATACAGAATAAAGAATGAAAAGAAATGAAGACAGCCTAAGAGACCTCTGGGACAACATTAAATGCAACAAAATTTGCATTATAGGGGTCCCAGAAGGTGAAGAGAGAGAGAAAGGACAAGAAAAAATATTTGAAGAGATTATAGTCAAAAACTTCCCTAACATGGGAAAGGAAATAGCCACCCAAGTCCAGGAAGCACAGTGAGTCCCATACAAATAAACCCAAGGAGAAACACACTGAGACACATAGTAATCAAATTGGTAAAAATTAAACACAAAGAAAAGTTATTGAAAGCAGGAAGGGAAAAACGAAAAATAACATACAAGGGAACTCCCATAAGGTTAACGCTGATTTCTCAATAGAAACTCTACAAGCCAGAAAGGAGTGGCATGATATACTTAAAGAGATGAAAGGGAAGAACCTACAACCAAGATTACTCTACCCGGAAAGGATCTAATTCAGCTTCGATGGAGAAATCAAAAGCTTTACAGAAAAGCAAAAGCTAAGAGAATTCAGCACCACCAAACCAGCTATACAACAAATGCTAAAGGAACTTCTCTAAGTGGGAAACACAAGAGAAGAAAAGGATCTACAAAAACAAACCCAAAATAATTAAGAAAATGGTCATAGAAACATACATATTGATAATTACCTTAAATGTGAAAGGATTAAATGCTCCAACCAAAAGACACAGGTTGACTGAATGGATACAAAAACAAGACCCATCTATATGCTGTCTACAAGAGACCCACTTCAAACCTAGGGAAACATACAGACTGAAAGTGAGGGTGTGGAAAAAGATATTCCATGCAAATGGAAATCAAAAGAAAGTTGGAGTAGCAATACTCATATCAGATAAAATAGACTTTAAAATGAAGGATGTTACAAGAGACAAGGAAAACACTATATAATGGTCAAGGGATCAATCCAAGAAGAAGATATAACAATTATAAACATATATGAACCCAACATAGGAGCACTTCAATATATAAGGCAACTGCTAACAGCTATAGAAGAGGAAATTGACAGTGACACAATAATAGCGGGAAATTTAACACCTCACTTACACCAATGGACAGATCATCAAAAATGAAAATAAATAAGGAAACAGAAACTTTAAATGACACAATAGATCAGATAGATTTAGTTGATATTTATAGGACATTCCATCCCAAAACAGCAGATTACACTTTCTTCTCAAGTGCGCACAGAGCATTCTCCAGGATAGATCATATCTTGGGTCACAAATCAAGCCTCAGTAAATTTAAGAAAATTGAAATCATATCAAGCATCTTTCCTGACCAAAATGCTATGAGCTTAGAAATGAATTACAGGGAAAAAAACGTAAAAAACACAAACACATGGAGGCTAAACAATACGTTACTAAATAACCAAGAGATCACTGAAGAAATCAAAGAGAAAATCAAAAAATACCTAGAGAAAAATGACAATGAAAACATGATGATCCAAAAACTATGGGATACAGCAAAAGCAGTTCTAAGAAGGAAGTTTATAGCTATACAAGCCTACCTCAAGAAACAAGAAAAATCTCAAGTGAACAACCTAACCTTACACCTAAAGGAACTAGGGAAAGAAGAACAAACAAAACCCAAAGTTAGCAGAAGGAAAGAAGTCATAAAGATCAGAGGAGAAATAAATGAAATAGAAAGAAAGAAAATAGCAAAGGTCAATAAACCTAAAAGCTGGTTCTTTGAGAAGATAAACAAAATTGATAAACCATTAACCAGACTCATCAAGAAAAAGAGGGAGAAGACTCAAATCAATAAAATTAGAAATGAAAAAGGAGAAGTTAAAACAGACACCGCAGAAATACAAAGCATCATAAGAGATTACTACAAGCAACTCTATGCCAATAAAATGGACAATCTGGAAGAAATGGACAAATTCTTAGAAAGGTATAAGCTTCCAAGACTGAACCTGGAAGAAACAGAAAATATGAACAGACCAATCACAAGTAATGAAATTGAAACTGTGATTAAAAATCTTCCAACAAAGAAAAGTCTAGGACCAGATGGCTTCACATGTGAATTCTGTCAAACATTTAGAGAAGAGCTAACACCCATCCTTCTCAAACTCTTCCAAAAATTTGCAGAGGAAAGAACACTCCCAAACTCATTCTATGAGGCCACCATCACCCTGATACCAAAATCAGACAAAGATACTACAAAAAAAGAAAATTACAGACCAGTATCACTGATGAATATAGAAGCAAAAATCCTCAGCAAAATACTAGCAAACAGAGTCCAACAACACATTAAAAGGATCATACACCATGATCAAGTGGGATTTATCCCCGAGATGCAAGGATTCTTCAATATATGCAAATCAATCAATGTGATACCATATTAACAAATTGAAGAATAAAAACCATATGATCATCTCAATAGATGCAGAAAAAGCATTTGACAAAATTCAACAACAATTTATGATAAAAACTCTCCAGAAAGTGGGCATAGAGGGAACCTACCTCAACATAATAAAGGCCATATATGACAAACCCACAGCAAACATCATTCTCAATGGTGAAAAACTGAAAGCATTTCCTCTAAGATCAGGAGTGAGGCAAGGATGTCCACTCTCACCATTATTATTCAACATAGTTTTGGAAGTCCTAGCCACGGCAATCAGAGAAGAAGAAGAAATAAAAGGAACACAAATTGGAAAAGAAGTAAAACTCTCACTGTTTGCAGATGACATGATACTATACATAGAGAATCCTAAAAATGCCACCAGAAAACTACTAGAGCTAATCAATGAATTTGGTAAAGTTGCAGGATACAAAACTAATGCACAGAAATCTCTTGCATTCCTATACAGTAATGATGAAAAATCTGAAAAGGAAATTATGGAAACACTCCCATTTACCATTGCAACAAAAAGAATAAAATACCTAGGAATAAGCCTACCTAGGTAAACAAAAGACCTGTATGCAGAAAACTATAAGACACTGATGAAAGAAATTAAAGATGATACCAACAGATGGAGAGATATACCATGTTCTTGGATTGGAAGAATCAATATTGTGAAAATGACTATACTACCCAAAGCAATCTACAGATTCAATGCAACCCCTATCAAATAACCAATGGCATTTTTTACAGAACTAGAACAAATCATCTTAAAATTTGTATGGAGACACAAAAGACCCCAAATAACCAAAGCAGTCTTGAGGCAAAAAAACGGAGCTGGAGGAATCAGACTCCCTGACTTCAGACTGTGCTACAAAGCTACAGTAATCAAGACAATATGGTACTGGCACAAAAACAGAAACATAGATCAATGGAATGGGATAGAAAGCCAAGAGATAAACCCACACACATATGGTCAACTAATCTATGACAAAGGAGGCAAAGATATACAATGGAGAAAGGACAGTCTCTTCAATAAGTTGTGTTGGGAAAACTGGACAGCTACATGTAAAAGAATGAAATTAGAACACTCCCTAACACCGTACACAAAAATAAACTCAAAATGGATTCAAGACCTAAATGTAAGACCAGACACTATAAAACTCTCAGAGGAAAACATAGGAAGAACACTCTTTGATATAAACCACAGCAAGATCTTTTTTGATCCACCTCCTAGAGTAATGGAAATAAAAACAAAAATAAACAAATGGGACCTAATGAAACTTCAAAGCTTTTGCACAGCAAAGGAAACCATAAACAAGATGAAAAGATAACCCTCAGAATGGGAGAAAATATTCACAAACAAATCAACGGACAAAGGATTAATCTCCAAAATATATAAACAGCTCATGCAGCTCAATATTAAAGAAACAAACAACCCAAGCCAAAAATGGGCAGAAGACCTAAATAGACATTTCTCCAAAGAAGACATACAGATGGCCAAGAAGCATATGAAAAGCTGCTCAACATCACTAATTATTAGAGAAATTCAAATCAAAACTACAATGAGGTATCACCTCACACCAGTTAGACTACGCATCATCAGAAAATCTACAAACAACAAGTGCTGGAGAGGGTGTGGAGAAAAGGGAACACTGATGCATTGTTGGTGGGAATGTAAATTGATACAGCCACTATGGAGAACAGTATGGTGGTTCCTTAAAAAACTAAAAATAGAATTACCATATGATCCAGCAATCCCACTACTGGGCATATACCTAGAGGAAACCATAATTCAAAAAGACACATGCACCGCAATGTTCATTGCAGCACTATTTACAATAGACAGGTCATGGAAGCCAGATAAATGTCCATCAACAGACGAATGGATAAAGAAGATGAGGTACATATATACAGTGGAGTATCACTCAGCCATAAAAAGGAACGAAATTGAGTCATTTGTTGAGATGTGGATGGATATAGAGAGTGCCATATAGAGTGAAGTAAGTCAGAAAGTGAGAAATAAATATCGTATATTAACACATGTATGTGGAACCTAGAAAAATGGTACAGTTGAACTGGTTTGCAGGGCAGAAGTTGAGACACAGATGTAGAGAACAAACGTATGGACACCAAGGGGGGAAAACCGCAGTGGGGTGCGGATGGTGGTGTGCTGAATTGGGCGATTAGGATTGACATTTATACACTGATGTGCATAAATTGATGACTAATAAGAACCTGCAGTATAAAAAGACAAACAAAGAAACAAAAAAAGCAACTGATACTAAACTTTCTTTGGGTTATTTGTGTGGAAATATGTTAATATAAATGTTTCAGACATTACATGAAATTTCTAAAAATATTATATATTCTGGTATAATGTTATAAGTCATAATTCTAGTTATTACTTTAAAATGTATATCTCAGAAATAGCTAAATTTCCTTGTTAATTGCATTATTATGAACTTCCATCAAATCTTTGTGGTCATTTTTAAGTCTTTTGTCATTTACAGACAGTTCTTGGTGTACTCTGATGCTTTTGCAAAAATGTTCCTATAAAAGGGTTTCATCTTCAAGGAATTCATGGAAAAGACTCTGACAAGTACAGGTTTCTGGTAACTGACTCTACTGCTGAACTGAATGAATAAGCATTTTCAGAACTCTAATGGGAAACTGATGAATTCATAAAAGTGCTAACAAAAATCAAGATGAAAAAAAATAATTACATGGTACTGAGTCAACTGATGAGGATGATTATAATTTTTGTGACTTTCTGTTTGAATAAAAATAAATAAATAAATAAATAAATCCCACAAGGACTCAGAGGCAAAAAATATACAAATCAATTTTCACTGCAAAGTAAAGGAGCTGTTACAGTGGAGGATTACTGGACTGACTGTCAATATTATGACATAGTATGAGTGTGTTTCGTGTTTTGTAATTGCAATCATTGTTGCTTTTGTTGTGTTGTGGTCATCCATTTACAATGCTTGGTGTCAGTTTATCTCTTGTAAAAATAAAATACAATGTGTGTGTGTGTGTGTCTGTGTGTGTGTGTGTGAAAAAATATCTACAAACAATAAATGCTGGAGAGGGTGTGGAGAAAAAGGAACTCTTATGCATTGTTGGTGGTAATGAAAATTGATACAGCCACTATGGAGAACAGTATGGTGGTTCCTTAAAAAACTAAAAATAGAACTACCATATGACCCAGCAATCCCACTACTGGGCATATACCCAGAGAAAACCATAATTCAAAAAGACACATGCATCCCAATGTTCACTGCAGCACTATTTACAGTAGCCAGGACATGGAAGCAACCTAAATGTTCATCAACAGAGGAATGGATAAACAAGATGTGGTACATATATACAATGGAATTACTCAGCCATAAAAAGGAATGAAATTGGGTCATTTGTAGAGACATGGATGGACACAGAGACTGTCATACTGAATGAAGTAAGAAAGGGAAAAACAAATATTGTATATTAACACATATATGTGGAATCTGAAAAAATTAGTATAGACAATCATATTTACAAATCAGAAACAGAGACACAGACGTAGAGAAAAAATGTATGGATACCAGGGGGGATGCTGTGGGAAAAAAAAAAAAGAGCAGGACATTTCTTATGTTGTAGATTTTGGTGGGTTTGTGCTCAAGGTTTAAATCTTCATTAAAAAATAAAAAATTCTAAGTCAATCCTGAAAAGGTACATAAAAAGAAGTTAATTCACAACTAAAATTAATATGGAACAATGGAACTTTGCTATCAAGACTCCATCTAATATTTATCAAGATAAATCATTTCTATATCTAAATGTGTATATAGCTAGCATGATGTTTAATAAGTTTTTTTTAAAGTTGCCTATGAAGATGGCTAGAAAAATTAAACTCATATATAAGCTCAACAAAGTTTTCCCTGGTAGTAATCAAAGACAATGAAAGACTGAAATTATGGTCAGTAACATATTAGCTAATGTGTTTTAAATGCTCAACATGGTGCTAAAGAAGAAACTATGAAGATGCTATATTCTATTAAAAACTCAAGAAAAACTATATAAGCAGAATATAGTTATGTTGTTACCAATGTTGATTTCCTTCTTGATTTATCTTCACCATGAAGAAACAGAAAAAGAATATTTTCTTGAGCGGAAAATAAAGAGTAAGTTAAAGGAATGTATATGGTCATCAATAATTGTGGTTATTTACAAGGGGATTAAAGGTGAATTTTCATAAAATGTGAAGACAAATTTTCAATAACTTCTAAATATATTTTTGTTACAATGGTTACTGTGGGATATTTCCTGAATTTTCTCTGCTAATCTTACAAGGACACTGTGAAATATCAAACCAAAGAATTATCCAGTAAATGTAAACATCTTTAGTAATAGCACATCTAGAATGTAAAATCTTTGATTTCCTTTCCTTTCCCTGTTTGATTAATTTGTAGTGGAGAAATTTGTTGTTTCCCATTATGAATTTAAAAAAGCAAGATGGAGAGACGGGCGCAAGCCGCGGCTGGAGGCGCGGACCCCAGAGGCGGGCGGGAGACGTTGGGGCTGCAGCTGCCGCCACCAAGGTGCCTGTGTGCGAGCGCAGGTCGCTCTCCACGCCCCTCTTCCGCGGAGCCTGTGCAGCCCGCCACTGCCGGGTTCCCGGGATCCGGGGACGACTTCCCCGGGAGAGCGCACGGCGGGCCTCGGGCTGGTGCAGGGTCACGCAGGACTTTGCCGCCGCAGGCCCGCCCCGCATTCCGTGGCCCTCCCTCCCCGCCGGCCTCAGTACGCCAGAACCCCCGAATCAGTGGCTCCTTTAACCCCGTCCTGTCTGAGCAAAAAACAGACGCCCTCCAGCGACCTACACGCAGAGGCAGGGCCAAATCCAAAGCTGAGCCCCTGTGAGCTGTGAGAACAAAGAGAGAAAGGGAAATCTCTCCCAGCAGCCTCAGAAGCAGCGGATTAAAGCTCCACAATCAACTTGATGTACCCTGCATCTGTGGAATACATGAATAGACAGCCAATCATCCCAAATTAAGGAGGTGGACTTTGGGAGCAAGATCTATGATTTTTTTCCCTATTCCTCTTTTTGTGAATGTGTATGTGTATGCTTCTGTGTGAGATCTTGTCTGTATAGTCTTGCTTCCACCATTTGTCCTAGGGTTCTATCCGTCCATGGTTTTTTCTTAAAATTCTTTTCTTAATAATCAATTTTAATTTTAAGAACGTTATTATACTTTACCGTCGTCCTTTCTTTCTTTCTTTCTTTCCTTCCTTCCTTCCCTCCTTTAGACAACGAATCATCCCAAATTGAGGAGGTGGTCTCTGACAGCAAGATTTATGATTTTTCCCCCTTTACCTCTTTTAGTGAGGGTGTATGTGTATGCTTCTGTGTAAGATTTTGTCTGTATAGCTTTGCTTCCAACATTTGTCCTAAGGTTCTATCTGTCCCTTTTTTTTTTTTCTAAATAAGAATTTTTTTAATTCAATAACTTTATTATACTTTATTTTATTTTTACTGTATCTTCTTTCTTTCTGTTTTTCCTTCTTTCCCTCCTTCCTTCCTTCCTCCCTCCCCCCTCCCTCCTTTCGTTCCTTCTTGCCTTCTTTCCTTCTTTGCTTCTTTCTTTCTTTCTTCCTTCCTTCCCTCCTTCCTTCCCTCCTTCCTTCCTTCCTTTCCTTCTTTCTTTCCTCATACTTCTACTAATTCCCTCTACTTTTTCTCCCTTTTATTCTGAGCCGTGTGGATGAAAGGCTCTTGGTGCTCCAGCCAGGAGTCAGGGCTCTGCCTCTGAGGTAGGAGAGCCAACTTCAGGACACTGGTCCACAAGAGACCTCCCAGCTCCACATAATATCAAATGGCGAAAATCTCCCAGAGACCTCCATCTTAACACCAGCACCCAGCTTCACTCAACGACCAGCAAGCCACAGTGCTGGACAACCTGTGCCAAACAACTAGCAAAACAGGAACACAACCCCACCCATTAGCAGAGAGGCTGCCTAAAATCATAATAAGGCCACAGACACCCCAAAACACACCACCAGATGTGAACCTGCTCACTAGAGAGACAAGATCCAGCCTCATCCACCACAACACAGGCACTAGTCCCCTCCACCAGGAAGCCTACACAACCCACTGAACCAACCTTAGCCACTGGAGACAGACATCAAAAACAGGAGGAACTACGAACCTGCAGCCTGCAAAAAGGAGACCCCAAACACAGTAAGATAAGCAAAATGAGAAAACAGAAAAACACACAGCAGATAAAGGAGCAAGATAAAAATGCACCAGACCTAACAAATGAAGAGGAAATAGGAAGTCTACCTGAAAAAGAATTCAGAATAATGATAGTAAGGTTGATCCAAAATCTTGGAGATAGAATGGACAATAGAATGGACAAAATGCAAGAATCAGTTAACAAGGACCTAGAAGAACTAAAGATGAAACAAGCAACAATGAACAACACAATAAATGAAATTAAAAATACTGTAGATGGGATCAATAGCAGAATAACTGAGGCAGAAGAACAGATAAGTGACCTGGAAGATAAAATAGTGGAAATAACTACTGCAGAGCAGAATAAAGAAAAAAGAATGAAAAGAACTAAGGACAGTCTCAGAGACCTCTGGGACAACATTAAACGCACCAACATTCGAATTATAGGGGTTCCAGAAGAAGAAGAGAAAAAGAAAGGGACTGAGAAAATATTTGAAGAGATTATAGCTGAAAACTTCCCTAATATGGGAAAGGAAATAGTTAATCAAGTCCAGGAAGCACAGAGAGTCCCATACAGGATAAATACAAGGAGAAATACGCCAAGACACATATTAATCAAACTGTCAAAAATTAAATACAAAGAAAGCATATTAAAAGCAGCAAGGGAAAAACAACAAATAACACATAAGGGAATTCCCATAAGGTTAACAGCTGATCTCTCAGCAGAAACCCTACAAGCCAGAAGGGAGTGGCAGGACATACTGAAAGTGATGAAGGAGAAAAACCTGCAGCCAAGACTACTCTACCCAGCAAGGATCTCATTCAGATTTGATGGAGAAATTAAAACCTTTACAGACAAGCAAAAGCTGAGAGAGTTCAGCACCACAAAACCAGCTTTACAACAAATGCTAAAGGATCTTCTCTAGGCAAGAAACACAAGAGAAGGAAAAGACCTATAATAACGAACCCAAAACAATTTAGAAAATGGGAATAGGAACATACATATCGATAATTACCTTAAATGTAAATGGACTAAATGCTCCCACCAAAAGACACAGATTAGCTGAATAGATACAAAAACAAGACCCTTATATATGCTGTCTACAAGAGACCCACTTCAGACCTAGAGACACATACAGACTGAAAGTAAGGGGATGGAAAAAGATATTCCATGCAAATGGAAACCAAAAGAAAGCTGGAGTAGCAATTCTCATATCAGACAAAATAGACTTTAAAATAAGGACTATTAAAAGAGACAAAGAAGGACACTACATAATGATCAAGGGATCGATCCAAGAAGAAGATATAACAATTGTAAATATTTATGCACCCAACATAGGAGCACCTCAATACATAAGGCAAATACGAACAGCCATAAAAGGGGAAATCAACAGTAACACATTCATAGTAGGGGACTTAAACACCCCACTTTCACCCATGGACAGATCATCCAAAATGAAAATAAATAAGGAAACACAAGCTTTAAATGATACATTAAACAAGATGGACATAATTGATATTTATAGGACACTCCATCGAAAAACAACAGAATACACATTTTTCTCAAGTGCTCATGGAACATTCTCCAGGATAGATCATATCTTGGGTCACAAATCAAGCCTTGGTAAATTTAAGAAAATTGAAATTGTATCAAGTATCTTTTCTGACCACAACGCCATGAGACTAGATATCAATTACAGGAAAAGATCTGTAAAAAATACAAACACATGGAGGCTAAACAATACACTACTTAATAATGAAGTGATCACTGAAGAAATCAAAGAGGAAATCAAAAAATACCTAGAAACAAATGACAATGGAGACAAAACGACCCAAAACCTGTGGGATGCAGCAAAAGCAGTTCTAAGGGGGAAGTTTATAGCAATACAAGCCCACCTTAATAAGCAGGAAACATCTAGAATAAACAACCTAACCTTGCACCTCAAGCAATTAGAGAAAGAAGAACAAAAAAACCCCAAAGCTAGCAGAAGGAAAGAAATCATAAAAATCAGATCAGGAATAAATGAAAAAGAAATGAAGGAAACAATAGCAAAGATCAATAAAACTAAAAGCTGGTTCTTTGAGAAGATAAACAAAATAGATAAACCACTAGCCAGACTCATCAAGAAAAAAAGGGAGAAGACTCAAATCAATAGAATTAGAAATGAAAAAGGAGAGGTAACAACTAACACTGCAGAAATAAAAGAGATCATGAGAGATTACTACAAGCAACTCTATGCCAATAAAATGGACAATCTGGAAGAAATGGACAAATTCTTAGAAATGCACAACCTGCCAAGGTTGAATCAGGAAGAAACAGAAAATATGAACAGACCAATCACAAGCACTGAAATTGAAACTGTGATTAAAAATCTTCCAACAAAGAAAAGCCCAGGACCAGATGGCTTCACAGGAGAATTCTATCAAACATTTAGAGAAGAGCTAACACCTATCCTTCTCAAACTCTTCCATAATATAGCAGAGGGAGGAACACTCCCAAACTCCTTCTACGAGGCCACCATCACCTTGATACCAAAACCAGGCAAGGATGTCACAAAGAAAGAAAACTACAGACCAATATCACTGATGAACATAGATGCAAAAATCCTCAACAAAATACTAGCAAACAGAATCCAACAGCACATTAAAAGGATCATACACCATGATCAAGTGGGGTTTATTCCAGGAATGCAAGGATTCTTCAATATACGCAAATCTATCAATGTGATAAACCATATTAACAAATTGAAGGAGAAAAACCATATGATCATCTCAATAGATGCAGAGAAAGCTTTTGACAAAATTCAACACCCATTTATGATAAAAACCCTGCAGAAAGTAGGCATAGAGGGAACTTTCCTCAACATAATAAAGGCCATATACGACAAGCCCACAGCAAACATCATCCTCAATGGTGAAAAACTGAAAGCATTTCCACTAAGATCAGGAACAAGACAAGGTTGCCCACTCTCACCACTCTTAGTCAACATAGTTTTGGAAGTTTTAGCCACAGCAATCAGAGAAGAGAAGGAAATAAAAGGAATCCAAATCGGAAAAGAAGAAGTAAAGCTGTCACTGTTTGCAGATGACATGATCCTATACATAGAGAACCCTGAAGATGCTACCAGAAAACTACTAGAGCTAATCAATGAATTTGGTAAAGTGGCAGGATACAAAATTAATGCACAGAAATCTCTGGCATTCCTATATACTAATGATGAAAAATCTGAAAGTGAAATCAAGAAAACACTCCCATTTACCATTGCAATAAAAAGAATAAAATATCTAGGAATAAACCTACCTAAGGAGACAAAAGACCTGTATGCAGAAAATTATAAGACACTGATGAAAGAAATTAAAGATGATACAAATAGATGGAGACATATACCATGTTCTTGGATTGGAAGAATCAACATTGTGAAAATGACTCTACTACCCAAAGCAATCTATAGATTCAATGCAATCCCTACCAAACTACCACTGGCATTTTTCACAGAACTAGAACAAAAAATCTCGCAATTTGTATGGAAACACAAAAGACCCCAAATAGCCAAAGCAATCTTGAGAACAAAAAAAGGAACTGGAGGAATCAGGCTCCCTGACTTCAGACTATACTACAAAGCTACAGTTATCAAGATGGTATGGTACTGGCACAAAAACAGAAAGATAGATCAATGGAACAGGATAGAAAGCCCAGAGATAAACCCATGCACATATGGACACCTTATCTTTGATAAAGGTGGCAGGAATGTACAGTGGAGAAAGGACAGCCTCTTCAATAAGTGGTGCTGGGAAAACTGGACAGGTGCATGTAAAAGTATGAGATTAGATCACTCCCTAACACCATACACAAAAATAAGCTCAAAATGGATTAAAGACCTAAATGTAAGGCCAGAAACTATCAAACTCTTAGAGGAAAACATAGGCAGAACACTCTATGACATAAATAACAGCAAGATCCTTTCTGACCCACCTCCTAGAGTAATGGAAATAAAAACAAAAATAAACAAATGGGACCGAATGAAACTTCAAAGCTTTTGCACAGCAAAGGAAACCATAAACAAGACCAAAAGACAACCCTCAGAATGGGAGAAAATATTTGCAAATGAAGCAACTGATAAAGGATTAATCTCCAAAATTTACAAGCAGCTCATGCAGCTCAATAACAAAAAAACAAACAACCCAATCCAAAAATGGGCAGAAGACCTAAATAGACATTTCTCCAAAGAAGATATACAGACTGCCAACAAACACATGAAAGAATGCTCAACATCATTAATCATTAGAGAAATGCAAATCAAAACTACAATGAGATATCATCTCACACCAGTCAGAATGGCCATCATCAAAAAATCTAGAAACAATAAATGCTGGAGAGGGTGCGGAGAAAAGGGAACACTCTTGCACTGCTGGTGGGAATGTGAATTGGTTCAGCCACTATGGAGAACAGTATGGAGGTTCCTTAAAAAACTAAAAATAGAACTACCATATGACCCAGCAATCCCACTACTGGGCATATACCCTGAGAAAACCAAAATTCAAAAAGAGTCATGTACCAAAATGTTCATTGCAGCTCTATTTACAATAGCCCGGAGATGGAAACAACCTAAGTGCCCATCATCGGATGAATGGATAAAGAAGATGTGGCACATATATACAATGGAATATTACTCAGCCATAAGAAGAAACGAAATTGAGCTATTTGTAATGATGTGGATAGACCTAGAGTCTGTCATACACAGTGAAGTAAGTCAGAAAGAAAAAGACAAATACCGTATGCTAACACATATATATGGAATTTAAGAAAAAAAAATGTCATGAAGAACCTAGGGGTAAGGCAGGAATAAAGACGCAGACCTCCTAGAGAACGGACTTTAGGTTATGGGGAGGGGGAAGGGTGAGCTGTGACGGGGCGAGAGAGAGTCATGGACATATACACACTAACAAACGTAGTAAGGTAGATAGCTAGTGGGAAGCAGCCGCATCGCACAGGGATATTGGCTCGGTGCTTTGTGACAGCCTGGAGGGGTGGGATAGGGAGGGTGGGAGGGAGGGAGACGCAAGAGGGAAGAGATATGGGAACATATGTATATGTATAACTGATTCACTTTGTTATAAAGCAGAAACTAACACACCATTGTAAAGCAATTATACCCCAATAAAGATGTTAAAAAAATAAATAAATAAAAAAAAATAAAAAAGCAAGATGCTCTATTTTGTTAATGGAGAACACTGAGTGTGTATTTTTTTCACATTGTGGTTGTAATATTTTTCTTACTTTTGATCTGTCACTTTACCTCTAAAGATTAGTTTTGGTCTTTTTTTATTGTGTAAGTTTCAGGTGTAAAGCATTATAATTTGATATCTGCATACACTACAAAGTGATCACCCCCTAAACTCTAGTTACCATCCTTCATAGTTTTGGTCTTATTTTCCTTCAGAGATTCATCAGAGGCAAAATAACTCTATAATAATCTTCATAGGAAATCACAGATACATAAATTTTTAGAATCAGATGCAGAAGTACTACTGTGCTAGTCATCAAATATATAAATCCTCTTCAAATGTTCACTTTAATTCATATAGTCATTCAAAAATATTTATTAAATACCTCTTCTGACCCAGGCACTTGTGAACCAGTTAAGATACCTGGTCCTCAACAGGTTTACAGTCAAGTGGGAGGACGGATATACTTGCATATATAATAAAATGTGCAGAGAACAATGATAACATTAGTTTTAGGGTATTATGATAGCATTTAGAAAGTTACCTAATATCCATGCTTCTGGTGATGGAGAGGCCACTTCACTGTATAATAGTTTCATCTTCAGGCAGCTCTTATAACCAGAAATGTCTTCCTAATTTAACTTTATTTAATTTAATTTAAGTAATTTATTTTGGGTACCTGCATGTTGGTTCTCAACCTTTTTCCCTTTCTTATCATTCTTGAAGTATACTGTCCATTTCCATTAATAAAAATTATTTCATTAGTACTCAATGGGAAGAGATAGGAGCATATATCAAATAGCGGGTGGGCAAGTTATGTACTTTGTATCAGGCTACTTTCCCCACTTAAGTTGAAACCCATAATGTCAGACAACTTAGACCTCTACAGTACCAGGAGAGGAAGAGATCCAATATTCACCCATTACCTGAGACCCCTTGATTGAAGAAAGCTAACTGATGTTCTTTCTTTCCACCAGAGAGGGTTACAGGACTTGTTATGGGCAAAGATAAGGGGCCTATTGCCTGAGTTATAGGTATGCGACCCCTACTCCAGTGATTCTGATATGTCTCCTAAAAAGTGAGGTTCACTGGCTTATCTATTTATGGTACTATGTTAGGTGATACAGAAAAAAATATAAGAATATAAAAATGCCTTTAAATATCCTAAAGAGTATTGGATGTCAACTATCAAGTTGTGAGATAATTTGCCAGTGGCTTGTGATTGATATTACTTAGACTAATGAAATCTCAAATTACTTAAAATATCAGGGTAAATTAAACTTAATTCCGTTCAATTCTCTACCTTTTTTCCCTGATCTCAATTTGTTTTCTTGAGTGAGAGAGAAAGAAATAGAATGACAGAGCCCAATGACATAGTATTGCACATGTGAACATCATCTGTTTATAATTGCTAAAGAATAAAATGGTGATAACCCACTGTGACAATGAGAGAAGACAAAACCATAGATGGGTATAATTTAAGGCTAAATGTTTCAGGGGTCAGGAGTGAAGTAAGAACAGAGGAAAATGGAAATTCTTATAAAAAAGCAATGACATTGTGTTGAGTAATGGGAGAGTAGAGAGAATCCAGAAGAGCTTTAGGAAAGGAAAAGAGGAAAAAATTCAAGATGCATCTTAAATATTGATAGGACTTAGACAGTTGAGGTAATGTGGGCATGATGTAGGATGGTGAACCAGTTTGCTGCAGGCACAGACAACATAAAGGATTGCAAGATAACATCGAAAACGGAAGCTGAAGCCTGATCAGGGTGGAAGAAATCATTTAGATTTTACAGTCTTAGCAAGAGATAATCATTGAGGATTTTGGATTTAGGGACAGCTTGATTATAACTGGAAATCACCTTAATTTCAGCCTTATTTCTGCCATCTACCCCTTTCTGATGTCCCCAATCTTTACTCTTTAATTTGATAAATATTTACTGAAGTTCTGCTATATACTGGATATGTTCTAGGCATTGTGACAATTCAGCAAACAAAACAGACAACAATCTCTACCTTCCTGAAGCTTACATTCTTTCCTTTCCCCGTGGATCCCTTCTTTCCATTGTTAACTTTGTTCCCTGAACACACCTCACAATTAAAAACCTCTTTAGGAATTTAGGAGTAAGAGAGAGCTGGGAAGAAAAAGAGATGAGAAATGGCAAGCAATTGGTAGAATGCTGGAGATTGAGTAGGTAGGTAGAAGTGACTGAAGGGTGTCGTTTTGTTTCCTTGTTAAGAACAGAAACGTTTAGTCTTTACTCTTCAGTCATTCAGGTTGCCATAGTGTAAGCTCCCTACATTTCTGCTAATGTTCAGGAAGGCACATGCAGACAACAGCAAAGGAAAAATAACAAATGCTCAACAGGAAACCTATAAGGCAGCTGAGTTTTTCATACCCCACCGAAGCACTAGTGAGGTTGTAGGTTTTAACAGTCAGTGCCTGACAATTCTATTGCCAGGAGCAATAGAATTTATAAAGTTTTGGATATACTGGATGTGAAAGAAAGGAACTTCAAATAAGAGCAGTTGACGGACTCTGCCACCACTGTAAATACTCTAAAATGCTGTGAGAATATGTCAATGTTTCAAATACTAGTCTTTGAGAGAAGTGACAGGATGCATAGTAAATATAGCATGGTAAATATTTAAAGTCTAAATTAAACTTCTGCTGAGAGCTTTTTCCAATTGAATTTAAGTTCACAGTCCTTAGCTTCTGAATGATTGGCTTAAACTGACTGGCATGCTGCTGTGTCTGCTATGGTCTTTGGCAAAAGTAATGACTGTATATTGGACATATTCTGCCTGAGATAATTGTCTAGGGCTTGGGGACTGGTTACTTTCTAAATTTCCAGGATGGGACCTTTGCAAAATGTGTTGTAGTAACTTTTTGGATTTTTTTAAAGTTAAGCATGTTAGTGACTTGGTGTTGAATGGATTCAACTGCCAATATCCTGAGGGTAACACACTGAGCTGAGTTTCCTTAATTTATGTTGTCCTAGAACATCATCTATTTCATACAGGCTTTTGAATACATATGAGGGAAGTAACCTCTAATCTTGTCTTTTAGTCTTTTCCAATTAATGACTCCTCATTTTGTGCTTTTGTGTGCTCCTTTTCTTTTCTCCTTTACCCTTGATTAGTTTATCTAATGACCTGTCTGCTAAAACCTTTTTTTCAAAAAATTATTTCTTGCAATCATTTTCATTAATTTATATTTTAATTTTTATCAGTTATTTTTTCTGCTATCATTGTATTGGTTTTCTTTATTTTTTTCAGCTTCTTGAATTGGATGCTTATTTATTTTTGTTTTCTTTTTTCAAATGTAAGTATCAATATTTGAGGTTGTGACTGCTCCTCTCAGCACAACTTTATCACATTGCTTCCAACACAAATTAGTTTTCTTATTATTTTCCAGATGTCTTTTCGTAGATTTTTTAATTTCCATTTTGAATCAACAGTTTTTTTTAAACCAGGTGGTATGTTTTTCGTTTTTCATTTTGTTATTAATTTCTAGTTTTATTGTTTTGTGATCCAAAGTATGTTGCCCTCATTGTTTCTACTTTTTGGAATTTGGTTGAGTTCTTTTTGCCTACTAAGTGGACAAATTTTGTTAATGTTCCATGGACATGTAAGAAATAGGTATAGTTTTTCTTTTTGTGATGTAAGGGTTCAAAGCACAGTGATTACATGCTACATTATTAATTATGCTCTTTAGGATTCCTACATTTTTACTTATTATTTCTCTACTTGATATGTCAGGGATGAGAGAGGTAAATTAATATTCCTTACTACTAATGCATTTGGCTGTTTCTCCTTGTATATCCTATATAGGCATACCTCGAAGATATTGTGGGTTCATTTCTAGACCACCACAATAAAGTGCATATCTCAATATAGAGTCAGACGAATCTTTTGGTTCCCCAGTCCATAAAAAGGTTATGTTTATACTATACTGTATCTTATTAGGTGTGCACTAGCATTATATCTAAAAATTGTATATACCTTAATTAAATAACACATTATTGCTAAAAAATTCTAACCATCCTCTGAGCTTTCAGCAAGTAGACATTTTGCTGGTGGAGTGACTTGCCTGATGCTGATGACTGCTGACTGATCAGGGTGGTGGTTGCTGAAGGGTGGGGTGACTGTGGCAATTTCTTAAAACAAGACGACAATAAAGCTTGCTGTATCGAAAAACTCTTCCTTTCATGAATGGTTTCTCTGTAGCATGCAATGCTGTTTGATAGCATTTTACCCACAGTAGAACTTCTTTCAAAACAGGAGTCAATCCTCTTACACCCTGCCTCTGTTTTATCAATAGAGTTTATATAATATTCTAAATCCTGTGTTGTCATTTCAGCAATCTTCACAGCATCCTCACCAGTAGTAGATTCCATCTCAAGAAACCACTTTCTTTGCTCATCCATAAGAAATAACTCCTCATCCATTAACATTTTATTATGAGATTGTAGCAATTCAGTCATATCTTCAGGCTCCACTTCTATCTATCTTGCTGTTTCCACCACATCTGTAGTTATTTCCTCCACTGAAATCTTGAGCCCCTCAAAATCATTCATGAGGTTTGGAATCCGCTTCTTCCAAACTCATGTTAACATTGATATTTTGAATTTCTCTCATGAATCACAAATGCTCTTAATGGCATTTAGAATGGTGAATCATTTCCAGAAGGTTTTCAATTTACTTTGCCCAGATCCATCAGAGGAATCACTATCTATGGTAGCTGTAGCCTTATAAAATGTATTTCTTAAATAATAAGTCATAATTCCTCCTTAATCCATGGGCTGCAGAATGGATGTTGTGCTAGCAGGCATTAAAAACAACATTAATCTCATTGTTATCTCCATCAGAGTTCTTGGGTGACCAGGCACACTATCAATGAGCAGTAATACTTTGAAAAGAATCTTTTTTTCTGAGCACTAGGTCTCAATAGTGGGCTTACAATATTCAGTAAACCATAATTTGTTGTTCAATTTATAGAGCCCAGGCAGAGTAGATTTAACATAATTCTGAAGGACTGTAGGATTTTTGGAATAGTACATGAGCACTGGCTTCAACTTAAAGTCACCAGCTGCATTAGCCCCTAACAAGTCAGCCTGTCCTTTGAAGCTCTGAAGCCAAGCATTGACTTCTCTCTAGCTAACAAAGTCCTAGGTGGTATCTTCTTACAATATACGGTTGTTTTATCTACATTGAAAATCTATTGTTTTATGTAGCCACCTTCATTAATTATCTTAGCTAGAGCTTCTAGATAGCTTGCTGACGTTTCTGCATTAGCACTTAACGTTTCACCTTGCACTTTTATATTGTGAAGACAGCTTCTTCCTTAAACCTCATGAACCAACCTCTGTTAGCTTCCAACTTTTCTTACGCTGCTTCCTCACCTCTCTCAGCCTTCACAGAATGGAAGAGAGTTAGGGCCTCGCTCTGGATTAGGCCTTGGTTTAAGGGAATGTTGTGGCTGATTTGATCTTCTATCCAGACCACTAAAACTTTTTCCATATCAGCAATAAGCCTGTTATGCTTTCTTATCATTTGCATGTTCACTGGAGTAGCGCTTTTAATTTCCTTCAATAACTTTTTCTTTACATTCACTACTTGGCTAACTGTTTTGTCCAAAAGGCCTAGCTTTCAGCTTTTCTCAGCTTTAGACATGCCTTCCTCACTAAGCTTAATCATTCATAGTTTTTGACAAAGTGAGAGCCTCTTTCTTTCACTTAAACTTTTAAAGGCCATTGTATGGTTATTAACTGCCCTAATTTCAATATTGTTGCATCTCAGGGAATAGGGAGGTCTGAGGAGAGGGAAAGAGATGGAGAACAGCTGGTCAGTGGAGCAGTCAGAACGCACATAACATTTATCAATTAAATTTACTGTCTTATATGAGGGCAGTTCATGGCACACCAAAACAATTGCAAGAGTAACATCAAAGATCACTGATCACAGATTACAAATACATTAATAATAATAATGAAAAAGTTTGAAATCTTGTGAGAGTTGCCAAAATGTGACACAGAGATAGGAAGTGAGCAAATGCTGTTGGAAAATTGGCACTGATAAACTTGGTCTACGCAGTTACCAAAAACCTTCAATTTGTAAAAAATGTAGCACAATAAAATGTAGCAAAGTACAGGGCTTCCCTGGTGGCGCAGTGATTGAGAATCTGCCTGCTAATGCAGGGGACATGGGTTCGAGCCCTGGTCTGGGAGGATCCCACATGCCGCGGAGCAACTAGGCCCATGAACCACAACTACTGAACCTGCGCGTCTGGAGCTTATGCTCCGCAACAAGAGAAGCTGCGATAGTGAGAGGCCCGTGCACCACGATGAAGAGTGGCCACCGCTTGCCACAACTAGAGAAAGCCCTCGCACAGAAATGAAGACCCAACACAGCAAAAATAAATTAATTAATAAACTCCTACCCCCAACATCTAAAAAAAAAAAAATGCATTCTTTAAAAAAAAAATGTAGCAAAGTACATTAATTTTGTGAATTTTACTGCTAAGTTATTTGATCATAATTGTAATTCTGTATTTTGGATTATACACATTTTCTTTCTTTCTTTCTTTTTTTTTGCGGTACGCAGGCCTCTCACTGTTGTGGCCTCTCCCGTTGCGGAGCACAGGCTCCGGACGTGCAGGCTCAGCGGCCACGGCTCACGGGCCCAGCTGCTCTGCGGCATGTGGGATCTTCCCAGACCGGGGCACGAGCCCGCGTCCCCTGCATTGGCAGGCGGATTCCTAACCACTGTGCCACCAGGGAAGCCCAGTTCATCCTTCTTAATGTGTGTACTTCAATTAAAAATGGTTATGGCATCTGTTTCCTTTCTGTTTTCATTTGCCTTATATATATATGTCCATCCTTTTATTTTTACTTTTTTGATTTGCTTTAGAAGTCTCCATGGTCAAGCTAATAGGTTGAATTTAGCCCACTAGTATAAAAGACATGTTTGGTGTTTTGTATTTTATCATATTACTGCAATTTTTTTGTTTTTACATTTTTATATTTCTGTTTGTTTTTGAAATGCAATGTAGTTTGAATTTGTTTTGCTGCTTTCTTGTTTTGTGTAGTTTATAACTAATTTGTAATTATTTTGATTTTTTCTTAATAATTATATTTCTAACTGTAAATTTATATAAGAACTTAGTTCTTTATTTTTAAATGGAAAGTCTATTGACTAGTTACTGTCTTTAATAATAAAATGATTATATTTCAATGTTTTATCACCTTAGATCTTTCCTTTCTGTACCTGATCTTCATTAATAGAAACACTTTTCTTAGTTTTTACACTTATCCTTTTTATTATTTTCAGACTTCAAGTATCAGCTTTAAATGACTCCTCTTTCCCTTACCCCAGATACAAGAGATATGAAAATAGGAGCTTAACTCAGAAATACCTTGGTGTCGGAAGTTTTGTCTGCATTTTTCCCCTGAGATATCATGTGTCATGTGAATCCATAGATTTAGTATTTTAAAATTTTGAGATAATTTTATTAATCCAAAGCTTTTTAGTTTTCTCTAACATTATGTTGGATTTTTTTTATCAACATCAATTTTGCATATAATGGAATCTCATTTCTCCTCCATATGTGTGATTTTCTCTAATCAACTTGCTCATTTTTATCTTATTTTCTTCCTTTTCCCAATCCTGCCTTCCATATCCTTTACTGTGTTTTCAGCAATAATTACTTTCTAAGTCTGCTTCCCACATGGACATCATTTCTATGATGGCACCATGATTTTTTTCCCCCACTTCTTTTTTAAGTTCAACCATGCCATGTTTTACCTTATTCTGTTTTCCTACTATTTTTCTCCAGAGCTCATGTTTCTTTGTTTTGATATTTTATTTTTTTTGGAGAAATTTATTCATTACATTTAAAAAATTCATGGTGACATTGATGTTCACAATTTTCATTTGCTTCTTTTTTATTGAGGTATATTTGTTTTACAATATTATATTAGTTTCAGGTGCACAATACAGTGATTCAATACTTTTATAGATTATACACCATTTAAATTTATATGCTTTATCAATATTTTTCTAGTGAGTTACTAATTTCTCCTGTTTTTTCACTCCTTTTATTGTCTTTTGATATGTTAGTAAAGACTTGTACAAAATCCTTGCATACTATTACTCATTTTCTTTGACGAGGTGTGTTCTACCTGGACTACATGTTTTCCTTGAGAAAAAGGTCAAGGTAGTCTTCCAAGCTGGTAGAAGTTCTCGTTATAACATTAGCATGTGTGTGAGTGAGGTATTTATAGGGTTTACTTCCTCCCAGTCATCTAAGATTGGCAGCTCCAGGGCTATCAATGATTCAGTCTCTTTCTTTCAAACTGTCTCACCAACAGACTGCTTCCTGACAATGCAGTCTGCTTGCGTGATTCCTCATCCATCTCTGCTGCCAGCTTCTGTTTGAGGACAAGCCATTTTGGAGATGCTCCCACAGCTAGCCTGTGTGCTCTGTTCCTGTTAGCTCCTAGTTATCTCCTACTTTAAGACATAAAGGGTTGTTTTTCAGGTTTTTCTTCCTCCTTGTTTTGGATAATTTCTGAGATGAGAAGTGGTCAGCACTATTTTAAAATTAGAAGTCTCATTTTCACTATAGATCTTGCTTATCTAAATCTCTTCTTTATTTTCTATAAATATGACACCATGATTAGTTGTCTGCATTTATTAATCCATTGCTGTAATGCATGGTGTCGTATTTTAAAGCAGTTAGTCTTCTTTGTTCAAGGTTGGAGAATTAATGTGAGGGAGTCATCTTTTTGCTTCTAAGACAGAAGCAGAAATTAATAATGTTATAATTAGCATAATGGCTTTAATGTAAGTTTTGGGACCTCACTAGTAGGATTAGAAATGGGGTCCTATTTCTCACTGGTTATGAAATCTATGTGCCTCAGTTTCCTCATCTATAAAATGTTTTTTTTTTTTTTAAATCTTTCTTGAGCTTCGCTGGTGGCACAGTGGTTGAGAGTCCGCCTGCCAACTCAGGGGACACGGGTTCATGCCCCGGTCTGGGAAGATCCCACAGGCCGCGGAGCGGCTAGGCCCGTGAGCCATGGCCGCTGAGCCTGCGCGTCCGGAGCCTGTGCTCCACAACGGGAGAGGCCACAACAGTGACAGGCCCGCGTAACGCAAAAAAAAAAAAAAAAAAAAAAAAAGTCTTTCTCATACAATTGTTGTGGGGATTAAATTACCTAATACATATAATGTACTTATAACTGTGCCTGAACATAATCAGTATTTGATAAATGTAGCTCTTATCTCATCATCATTGTTATTTTCACTATTGTTATGCATGCTTGTTTCATTAAAAATAAGTTTAAATATTTATAGGAACCTCTGTTCACTAGGAAAACTTTTGAAGTCAGTTAAGAAGGAGGTGACCAAATTATAAATTTATAACATTCTAAGTGGTTAATATGAATCTTTTAGGAAATATTTCACAGTCTTCACAACTCTGCATAAAAAATAATGCAGAGATCATTGTGCTTCATATTTTGTCTAGTTCTAGTGCTTATATCTGACAGCCAGTGCTTCTTTATTGTCTTCTGTATATTGTTTTTGAAAAAGACATAGATACATGTGGAAATCTGAGACAACAAGTGAGGGGTATATAATTTAAAAAAATTATATGAAGGCATCTTGTTTTGGAGAATTATTTCATAACTGCAACAGAAGTTAAGTCTAAACTTGTCATATTGCACTTTAAAATCTAATTCTTCCTAGCAGCTTCCCTTCCTTTAAAAATGCTAATTCACAAAAGTGGTGCAAGATGTAACTGAGGCGTAATTAAAATCAAGTCTTAATGTAAGGTTTTGAAGAAATGATGTGAATACTAATTTGATATAGACTATGTTGAGCATTTATAAGATGTTTAAGAAAGCCAAATGTTTCAAATAGCCCCTTGATTTGATAATGTCGACGTGAAATAATCAACAAAGGACTTTTCAGGTAAGAACTGGTAGGAAGACTTTAGGAATAATGTGATCAATGAAAAGACAAACAATATTAGTTGAACATCCAATCATTATAGAGTAGAGGTCATATTATCTGTTATCTTTTGGAATTATTTTATTGCACATATCTTTGTGCAGGGATCATCAATATTTATTGTTAGTTAAGTAATCATATTACGTATAGAAGAAAATCAAGATTTAATTGATTCTTAAAGTTAAAAGGAATTTAGAGGTCATCCAGTGCAAGAATTCTCTTTACAATACTCGAGGCAGGCAGTAATTCAGCCTTTGCTTAAATTTTACCTGAAAAGCAGGCCTGTCTAATTTGGGACACTTGTAATTGTTACAGAAACTATTGGACTAAAATTTGTATCTCTATTACTTAAGCCCTTGGAACCAATCTTTCCTCTTCTGCCACATTAAGTATGATCACTTTTCCACTGTGAACATGAGCTTTGGGTTACCCAGTACTGAATTAATATGCTCTCTGTTCTGTTCACTAATGGTATGACAGGTTGTTAATTTTTCTTGGTCTCATATGAATCAGAGTATCTTTGATTAAAGTCTGTTACCCTAAATGCCAGAGGTGGAAACATGGTTATTTTTCTTACAGTTAAATCCTGAGTGATGAACATAGTACTTGGAAAAAATTAGGGGCCTTTATGATGTCTATCCACAGTAGATCATCAATTATGACTCATAATTAGTTCATGAGAATCATTTGAAGTCACCTGATGCACAACTTGGCTTACAACTCAAAGTCTTTATTTAGAGATGTTTTCCAGTGTATGCAATACACATTCATGATGAGACAACCTTATTCTTTCCATTTCCTAATCGTTAATAATCTTCTCTCTACCTTCTCAGGTACTGTCTATTCTTCAAGGCCCAATTCAAATTCCACCATTTTCTTAAGCCTGTCTTGTCATGTACAAAGTCAGTAAGGACTGAGCAATTGAAGTAGGTGACTGTTTCTTGGTGCACTAGATAGACTCTTCTCTGGTAGTGGGCCTTCTTCCTTTTTAGGCAACTTCTTTGGGATAAGTTCTGTGATTTATGGTGCCCCATTGAGTAAGCCCCCAAACTTACTCCTTTTCCTTTCAGATTCTTTTCCTTACATCTTGATCACTCTATTTCTTTCCCCAATTCCCCATCACTACAATCATTCCATTCTTTTTTTATTTTTTCTTAGTAGATACTGAAGACCCATTAAGCTTGAATTATTAGCAAATGAAAACTAGAGGTCAAAAAGGGCAAAATCTTCCAACTCTATCAGAAAGTGAGGGGAAATAATTGTATTCTATTTTTTTAATGCAATAGATAGAAAAAAAACTAAAACAGTTAAGTTTCCAGTAAAAACAAGATGAATGTCCTTATCCCATCACATGATTCTTGATATGTTTATATATTTAAAAGAATTTAACTTCATGAGTGATATATACCTGTTTATCTATCTCTCTATCTATCTATCAATCATCTATCATCATCATCGTTTACTCTACCTGTATAACTTGTCATCTTTTAGTAGCTATCCCCCGCTCATGCAACATAAAAGAGTTTATTATATATATTTTGGGAATGGAAAATTTAGATTATTTTGACTAGCATTTTTAGCTTCTGTTAATCAAGGAACCTGGGAATTTTGGAATAAGAAAATATCTTAGGAAGCCCATTATAACATTTTTACATGCATAATCCATGTTGGTAACAACTGTTCCAACTGCCATCCAGAGTAATTTGGGTCATTTCTGTAAAATTGTAATGAAACAGGCGTTGTTTTTAAAGAATGCAGTCTGTTCATATCTCCTTGAATCATCTTGATTCCATAAGATTGTGTATATGTGATCCAAAGAATTTTTTTTTGTTTCAGTTATGAATCTTGAGCACATCTTCAACTCCTAAATATCAATTACTGCAACAACATGAACCCTGATTTTATATTTTCACTTTGTTGATAGTGGTCTGCTCAAAGTGAGTGATGCTCTTGTTATGCTGAAGTCCCTCTTTCCATCCATATGTACCTAAGCAAGGAGGACCAGTCCCTATGTAGTCATCAGCTCCATTGACACGTTTCAGGAAACTGAAAAGACAGGCTTTCTGTGGTCAGGTCACAATTTTCAAACTTTCTCTGACCTCAACTAAAATATCCCTTCATGAACTTCTGAACATGGAGGAAAACACAATAATAATATATATTTTTTCACTTTGACATTCAGTCATGGTAGATTAGAATTCTGTTGTTTGGGATTTAGATTTTATGATTTCTTTTGATTTTTCATTTGTCCTGAGTTTTTCATCAGTAAAGTTTAGAAATAAAGTTTGTATTCAAGTTTAAGCAAAGACCCTGATACATATTTTATAAAAATTCTAAATATCACATTTGAATGACCCAATCTGTTTTTTTTTTTCTGAAAAGAGTTTATGTAAGAATATCTAACATTAAATAACTAGGGAAAAACAAGTAATATCTTCTAAGCTCAAAGAAGGTGTTTCCTTTTGCTTTTTACAAATGAGAACTGTTTTATTATGTAAGTATGGTGAGTTTGGGGACATAGAACTCAAAATGCACTTTTTTCCTTTTTCTTCATAAAGATCAAAAGGCAATACTGTTTCTGAAAACATCAAAACTCTACGAGAAGATTGATAATGTATTACCAGAAAGCTTTTCTTCCTGAATGTGTCTATGTGCTTTCTTGGGCAGCAAATCTCTGAGAATGTCTCCTAATGCTCATTGACACATTGGTTCTCAACAGTGCAGGCAGATCTATCAGGTTTTCCGAGTAAACTCTTTCTTTTATAATTACCTGAAACTATGTATATGTCCTCATGACAGCATGCAGTGGCTTGTGTATAATGATTGTAATTTTTTTTGTAAAATATATTCTTTTAAATCACAAAAAATATTTCATTTGCTCATACTTGTAGATATTATTATTTAAAGATGAGAAAAGTGAGTCTTTGAGCATTAAGTAACTTGCACAATCTCCCCCTGTAGAAAGCAGCAGAACTACTGAGTGTTTTTATTCTAGTGACAGGCTCTTTCCATCAAACCATTGCTGGTGCTTTGGGAAACTGAACCCAAAGGATACTCTAAGTCTACCCTTGCTGTGATTGAAAGCTCTTTTTTTCTCTTTGACTTCTTTTCCCTCTCTTCCAAAGTGAATATTCCGCTGTGAAGAACTTCTAGCTCCCATGGTGATCTTTAAATGCAGTGTCTGCTGCAGGGGTTGGATGCACACAGGATAGAGAATGTTATCAAGAACTCATGAAACCCTTTCTAGGAATAAAGAAAAAATATAAGCTTCTGGGGATATCACCAAGAAATTCTGCCAAAGCAGGGAATTAGGTCATTGGTGAAGAATAGATTTTGCCAAGACACAGATTATTCAAGAGGGGTACTGATGACAATATTCTAAAAGTTTATAAACTCTTTTCCCTAGAAAAGAACTGTATATTTTAACAGATTGCTGGAGCAGATGGAGATTTGACATTCACTACCATAATTTACATTAACATGCTACAAGACAGATTTTCCTTGATAAGAAAAAAAGCCCAAACCACTTCAAAGACTCAGAAACAGCTTTTCATCAGTTCATTTCATCTCATTGAAATTTGATTTGATTTAGTTGATTTTGAAAAGAGGGATGTCATAAATTTATACCAGGTAGATGATATACTGTAGCAAAATGCTTTAAAATGTCCCACGTTCAAAAAATGTAATGCATAAAAATGATGATCTCTTACTGCCAAATGTATCTATTTCATTATGATGTTCCCTGTTTACTGAAATAGAACAGTGAATGATGCATCTGTTCAAGGAAGCAGAGTAACATTTAAACATCTGTCCCGTATCGTCACATATGTTTAAACCTATACTGAAAATTCCTTTCTTTAATCTTGTAGGCCCACTTTAATGGAGTTAAAATTCTTTGTTTTAGATTTTTGTCAAACAACTTAACGTTAGAATTCCCTGTACTTGACACGGATAATGTACTCAATCTAATTCAAGCTATTCTGTTATTAACAGTGTTTCAATTATTGAGAGGATTATAGGAATAAAAACATGATAGGGTCAAACAGATGGGATCTAATCATAACCAAAGTGTGAAATAATGGCTGTTCCTGAGAGGAAAATTATCTGGCAAGTCTTTATAGTCTGTTCAGATCATATTTAGATGTTCTATATAGGTGACTTTCTTACAGCACATTTTCAGTATATTAGGTTATTTTGGTTTACTTCATATTGATTGGACATGTTTCCTAAAACTGAGGTAAATTAAAATTTTCTGGGCTTCAAGGTTAATGATGGGCAAATATCACTCTTCTGAGTTTAAACTTAATACAAACAATGTCTGGAGTCTTAAAAATATGGGGCTGTTCCATAGCATATTTCTAATTGCTATTTCACAGTGGCCTTGTGTTAATCTACACAATAATGAGCTATTGGAATTTATTAAATTGAAACATGAAAATCCATTTGTAGTAGTTTATTCCCATCAAAAGAAAATGTATATACCAAAATCACATGCATTTTTGTTTTTTACTATATTGTATACAAGCTCATTTTTTATCCAATCAGTTGAGACTTGTATATGAATCATCTTTTCCAAAGCAAAGCAAGATTAATGAACTTTGACGCAAACAATGACGTGTGGTGAGTCAGAATAAGATCAAATAAATTAGTCAGTATGTTCAAGTCAGTTTCACACATGGTCTGGGCTTTTATGAAGCTGTGCCTAACTTCTGGGTAATATGCAAGAGCTTATAGCACTCTATATAAGGAAGCTATTAATTATCACCAACTACAGGAAAATGTTTTCATGAAATAAAGAATTTATACTCAGTGAGATGACAAAGCTCACAACTCTTTCAAGGACTTTAGTAGGAAATAAGGCATACTGTGGATAATCTTTAGGAGAGAAAGAAACAGAGACCGAATATAGGTTTACTTGTTGCCTCTATTGGCATCTGTGAAATTTCCCCAGATATCATTTTTACATAAACTCCAATAATGGGTATGATAAAACTTTGTGAAATGCTCTCCCTGCAACAGAAATGCATAATTCTAAACTGGGCATATGTCACTTAGCCAGGAATTGTTTCTAACTCACAACTAAATACAGGCTGATTTAGATACACTGTTTCTTTGAAATGTCTGTCACAGGACTTAAAAGATCTCAATTGTTATTTATTCTATCACATTGGTAAGCATTCTGAATTTTTATCCTCTGGCCTGAAATATTCAGCTTAGTCCTCAATAGTTGGATTCTCATCCAAAGATGCTAATATTATATTCATCGTTTATCAAAGTGAAGATCTGTTTGCTTGTCTATCACCTGAATGTGAATAAATACATATAAAGGTCACTATAAAGAACTGTATGAGCTGTGCCTGATGAGGAATATCGGTGCTGATCCACAGGAAAGTGGTAATCAGACCTTCCTGTATTCAACTAATAAGGAACTTTTTGTTTTTGGGAAAATCACTTACCTTTGCAGACTTTAGTTTTAAGAGGGTGAGTGGGTACAGGACAGGGGGATCATGATGGTGAGGAAATGGGAAAAAGGTGACTTTAAGTAAGGTTTGATAGACTTGGTTTGATAGAATTTAAAGATATTGGCAAAGGAATATTTCAGGGATGTGTGTGTGTGTGTGTGTGTGTGTGTGTATGTGTTTGTGTGTGTGTATGTGTATTTGTATGTGAGCAAGGATATGGTGGGCATGGAGAGGGGGGCTCCTGGAAGGGGGACATTATAATTGTCTTCAAATATTTAAAAGACTAATGTTTGGATGAGGGATTAGGTGGTTTGGCATAGGCAGAAAAAATACTCCTCAATAGGTAGAATTCACAGAGAGGGAACTAAATTTTGTTGTTTTTTTTAACATAAAGAAAAGATGACAAACTTATCATTCTAGGATAGAACGTTCAAATATAAGTTTGAAAAACACTTGAATCATTAATGGTGGGAGAGTTATGAACATGAACAATGATATTAGGCAGATCTTGATTTGAATACTACCTTTACCACTTAACTAGTTTCGTGACCTTTGGCAAATTCCTTAACAGTTCTCAGTTTGCTTCACTTTCCTGCTTCATAACATAGGGGTAACATGGATTAACCACTGGACTTCTTATGAGGATTAAAAGAGGTAATACATGTGAAATTCTTCAGCATTGTAAGTCCTTGATACTTTATATTATAGGAAAGAGTGAATTAAGTATCACATGGGCGTGGTTGGATATCACACAGAAAACCATGACTAACAAAACCAAAAAATAGCCTATTTCAGCACCCAGATAAGTCCTGTCATTATTAAAAAAAAGTAATTCGTGTATATTGTTAGATAATTCAAATAATACAATAAGGTATACGATTAAAAATTAAAGCTTCCCTCTTCCTGAGTTCTTTTATCCATGATAGTCACTGATGTGAGTCTTTCCCGAAAAATTTTTGGCTTATGCATAGAAAGCTTAGAATGTTTTTGGTTGTAAGCAAGGTAAAGCTCTACTCAAAATGGTTTAAATAATAAAGGGAATTTACCAATGTATAAAGCTAAAATACCCAGAAGGTCAAATTTAGACAAGGGCTTCATCTAAAAGTTTATATTGTCATCAGGACCCCAGGTCTGAGTTTTGGGTGTTCTCAACTCTGTTCTTTTCCATGTGTTGACCTTATTTGCAAATTGGCTTCCCTCATGGTTAGAAAAACAAATGATTTCAGCAGCTCCAAATTGTCCAGACAAAGAAAACACCTTTTTACAGAAAATTCCAAGCAAAAGTTCTAATATTCGCATTGAATATTAGAGTCTGGCTTAGTTCATGTGCACCTGCATGAACTAGTCTCTGTGACTAGGGGAAAACATTGACAATTAGATTACCCTATATCACTTCTCCTACCCTTGGAGCTGGGGGACGACTTGGTAGTCCCAGAGCTACATGGACTTCAAATGAACTGGGGACATTTGGAAAGTGGAAAATGGGATATGCAAGATGGGGAGGCATTCTGGTTGTCTATTATTGTATGCCAAGCCACCTCCAAATTCTGTGGTTTAAAACAACTATCATTGCAACATGCTCACTGGCTCTGTTTATCAGGAATCTGGACAAGTCATGGTGAGAACAGCTTGTCTTCATAATGTCTAATGTGTCAGCTGGTAATATTTGAAAATTTGGGGACTGAAATCTTTTTGAGACTTCTTTACTCATGTTTCTGGAAGCTGAGCTGGAATACCACACAGGCTGGTCAACAGGCTGCTGATTTCAGCAGCTCTGGTCAACAGGCTGTTGACCAGAGCACTGTATAGAACCCCTCTCTCACTTTTTCTCTCTTTTGTTAACTTAAGGGAAATTTTATTGTCTTCTTTTTAAAGCAATCTAGTTCAAAAAGAAGTTGAGGTTAAGAGAAGAAAGAACAGGAAACCTTCTAATAACCGAGTAAGACAGACAGACAGGAGGGAGGATAGCACGAGTCAGGAACCTCCATATCAGATCTTTTCCATCTTGGAAATGAACTTGTCACAGATTCTGATCAGTTCATTGTTTTCGTTAGTCTTCTGCCCAATGTTCTTCTCCAGTGAGTGGATGTGTGTCTGCTTCTTCCTTAGGTTTTCCTGGAAGGCCCAGGAAAAGCTGGACCTGGGCGATTTCCTCATTTGCCAGCTTGAGTTTCTCTTCTGCGTGGGCCTTCAGTGCTGGATATCTTTGGCCTTCCTTTTCAATTCTTCCTATGTAATCCTCAACACATTTCTTCAGTGATTCATCATGTGTGTGGTAGCCTTCAATCACCTTCTGTTTCTCAAACTGCTTGAAGATGTCAGAGAAGATTTTTCCACAAAGTTCAAGTCTGTGGTAACTTGGTCCTTTTCCTTCAGAACCTTCTGGATTTGGGGATGTTCCAGTTCAAGATGGCGATGTAGGAGAATCCTGGGCTCACTTCCCCTCACAGGCACACCAAATCTGCAGCTACATATGGAACAACTTCCTCTGAAAAAAACCTAAAAATTGTCTGAGCAACTCTTATTCATCTGGCAAGCAAGAGAAGGTCCATGTCAAAATGAGTAGGAGATGATAGGACACAGTCTCACCATAAACTCCATCACCAGCACAGAGACCCATCATAGGGAGGGGACTCACAACCTGGAGATTCTCCCTGAGGAGCAAAGTGTTGGAACCTCACATTGGACACTCCAACTTTTAAGACCTGCACCTGAGAGATGAGACTCCAAGAGATCTAATTTTGAAATCTAATGGGGCTCTTGTCCAAGAGAACCACAAGACTATAATGATCTGAAATGGCTCTTAAAGGGCTCAGGTGCTTGGATTCACCTGCTCCAGGGATTAGCTCAGAGGCAGCCTATCGAGAGGGGCCCAGACTTTATGTGAATGTGGCTCACTTGCTAATCTTAAAGTGGCAGCCAGAGTGGCAGGCATCTAAATTAGGACATATCTAGGGGTCTGCTGGCTGGTGGACACCATCTTCATGCTCTTCCTCTATTTCACTCTTAGCCAGTAGACACCATCTTTTCATCTTTTTTTGGTCTTTGTTATCCTCTCTTTTCCTCGAGTGCCAAGTATATGTTCCCCCTCTGCCTCATTCTAACTTGTAGGTGTTGTCTTTGCACTCCAGCTGGTGGGCACCCTCTTTTTTTCTTTCCTTTTATTTTCCTTTTCCCCAGTCCATCTACATGCATCTATATGCTGACCTTCTGCCTCATCCCAGCCAGTGGATGGGGTCTTTGCTCTCTCTCCCTCTGCTGCACTCCAGAGTGTGATTATCTCCTAGTGGGGTGTTTTTACACATGTCTGGTGCACTGGTTTTTGCAGCTGCCACCCAGAGGACACCTTCTGTATCGCCTGGCTCTGGAGGTCAGGGGAGCTTACAATCCTGGGTCCTAGGAGACTGTAACAATCTGAGAGACAGTTCTTGGAAGACTACCAACCCAGAGGACTACACAGATAGCAGTCTGAAACACACCCCCAGTCTTTCTATGAAAGACGTCTATTTGCTTATCCAGGAGCTTCAGCCTGAGGGGCAGGCTTCTGGTTTTCCATATAAGTAGGGGCCTATGGAGGTGCTCTCAAGGAATGGAGGCCTGTAGATGCATTCTTTGTGCTCTCCCTCTGCCTTCCTCAAACTCACCTGTTTCTCCCAGAAAGGAGCTCATATCCATGTCTGGAACCCTCGTTTTGCAGACACCACCAGGGGACACCTCTACATCACCTGCCTCTGGTGGCCAGTGGGGCTTATGAGCAGGGGTCCCACAGGACGGTAACAAAAAAATAGTTCTTAAATGGCTATCCCCCTGCCCCCCAGGGCACAGCAAGAGGCAACAGACCCAAGAGCTGTCTTTCTATGAAAGTGACCTATTAGACTAGCATCATAACTACAACCTGATGAGAAGGCTTCTAATTAAACACACATCTAAGGGCCGACTGTAATCCTTTCCAGAGACCTCGAAGAGTGGGCACTGTCTTCACACTCTCCCCCAGCCGTGCTCCACAGCACCAGTACCTCCAGGAGGGGAGATTTTACATGCATCTGGTACTCTGGTTTTTACATAGGGTGCCCTGGTTTTTGCAGCTGTCATCCAGGGGACACCTCTTGATCACCTGACTCTGGAGGCCAGGGGGCTGTGTTCTTGGGTCCCATGGGGTTGTAATAATCAAAGAGACAGTCCTTGGCAGTTTACCACCCCAGAGCACTGCAGAGATATCCAACTGAAACATATCCTCAGTCTTTCTGTAAAAGAGGCCTATTTGCTTGTTCTGGAGTTTTGACCTGAGGACCAGGCTTCAGGTCTGGCACACAACTAGGAGGTGCTCTCAAGGAATGCAGTCTGGTCAATGCCATTTTTCCACTCTCCCTTTGCCTCACTATAGCTTGCTGATCTCTTCCAGAAAGGAGCTGTCCACAGCCCCAAATTTTGCAACTCCCATGGAGGGGATACCTCCAGATTGCATGGCTCTGGTGGCCAGAAGGGTTTATGCTTGCAGTCTCACAGAGCTATATATATTTGCATACTTTAAAAACTCTTGCCTGAGGGTCTGGCTTCCATTCATCCTGAAACTAGGCGCTGACTGAGATCCTCCCCTTTGGGACACTGGCAGGTCTTGGCACACCTCCAACTACTGAAAGTTACTAAAAATAAAATGTTGCTTGGACAGTTGCAAAGGTTTCAGAAAAAACTGAGAGTTAGGGGAGAGCTGAATGATAAGGTTCATCTCCTACACAAGGCCACTCCTTCAAGGATATGAGAAGTGGCTGTTTTATCTAACGCATAGAAACCAACATGGAGAGTCAAGAAATATGAAGAAACAGAGAATTATGTTCCAAATGAAAGAACAAATAAAACCTCAGAAAAAATCTTAAACTTATTGAAATGGAGGTAAGTAATTTACCTGACAAAGAGTTTAAAGTAATGGTCATAAAGATGTTCACTGAACTAGAGAGAAGAATGAACACAGTGAAAACTCCAACAAAGAGGTAGAAAATAGATGAAAATACAAAATAGAAATCACACTGAAGAATGCAATAACTGAAGCAAAAAGTACACCAGTGGGGTTCAACAGCAGACTAGATGAGGCAGAAAAAAGGATCAGTGAAATTGAGGACAGAGCAGTGGAACTCAACCAATCAGAACAGCAAAAAGAAAAAAAAAGGAATGAAAAAAGGTGAGGATAGCTTAAGAGAAATACAGAATAACATCAAGCAGATTAACATTCACATTATAGGGGGCCCAGAAGGAAAAGAGAAAGAGAAAGGGGCAGAACATTTATTTGAAGAAATAATGGCTGAAAACTTCCCCAACTTGCTAAAGGAAATAGACGTCTATATACAGGAAGCCCAAATACCTCCAAATAAGATAAACCAGAAGAGACTCACACAAAGAGGCATTATATTTAAAATGTCAAAAGTTAAAGACAAGAAAATAATCTTACAGCAGCAAGAGAAGAACAACTTACTACCTACAAGGGAATCTCCCATAAGACTACCAGAAGATTTTTTAGCAGAAATTTGCAGGCCAGAAGGGAGTGACACAATATATTTAAAGTACTGAAAGGAAAAATTTCCAACCAAAAACTTTAACAGGCAACAGTATCATTTAAAATTGAATGAAAGATACAGTTTTCCAGACAGACAAAACCTAAATGACTTCATCACCACTAAACTGGCCTTAAAAGAAATGTTGAAGGGAATTCTTTAAGCTGAAAAGAAAGGGTGTTAACCAGTAACAAGAAAACATATGAGGTGAGAGCTTCAAGATGGCAGAAGAGTAAGAGGCGGAGATCACCTTCCTCCCCACAGATACATCAGAAATACATCTACATGTGGAACAACTCCTATAGAACACCCACTGAACGCTGGCAGAAGACCTCAGACTTCCCAAAAGGCAAGAAATTCCCCCACGTACCTGGGTAGGGCAAAAGAAAAAAGAAAAAACAGAGACAAAAGAACAGGGATAGGACTTGAACCTCGGGGAGGGAGCTGTGAAGGAGGAAAGGTTTCCACACACTAGGAAGCCCCTTCACCTGCGGAGACTGCTGGTGGCGGAGTGGGGGAGCTTTGAAGCCACGGAGGAGAGCACAGCAACAGGGGTGCGGAGGGCAAAGTGGAGAGATTCCTGCACAGAGGATCGGTGCCGACCAGCACTCACCAGCCCGAGAGGCTTGTCTGCACAGCCGCCGGGTCGGGCGGGGGCTGGGAGGGTCGGAGTGCAGGGAGAGGACTGGGGTTGGCTTTGTGAACACAGCCTGAAGGGGGCCAGTGTGCCACAGCTAGCCGGGAGGGAGTCGGGGAATAAGTCTGGAACTGCCAAAGAGGCAAGAGACTTTTTCTTGCCTCGTTGTTTCCTGGTGCGCGAGGAGAGGGGATTAAGAGCCCCACTTAAAGGAGCTCCAGAGACGGGCTCGAGCCGCAGCTACCAGCACGGACCCCAGAGATGGGCATGAGATGCTAAGGTTGCTGCTGCCACCACCAAGAAACCTATGTGCAAGCACAGGTCACTCTCCACACCTCCCCTGCCACTAGCCTGTGCATCCCGCCACTGCCAGGGTCCCATGATCCAGGGACAACTTCCCAGGAGAACACACCTCAGTCTGGTGCAATGTCATGTCTGCCGCCGCAGGCTCGCCGAGCACTCCGTACCCCTCCCTCCCCTCTGACCTGAGTGAGTGAGACCGGAGAAGCAGCTGCGCCTTTAACCCAGTCCTGTCTGAGCGGGAACAGACACCCTCAGGTGACCTAAACGCAGAGGCGGGTCCAAATCCAAACCTGAACCACGGGAGCTCTGCGAACAAAGAACAGAAAGGGAAAACTCTCCCAGCAGCCTCAGGAGCAGCGGATTAATTCTCCACAATCAACTTGATGTACCCTACATCTGTGGAATTCTTGAATAGAGAACAAATCATCCCAAATCGAGGAGGTGGACTTTGGGAGCAATGATATATTTTTTTTTCCCCTTTTTCTCTTTTTGTGAGTGTGTATGTTTCTGTGTGTGATTTTTGTCTGTATAGCTTTGCTTTTACCATTTTTCCTAGGGTTCTGCCTGTCTGGTTTTTTTTAAAATTCTTTTCTTAATACATTTTTATTTTAATAACATTTTATTTTACTTTATTTTATTTTATCTTCTTCTTTCTTTTTTTCCTCCCTTTTATTCTGAACCATGCGGAGGACAGGCTCTTGGTGCTCCAGCCAGGCATCAGGGCTGTGCCACTGAGGTCGGAGAGCCAAGTTCAGGACACTGGTCCACAAGAGACCTCACAGCTTCATGTAATATCAAACGGCAAAAATCTTCCAGAGATCTCCATCTCAACACAAAGACCCAGCTCCACTCAAAAACCAGCAAGCTCCAGTGCTGGACACCCTATGCCAAACAACTAGCAAGACAGGAACAAAATCCCATGCATTAGCAAAGAGACTGCCTAAAATCATAATAAGGTCACAGACACCCCAAAACACACCACCAGACGTGGAGGTGTCCACCAGAAAGACAAGATCCAGCCTCATCCACCAGAACACAGGCACTAGTCCCCTCCACCAGGAAGCCTACACAAGCCACTGAACCAACCTTAGCCACTGAGGACAGACACCAAAAACAACGGGAACTCTGAACATGCAGAGTGCAAAAAGGAGATCCAAAACACAGTAAGATAAGCAAAACAAGAAGACAGAGAAACACACCAGCAGATGAAGGAGCAAGGCAAAACCCACCAGACCTAACAAATGAAGAGGAAATAGGCAGTCTACCTGAAAAATAATTCAGATTAATGATAGTAAAGATGATCCAAAATCTTGGAAATAGAATGGAAAAAATACAAAAAAACGTTTAACAAGGACCTAGAAGGACTAGAGAGCAAACAAACAGTGATGAACAACACAATAAATGAAATTAAAAATTCTCTAGAAGGGATCAATAGCAGAATAAATGAGGCAGAAGAATGGATAAGTGACCTGGAAGATAAAATAGTGGAAATAACTACTGCAGAGCAGAATAAAGAAAAAAGAGTGAAAAGAATTGAGGACAGTCTCAGAGACTTCTGGGACAACATTAAATGCACCAACATTCAAATTATAGGGGTCCGAGAAGAAGAAGAGAAAAAGAAAGGGACTGAGAAAATATTTGAAGAGATTTTAGTTGAAAAATTCCCTAATATGGGAAAGGAAATAGTTAATCAAGTCCAGGAAGCACAGAGAGTCCCATACAGGATAAATCCAAGGAGAAACATGCCAAGACACATATTAATCAAACTATCAAAAATTAAATACAAAGAAAACATATTAAAAGTAGCAAGGGAAAAAAAAGCATATAACACATAAGGGAATCTCCATAAGGTTAACAGCTGATCTTTCAGCAGAAACTCTGCAAGCCAGAAGGGACTGGCAGGACATATTTAAAGTGATGAAGGAGAAAAACCTACAACAAAGATTACTCTACACAGCAAGGATCTCATTCAGATTTGACAGAGAAATAAAAACTTTTACAGACAAGCAAAAGCTAGGAGAATTCAGCACCACCAAACCAGCTTTATTACAAATGTTAAAGGAACTTCTCTAGGCAGGAAACACAAGAGAAGGAAAACACGTACAATAATAAACCCAAAACAATTAAAAGAATCGTAATAGGAACATACATATCGATAATTACCTTAAATGTAAAGGGATTAAATGCTCCAATAAAAAAAACATAGGTTGGCTGAATGGATGCAAAAACAAAACCTGTATATATGCTGTCTACAAGAGACCCACTTCAGACCTAGGAACACATACAGATTTAAAGTGAGGGGATGGAAAAAGATATTCCATGCAAATGGAAATCAAAAGAAAGCTGGAGTAGCAATTCTCATATCAGACAAAATAGACTTTAAAACAAAGACTATTACAAGAGACAAGACACTACATAATGATCAAGGGATCAATCCAAGAAGAAGACATAACAATTGTAAATATTTATGCACCCACAGAGGAGCACCTCAATACATAAGGCAAATACTAACAGCTGTAAAAGGGGAAATCGACAGTAACACAAACATAGTAGGGGACTTAAACACCCCACTTTCACCCATGGACAGATCATCCAAAATGAAAATAAATAAGGAAACACAAGCTTTAAATGATACATTAAAAAAGATGGACTTAGGGCTTCCCTGGTGGCGCAGTGGTTGAGAGTCCGCCTGCTGATGTAGCGGACATGGGTTCGTGCCCCGGTCCAGGAAGGTCCCACATGCCACAGAGCAGCTGGTCCTGTGAGCCATGGCCACCGAGCCTGCACGTCCAGAGCCTGTGCTCTGCAGCGGGAGAGGCGACAACAGTGAGAAGCCTGTGTACCACAATAAATAAATAAATAAATAACTGTAACTACAACAATTACTTAAGGGGTAAACACACAAAAAATTGAAATGTGACTTCAAAAACAAAACTTCTGGGGGTAGAGTAAAAATGTAGTGCTTTAGAATGTGTTCAAACTTAAGTCGTTATCAATTTAAGTAGAAAGTTTTAAATATAAGTTGATATATGTAAGCTGCATGGTAACTACAATGCAAAACCTACACAAAAGATAAAGAGAAAGGAATATAAGCATAACATAAAAAGTCATCAAACAACAAAGTAAGAGAGCAAGAGAAGAAGAAAGGTACAGAGAGAAACTACAAAATGGTCAGAGAACAATTAATGAAATGGCAATAAGTACATACCTCTCAATAATTACTTTAAGTGTAAATGAACTAAATTCCCCAATCAAAAGACTGAGTGGCTAAATGGATTTAAAAAAAGACCCATCTCTGTAGTGCTAAAAGAGACTCACTTCAGATCTAAGGACACAAACTGAAAGTGAAGAGATGGAGAAGATATTCCATGCAAATGGAAACCAAAAGAAAGCTGGAGTAGCAACAGTTTTATCAGACAAAATAGACTTTAAAACATGGACCATGATCAGAAACAAAGGAGGGCATTATGTAATGATATATGGGTCAATCTAATGAGTCTATAACATTTGCAAATATTTATGTCTTAATATTGAAGAACCTATGTATTTAAAACAAATATTAACAAGCTGAAAGGGAGAAATAGACAGCAATACAATAAATAGGGAACTTACATCAATGAATAGATCATGCAAACAGAAAATCAATACGAAAATATCATCCCTAAATGACACATTAGACCAGATTGGCTTGCTCTTTCTCTCTCTCAAACATTCCATCCAAAAGAAAGAGAATGAACAAATTTTCTCAAGTGTGCATGGAATATTCTCCAGGATAGGTCGTATCTTAGGCCACAAAACAAGTGTTAATAAATTTAAGAAGACTGAACTCATATTAAGCATTTTCTCCATCCACAATGCTAGAAATAAATAAGAAGAAAACTAGAAAATTTAAAATGTGTGAAGACTGAACAACATGCTATTGAACAACTAATCAGTCATAAAAGAAATCAAAAGAAGAATCAAAAATACCTTGAGACAAATGAAGATGGAAATGGAACATACCAAATATTATGGGATACAGCAAAAGCAGTTCTAAGAGGAAAGTTAATAGCAATATACACCTATCTCAGGAAAAAAGAAAAATCTCAAATAAACAACCTATCTTTATAGCTCAAGGAATTAGAAAAAGAAGAAGAAATCAAACCCAAAGTTAGTAGAAGGATAAAAACAACAAATATCACAGTGTAAATAAATGAAATAGAGACAACTTCTTAATCAAAAACCTCTTAACAAAAAAGAGTTCAGGACCAAATGGCTTCACTAGTGAATTCTCCCAAACATTCAAAGAAGTATTAATATCAATCTTTCTCAAACTCTTCCAAAATAACAGAAGAGAAGGAAACACATGAAATCATTTTATGAAGCCAGCATTACCCCGATAGCAAAACCAGAGAGGACATCACAAGAAAAGAAAATTACAGGCCGATATCATTGATGAATATAGATGCAGAAATCAACAAAATAATAGCAAACAAATCCTAACAATATGTTAAAAGGATCATACACCATGATCAAGTGGGATTCATTCCAGGGATGCAAGGATCGTTCAACATCTGCAAATCAATCAATGTGATACACTACTTTAAAAAATGAAGTATAGAACTCATATGATCAATTTGATAGATGAAGGAAAAGCTTTTGACAAAATCCAACATCCATTCATGATAAAGACTCTCAACAAAGTGTGTATAGAGGGAACGTATCTCAACATAATAAAGACCATATATGACAAGCCAACAGCTAACATCATAGTCAATGGTGAAAAGGTGAAAGCTTTCCTTCTAATATGAGGAACAAGACAAGTATGCCCACTTTTATTTAACATATTATTAGAAGACCTAGCCAGGGCAATTAGGCTAGAAAAAGAAATAAAAGACATCCAAACTGGAAAGGAAGGTGTAAAACTGTCACTGTTTGCAGATGACATGATATTATATACAGAAAATCTTAGAGGTTCCACCAAAATACTGTTAGAACCAATAAATGAATTCAACCAAAGCTTCATCTTAATTATAAGGGCAGGGAAAAGAAAACAAGTTTAATTTCATGCTGCCTCTTAAATATTCTGCATGGAGTGACAAATGTCACTTCTGCTCCCAGCTGACTGAAATAAATCACACAACAATGAGTAAATTCACCAGGATAGTGATATATAATCCTTTCACTTGAAGGGCATCAAGTATTTGGGAAAATAATGTAGTTTTTTTTTAACAAATACTAACTATATATTTGACTATATTAAAATTATGATGTTAAAATTATGCAAAAGTAAAATAATTATAAGGGATAACTGTAACACATTAAAATATGATATAAGCCTAAATTATCAAAGAGCATGGTACCAGTACATGAATACATAGATTAATGAAAAAAATAGTCCAGAAATGTATGAGCAACACCTCCAAGTAGCAAAGAGCACAATACCAGATCTTGATTTCTAAATACCATTCTTCATGAAGAGGAACCAGATCTTTTTGGAGAAATGGGTTATTATAGGTCTTGGTCATGGAAGTGTAAGGTAAGCCTCAGATCCCTTTTTAGCCAAAACCAAAGAAATGCTCAAAGTCTAATGGTCTCATGTCAAAAGACAGATGGTGACTTGGATGAGCTTCTACTAACTTAATTTAGAAAAAAAAAAAAAGAAAAAAAGAAAAAAAAATGAATTCAACAAAGTTGCAGGATACAAAAATCAATATACAAAAATATGATGCATTTGTATATATTAATAATGAACTATCAGAAAAAGAAACTAAGAAAACAATCCCATTTAGAACTGCATCAAAAAAAAATAAAGTACCTAGGAATAAATTTAACCAAGGAGGTGAAAGTCTTCTGCACTAAAACTGTAAGACATTGATAAAAGCAAATGAAGAGGATACAAAGAAATGGAAAGATATTCCATGTTAATGGATTTAAAGAATTAGTATTGTTAAAATGTCCACACTACCCAAAGTAATCTACAGATCAAATGTGATCCTTATCAATATGCCAACGGCATTAAAAAAAAATAGAGCAAACTATCTTAAAATTTGTATGTAACCATGAAAATCCCCAAAATGGCCAAATAAATCTTGAAAATGAAGAACAAAGCTAGAGACATCATGTGTCTTGATTTTAAACTGTATTACAAAGCTATACTAATTAAAACCATATGGTATTGGTATAAAAACAGACATGGAGATAAATGGAACTGAATAGAGAGTGCAGAGATAAACTTGTGCATGTATGGACAATTACTTTATGACAAAAGAACCAAGAATATACAATAGGGAAAGGTCAGTCTCTTCAATAAATGGAGTTGGGAAAACTGAATAGACACACGCAAAAGAATGAAACTTGATCACTATCTTACCCCATAAACAAAAATTAACTTTAATTGAATTAAATAATTTAATGTAAGACCTAAAACCATGACACTCCTAGAAAAAAAACATAGGTGGTAAGATTCTTGACATCAGTCTTGGTGATGATTTTTTTCTTTTTTTAAAGAAGATGTTGGGTGTAGGAGTTTATTAATTAATTAATTTATTTTTGCTGTGTTGGGTCTTTGTTTCTGTGCGAGGGCTTTCTCTAGTTGTGGCAAGTGGGGGCCACTCCCTATCGCGGTGCCCGGGCCTCTCACTATGGCGGCCTCCCTTGTTGCGGAGCACAGGCTCCAGACGCGTAGGCTCAGTAGTTGTGGCTCACGGACCTAGTTGCTCCGCGGCATGTGGGATCCTCCCAGACCAGGGCTCGAACCCGTGTCTCCTGCATTAGCAGGCAGACTCTCAACCACTGCGCCACCAGATAAGCCCCAGTGATGATTTTTTAGATCTGACACCAAAAGCAAAGGCAACAACAGCAAAAAATAAATAGGTGGGACCACATCAAACTAAAAACTTTTTAGACAACAAAGGAAACCGGCAACAAAATGAAAAGGTAACCTATGAATTGGAGAAAATATTTTCAAACTGTATATCTGATAAGGGGTTAATATCCAAAGTATATAAAGAAAGCAAACAACTCAATAGCAAAAAATAAACAATTTGATTAAAAAGTGGGCAGAGGACTTGAATAGACATTTTTCTGAAGAAGATATACAAATGGCCAACAGGTACATGAAGTGATGCTCAACATCACTAATTATCAGGAAAATGCAAATCAAAACCATAAGATATAATCTCACACCTGTTAGAATGGCTATTATCAAAAAGACAAGAAATTGAATTAGTTGCAAAACCTTAAATGATGAAACTCTCAGAAGTAAACATAGGAAAAAATACTTGACATAGGCCTTAGTAATGAATTTTGGAAATCACATCTAAAGTACAAGCAACAAAATAAAATAAATGAGTGGGACTACATCACACTAAAAAGCTTCTGCACAGCAAAAGAAACTATCAAGAAAATAAAAAGGTAACCTATGGAAAGGGAAAAATATTTGCAAACCATATATTTAACAAAGGATTAATATTCAAAAAATATAAAAACTCATATACCTCAATAGTGAAATAAATAATCCAATTAAAAATGGGCAAATGACCTGAATACACATTTTTCCAAATAAGTTCTAAGAATAGCCAAGAGGTACATGAAAATATGATCTAAACTACTAGTCATTAGGGAAATGCAAATACCTGTTGGAATGGCCATGATCAAAAATACAAGAGATAGCAAATGCTGGTGTGGATATGGAGAAAGAGAAACACTTTTGCACTGTTGGTGGGATTCTAAATTGGTAAAACATGGAGGTACCTCAAAAAATTAAAAATAGAACTACACTATGATCCAGTAGCTCCACTTGTGGGTATATATCCAAAGGAAGTGAAAACACTAACTTGAAAAATTACCTGCACACCCATATGCATAGCAGCATTATTTACAACAGCCAAGACATGAAAACAACCTAAGTGTCTATCAATGGATGGATGAATAAAGAAATTGTGGTATATATTTACAATGGTATAGTATTCAGCCATAAAAAAAGAATTCCAACCATTTGTGACAACATGGATGGACCTGGAAGGCACTAGGCTAAGTGAAATAAGTTAGATAGAGAAAGATAAATACCATAAGATCTCACTTATTTGTGGAATCTAAAAACAAAACGCCAAAAAACACCTCCCCCCAAAAAAAATCAAGTTCATGGATTTAGAGAATCGATTGGTGGTTGCCTATAGTGTTTGGGAGGGTGAAATGGGTGAAGGTGGTAAAAAGGTACAAATTTCCAGTTATAAAATGAATGTCATAGGTGATTATAGCTAACAATACTGTATTGCATATTTAAAGGTAGCTATGAGAGTGAGGGTGGATCTTGAAAGTTTTCATCACAAGAAAAAAATTTTGTAACCATGTATGGTGATGGAAAACTGGACTTATTGTGATCATTTTTCAATATACTCCTGACCCTTGAACAATGCAGGGGTTAGGGGTGCCATTCCTGCACAGTTGAAAATCTGAGTATAACCTTACACTTGGTTCCCCTGTGTTGTGGGTCTTGTTTTGTGGATTCACCCAACTGTAGATTGTGTAGTACTGCAGTATGTAATTATTGAAAAAAAATCTGTGTATAAGTAGACCTGTGAAGTTCAAATCCATGTTGTTCAAAGTTCAATTGTATACAAATATTGAATTACGTTGCATACCTGAAACTAATATAACAATATAAATCAATTATACTGAAATAAAAAAAATAATAAATTCAGTTAAGAATGGAAAAAAAAAAGAATTAACTTTAGAAGTACTTATTTGTAAAAAAAGTAAGTAACATATTATTTAACTATAAGTTTACATTAAGTTTTCTCTTGTTTTGGACAGGCTTGTGAATGCTCAAATATTTTCCCTCAGTGGAGAGGTGGTACAGGTTTGACTCAGGGGACATGATTAACCTCACCATTACTTGGAGACTGAAGATACTTCCTGGACCCAAGGGGACAGTTTTAACCTTACCTGAGACACCTGAAAGACCATGGTGGGACCTTGTATAACAGCCTCAGAGTCCTTTGAGTCAGAGTTCTACAGGCACTTATATTGAAACACACTCACTTTAACAAAGATAAACGAATTAAATAGAACTTTCATAAAAAAAAAAAAGCAAATAAATCAAGGTTTGAATGGTTTTAAGAAAAGAAAAGAGCCTTCTGGATTTACACTTTAGCAAGTTCCTTCTGTTTCTGAACCTCCTCCATCCCCTAAATCCCATTCATGATTTTCCCCATTTCCTGGTTCTTCATGTGGAGCCCCTCACACTGGCTTTTCATCAACAGGTTCTCCTTTTGTGTTGTTTCCACCACTGCATCCAGGTCTTTCAGGCAGTCTGCAGCACATCCATGATGGGCCCCAAAGGAAGTGGCAGACCCCCAGGCCTGAGGACACATGAGGGTGAACATGCACAGGAACAGCTGGAGCTCCTAATAAATCATGTTCCACCAGTTTTGCCTCAGGCAGAATTCCTGGAGAAGATGTGTCATCAGGTTACAAACTGCTTGTCTCAGGGAAATACCCTAGCTGAATTTCATGCAAAGGCAGCAGCAAGAGAATCTATAAAAATTATAGCACATGTAGATGTAGTCCATTCTGCCCCTTTAAAGATAATTTTTATAGATTCTCCTAGGAGGGGGCCAAGATGGTGGAGTAGGAGGATATGGAGCTCATCTCTCCTCACAAGTACATCAAAAATACATCTACATGTAGAGCTATTTTCACTGAAAGTGACTTGAGACTGGCAGAGAGATTCTTATATAACCAAGGCTGTAAGAAAGAACCACACAGAGTTGGGTAGGAAGAGAAGAGAAGCAATCAAATTAGGACCTGTGCTCTTAGGAGGGGACCGAGCAGAGGAGGGAGATACCACAGGCTTGGAGATCCTCCCTGGGGAGTGAGAATTTAGAACTACATATTGAGCACCCCAGCTCTGGGGAACACCAGGAGAACAAGTTCTCTTAGCTGGTTTGAAAACCAGTGGGACTACAGCAGTATTGTAAGAAACCTAGACTCTGCTCATGAAGGGTGCCACACATTTGCTTACTCTTGAAACAAGGTGGAGGAAGCAGATTGAAACTTCCTGGGACTCTGGCTGTTTCCCATGACCAACCCAGGCACACTTCAGCCTGAGCAGAGCACATATCATGTCCCCTCTTGTCCCATGGTGCAGCTCCACACCAGGGCAAAGCCTGCAGTGGCTGAGGAGAGGGTGCAACTGTAAGGGACAGAGCCAGGTCAGACCCAGCACAGTATCCAAATAGGGAAAGGGCAAACATTACTGGTTCATGGGGCAGCATATTGAGAGTGGTCTGGTATTTTGACTGGGGCCTGGACTTCTCCAGCTCATGCCCTGGCCCAAACGGAGTGCCCACTCTGGCCCCTCTTCCCCATGGCACATCTCCACACTAGAGTGAGTGCTGAAATATCCATGGAGAGTGAGCAGTTGTGAGGGTTTTCGAAAACATAAACAACATAGATATACACTTAGCCAGGCTCATCAAGAAAAAAAGAAAGAGGACCCAAGTAAAATAAGAAATGAAAGAGAAGCAATGACAGCCAATATCACATAGATACAAAAAATCATAAGATAATTTTATGAATGATTATATGCCAACAAACTGGAAAACCTAGAAGAAAAGGATAAATTTCTATAAACATACACTCTTTCAAGACTGAATCAGGAAGAAATAGAACATCAGAACAGGCTGGTCACTAGTAGTGAAATTGAACATAGTATTTGTATTCCTTGTTTTTATTTATCTTCCCTGATTTTATGTATGTTCTCTTTGTCAGAAATTCTGTATTCTCCAATCTTTGCCAGTTGAAATCTTATCTACCATTTGAGGCTCATCCAAAATCCCATTTTTTCTATATTTCTTTCTCAACTTCCATAATAAGTTGTCTCCCTCCTATGAACTGAGTTTTGAAAACTGTGTTTTGTAGAAACAAGTTATCTGGGCAAAATATTCCTTCTAATGCAGTTACTTTCTTCTGCATAAGTTTATTAACATATAAAAAATTTTGTGGCAACAGCCTATCTACATTTGGCTAGACTCAGAGAAAGCTTGGTTGTAAATGGAATATTTTGGACCTTATCAAAATTGATCTACACAAGACCCTCTCTTTTTTATTTGCTTCCCTTCAGCCCCATTCAATATTTCCATTTCTCTGTGCTCATTCAACAGGTGCAAATAAAACATACCCTTGTTTATATGTTCCTATAAGATGTTTTCTGGTGCTTGTGTGCAAATATATTTAATTTAAATGATACTTTACATCTCATTTTATTTGTTATTTTCTTGATCTATATTGCTGTGTGAACACGTAGTCCACTAATACTAACTAAAGCTTAGTACTCCACACAGGGCTGTTTTTCAGTCGGTATGCAGGTGTACGGTTATACAAGTTGTTAAAATATATAAATGCCTTAACATGAATTGATGAATAGTCTCTATTTAGGATCTTCTGAGGGCTCCTCTGATAGATGAATGGATTTCTCTACAATGCAGCATTTACAGGGTTAACACCAAGCTATTTTGTGGAGAGGGGAGATGGGAGGTCTCCAGGACCCTGCTCCAGTGCTAAGGCTGGTATTCATTTTGACTGACTGAGACTGATGCCATAACATTTGTTACATATTTTGAGCATCAACCTGATTGGTATGAATCCACCACACTTTGCTTATCTGTTCTTCCAGTGACAGACAACTCGATTGCTTCCAAATTGCTGCTGCCTCAAACAATGCTTGATGAGCATATTTTTAAATGTCCCCTTATAGACATGTGTGAGAATTTCTTGGTATACATTACTAGATGCAGAATTTCTGGGTCATAGGTTGAGGCTGAGTTGAAGAGCCATCATCTTTCTCACAGGAATGAACAAACAAAGCCCATGGAAAGCAATTTCCTTTTAAGCAATGGTGTGATTTTCATATAATCTGTTGGGGAGAAGTTGGTCACATAGTCATGATTAGCTGCAAGAAAAGATGGGAAACATTGTTTTTAACTGTCTTGCCATGTGCACAGAAAAAAATTATTACAGTATAAGTAAAGGGAATAGATTTTATATAAAAAAGAGCAATCTGGAGGAACCTTCAAGATGGTGGAGGAGTAAGATGTAGAGATTTCCTTCCTCCCCACAAATACATCAAAAATACATCTACATGTGGAACAACTCCTACAGAACACCTACTGAACACTGGCAGAAGACCTCAGACTTCCCAAAAGGCAAGGAACTCCCCAGGTACCTGGGTAGGGCAAAATAAAAAAGAAACAACAGAGACAAAAAATAGGGATGGGGCCTGCACCTGTGGGAGGCAGCTGTGAAGGAGGAAAGGTTTCCACACATTAGGAAGCCACTTCACTGGCAGAGACAGGTGGTGGGTGGGTGGGTGGGAACTTTGAAGCCATGGAGAAGAGCACAGCAACAGGGGTGCAGAAGGTAGAGGAAACATTCCGGCACAGAGGATTGCTGCTGACCAGCACTCACCAGCCTGAGATGCTTGTCTGTTCACCCGCCAGGGCGGGTTGGGGCTGGGAGCTGAGGCTCAGGTTTCAGAGGTCAGATCCCAGGGAGAGGATGGGGGTTGGCTGTGTGAACACAGCCTGAAGAGGGCTACTGCACCACAGCTAGTCTGGAGGGAGTCTGGGAAGAAGTCTGGAACTGCCTAAGAGGCAAGGGACAATTGTTTCGGGGTGTGTGAGGAGAGGGGATTCAGAGCACCACCTAAACGAGCTCCAGAGATGGGCACAAGCCTCTGCTATCAGCATGGACACCAGAGACAGGCATGAAATGCTAAGGTTGCTGCTGCAGCCACCAAGAAGGCTGTGTGCAAGCACAGGTCACTATCCACACCTCCCCTCCAGGGAGCCTGTGCAGCCTGCCACAGACAGGGTCCCGTGATCCAGGGACAACTTCCCTGGGAGAACACACAACACACCCCAGGCTGTTGCAATGTCATGCCTGCTTCTGCTGCCACAGGCTCACCCCGGATTCTGTTCTCCTCCTTCCCAGTGACCTGTGTGAGCCAGAGCCCCCTAATGAGCTGTACCTTTAACCCCATCCAGTCTGGGCAGGGAACAGATGCACTCAGGTGACCTACATGCAGAAGTGGGGCCAATTCCAAAGCTGAACCACAAGAGCTGTGTGAACAAAGGAAAATTTCTCCCAGTAGCCTCAGGAGTAGTGGATTAAATCTTCACAATCAACTTGAGGTACCCTGCATCTGTGGAATACCTGAATAGACAATGAATCACCCTGAAATTGAGGTGGTGGATTCTGGGAGCAACTATAGACTTGAGGTTTGCTTTCTGCATCTAATTTGTTTCTGGTTTTATGTTTATTTTAGTTTACTATTTAGAGTTTATATCATTGGTAGATTTGTTTACTGATTTGGTTGTTCCCTTCCTTTATTTTTTGTATAGTTTTTAGCACTTGTTATCATTGGTGGATTTTTTTTAATTTCGTTGCCCTCTTCTTTCTTTCCTTTTTTTAAAATTAGTTTTCATTTTTTAAATTTTTAATAATATTTTTTATTTTAATAACTTTATTGTATTTGTTTTTCTTTCTTTCTTTCTTTTTTCTACTCCCTTTTCTTCTGAGCCGAGTGACTGACAGGGTCTTGGTACTCTGACCGGGAGTCAGGCATGAGCCTCTGAGATGGGAGAGCCGAGTTCAGGACATTGGTCCACCAGAGACCTCCCAGCCCCATGTAATATCAAACAGCAAAAGCTCTCCCAGAGATCTCCATCTCATGCTAAGACACAGCTCCACTCAGCAACCAGCAAGCTACCGTGCTGTACACCCTATGCCAACAACTAGCAAGATAGGAACACAACCAAACACATTAGTAGAAGGGCTGCCTAAAATCATAATAAGTCCACACACACCCCAAAACACACCACCAGATGCAGTCCTGCCCACCAGAAAGACAAGATCCAGCCTCATCCACCAGAACACAGGCACCAGTGCCATCCAACAGGAAGCCTACACAACTCACTGAACCAAACTTACACACTGGAGGCAGACACTAAGAACAATGGGAACTAAGAACCTGCCACCTGCTAAAAGGAGACCACAAACACACTAAGTTAAGCAAAATGAGAAGACAGAAAAATACACAGCAGATGAAGGAGCATGGTAAAAACTCACCAGACCAAACAAATGAAGAGGAAATAGGCAGTCTACCATAAAAAGAATTCAGAATAATGATAATGCAGATGATACAAAATCTTGGAAATAGAATGGAGAAAATACAAGAAACATTTAACAAGAACCTAGAAGAAATAAAGAGCAAACAAACAATGATTAACAACACAATAAATGAAATTAAAAATTCTCAGAAGGAATCAACAGCAGAATAACTGAGGCAGAAGAAAGGATAAGTGACCTGGAAGACAAAAGACTGGAAATAACTATCACAGAGCAGAATAAGGAGAAAAGAATGAAAAGAACTGAGGACAGTCTCAGACACCTCTGAGACAACATTAAATGCACCAATGTTTGAATTATAGGTGTCCCAGAAGAAGAAGAGACAAAGAAAGGGACTGAGAAAATATTTGAGGAGATTACAGTTGAAAACTTCCCTAATATGGCAAAGGAAATAGTCAATCAAGTCCAGGAAGTGCAGTGAGTCCCACACAGGATAAATCCAAGGAGAAACATGTCAAGACCTATATTAATCAAACTACCAAAAATTAAATACAAAGAAAAAATATTAAAAGCAGCAAGGGAAAAGCAACAAATAATGTACAAGGGAATTCCATAAAGTTAACAACTGTTCTTTCAGCAGAAACTCTGCAAGCCAGTAGGCAGTGGCAGGACATATTGATAGTGATGAAAGGGAAAAACCTACAACCAAGATTACTCTACCCAGCAAGGGTCTGATTCAGATTTGATGGAGAAATTAAAATCTTTATGGTATTGTAAAGCAATTATACCCCAATAAAGATGTTAAAAAAAAAATCTTTACAGACAAGCAAAAACTGAGAAAATTCAGCACAACTAGGTCAGCTTTAGAACAAATGCTAAAGGAACTTCTCTAGGCAGGAAATGCAAGAGAAGGAAAAGACCTAAAATAACAAATGTAAAACAATTAAGAAAATGGTAATAGGAACATGGATATCGATAACTACCTTAAATGTAAATGGATTAAATGTTACAAACAAAATACATAGACGGGATGAATGGATACAAAAACAAGATACATATGTATGCTGTCTCAAAGACACCCACTTCAGACCCAGGGACACATACAGAATGAAAGTGAGGGGATGGAAAAAGATATTCCATGCAAATGGAAATCAAAAGAAAGCTGGAGTAGCAATTCTCATGTCAGACAATATAGACTTTAAAATAAAGACTATTACAAGAGATAAAGAAGGACACTACATAATGATCAAGGGATCAATCTAAGAAGAAGATATAACATTGTAAATATTTATGCACTTAACATAGGAGCACCTCAATACATAAAGCAAATGCTAACAGCCATGAAAGGAGAAATCAACAGTAACACAGTAATAGTAGGGTACTTTAACACCCCACTTTCACCAATGGACAGATCATCCAAAATGAAAATAAATAAGGAAACACAAGCTTTAAATGATACATTAAACAAGATGGATTTAATTGATATTTATAGGACATTCCATCCAAAAACAAATGAACACACTTTCTTCTCAAGTGCTTATGGGACATTCTCTAGGATAGATCATATCTTGGGTCAGAAATCAAGCCTTGGTAAATTTAGGAAAATTGAAATTATATCAAGTGTCTTTTCCGACCATAATGCTATGAGACTAGATATCAATTACAGGAAAAAATCTGTAAAAAATACAAACACATGGAGTAAACAATACATTATTTAATAACCAAGAGATCACTGAAGAAATCAAAGAAGAAATCAAAACACACATAGAAACAAATGACAATGAAAACACAATGAACCAAAACCTATGGGATGCAGCTAAAGCAGTTCTAAGAGGGAAGTTTATAGCAATACAATCCTACCTCAAGAAACAAGAAAGATCTCAAATAAACAACCTAAGCTCACATCTAAAGCAATTAGGGAAGGAAGAACAAAAACACCCTCAAAGTTAGCAGAATGAAATAAATCATAAAGATCAGATCAAAAATAAATGAAAAAGAAATGAAGGAAACAATAGCAAAGATCAATAAAACTAAAAGCTGGTTCTTTGAGAAAATAAACAAAAGTAACAAACCATTATCCAGACTCATCAAGAAAAAAAGGGAGAAAACTCAAATCAACGGAATTATAAATGAATAAGGAGAAGTAACAACTGACAATGCAGAAACACATGAATCATGAGAGATTACTGCAAGCAACTATATGCCAATTAAATGAACAACCTGGAAGAAATGTGAAAATTCTTAGAAAAGCACAACCTTCCAAGACGTAACAAGGAAGAAATAGAAAATATAAACAGACCAGTCACAAGCACTGAAACTGAGACTGTGATTAAAAGTCTTCCAACCAACAAAAGACCAGGAACAGAGGCTTTCACAGGCAAATTCTATGAAACATTTAGAGAAGAGCTAACACCTATCTTTCTCAAACTCTTCCAAAATATTGCAGAGGGAGGAACACTCCCTAACTCATTCTATGAGGCCACCACCACCCTGATACCATAACTAGACAAAGATATTACACAAAAAAGAGCACTACAGGAAATATCTCTGATGAACATAGAAGTAAAAATCCTCAACAAAACACTAGCAAACAGAATCCAACAGCACATTTATAGGCTCATACCCCCAATCAAGTGGAGTTTATCCCTGGAATGCAAGGATTCTTCAATATATGCAAATCAATCAATGAGATAAACCACATTAACCAACTGAAGGAGAAAAACCATATGATCATCTAAATAGATGCAGAAAAAGCTTTTGACAAAATTCCACAACAATTTATGATAAAAACCCTTCAGAAAGTAAGCATAGAGAGAACTTACCTCAACATAATAAAGGCCATATATGACCAACCCACAGCAAACATTGTTCTCAATGGTGAAAAACTGAAACCTTTTCCACTAAGATCAGGAACAAGACAAAGTTGCCCATTCTCACTACTATTAGTCAACATAGTTTTGGAAGTTTTAACCACAGCAATCAGAGAAGAAAAAGAAATAGTAAGAATCCAAATCAGAAAAGAAGAAGTAAACCTGTCACTGTTTGCAGATGACATGATACTATACATAGAGAATCCTAAAGATGCTACCAGAAAGTTACTAGAGCTAATCAATGAATTTGGTAAAGTAGTAGGACACAAAATTAATGCACAGAAATCTCTTGCATTCCTATACACTAATGATGAAAAAGCTGAAAGAGAAATTAAGGAAGTGCTCCCATTTACCATTGCAACAAAAAGAATATTATATCTAGGGATAAACTGACCTAAGGAGACAAAAACCTGTATGCAGAAAACTAAAAGAAAATGATGAAAACAATTAAAGATGATACAAACAGATGGAGAGATATACCATGCTCTTGGATTGGAAGAATCAACATGTGAAAATGACTATACTACCCAAAGCAATCTACAGATTAATTGCAATTCCTATTAAACTACCACAGAACTAGAACAAAACATTTCACAATTTGTATGGAAGCACAAAAGACCCTGAATAGCCAAAGCAATCTTCAGGAAGATAAATGGAGCTGGAGAAATCAGGGTCCCCAACTTTAAACTATACTAAAAAGCTATAGTAGTCAAGACAGTATGGTACTGGCACAAAAACAGAAATATAGATCAATGGAACAGGATAGAAAGACCAGAGATATACCCATGCATATATGGTCACCTTATGTTTGATAAAGGAGGCAAGAATATACAATGGAGAAGACATCCTCTTCAATAAGTAGTGCTGGGGAAACTGGACAGCTACATGTAAAAGAATGAAATTAGAACACTCCCTAACACCATACACAAAAATAAACTCAAAATGGATTAAAGACCTAAATGTAAGGCTAGACTCTATAAAACTCTTAGAGGAAAACATAGGCAGAACACTCTATGACATAAATCAGAGCAAGACCCTTTTGATCCACCTCCTAGAGAAATGGAAATAAAAACAAAAATAAACAAATGGGACCTAAGGAAGCTTAAAAGCTTTTGAACAGCAAAGAAAACCATTAACAAGGTGAAAAGAAAACCCTCAGAATGGGAGAAAATATTGAAGGAATTGACAAAGGAGTAATCCAATAATGAAGCAACTGACAAAGGAGTAATCTCCAAAATATATAAGCAGCTCATGCAGCTCAATATCAAAAAAACAAACAAGCCAATCCAAAAATGGGCAGAAGACCTAAATAGACATTTCTCCAAAGAAGATATACAGATTGCCAACAAACACATGAAAGAATGTTCAACATCTTTAATCATTAGAGACATGCAAATCAAAACTACAATGAGATATCATCTCACAGGTCAGAATGGCCATCATCAAAAAATCTACAAACAATAACTGCTGGAGAGGGTGTGGAGAAAAGGGAACCCTCTTGCACTGTTGTTGGGAATATAAATTGATACAGCCACTATGGAGAACAGTTATGGAGGTTCCTTAAAAAACAAAAAATAGAACTACCATGTGACCCAGCAATCTCATTACTGGGCATATACCCTGAGAAAACCATAATTGAAAAAGAGTCATGTACCAAAATGTTCATTGCAGCACTATTTACGATATCTAGGACATGGAAGCAACCTAAGTGTCCATCGACAGATGAATGGATAAAGATGTGGCACATGTATATAATGGAATATTACTCAGCCATTAAAAGAAATGAAATTGAGTTATTTGTATGAAGTGGATGGACATAGAGACTGCTATACAGAGTGAAGGAAGTCTGAAAGAAAAAAACAAATACTGTATGCTAACATGTATATGTGGAATCAAAAATAAAAAATGGTTCTAAAGAACCTAAGGGTAGGACAGGAATAAAGACACAGATGCAGAGAATGGGCTTGAGGACACAGGGATGGGGAAGGGTACGTTGGGAAGAAGTGAGAGAGTGGCATGGACATATATACATTAGTAAATGTAAAATAGATAGTGGGAAGCAGCTGCATGGCACAGGGAGATCAGCTCAGTTCTTTGTGTCCACATAGAGGGGTGGAATAAGAGGGGTGGGAGGGAGATGCAAGAGGGAGGAGAAATGGGGATATATGTATATGTATAGCTGATTCACTTTGTAATACAGCAGAAACTAACACACTATTGTAAAGCAATCATACTCCAATAAAGATGTTAAAAAAGAAATGAAAAGGGCAATCTGCCATGCAGGGAAGTGTTAACCCAGCAGGCCAACATTGCTCAAATCCTTCACACTCCCAAGAAAAGGTTGTCTTCAGGACTGACCCTTGTCCAGCTCTTGGGAGATAAGCTCTACATCTTTGGAATACTTACCTGGTAAGAGAGTGTATCCCTAAGGCTGTAGGCCATGAGGTAACAGCTTGATCAGATAAATTATGTAAACTATATAATTTACAGTGAACATTTGGTTTTGCTCTGTGAGGGACTACAGTCTGAGTAACTAAGGTCACTCTTGTAAGCAAGCACCACATGCATGTGTTATTGAGCCCCCACTAAAAACCCTGGACTTCAGTGAACTTCTCTGGTTGGCAATATTTAGCACATTTTGTCACACATTGTTGCTCGGAGATTTAAATGTATCCATGCCACTCCACTGAGAGGACACCTGAAAACTTGTGTCTTGTTTCTCCTGGAGTTTGCCTCATAAAACCCTTTCCCTTCACTGATTTTAATTGGTAACTTTTGTAATAATAAACCATAAATACAAGTTTAACAGATTTTCTGAGTCTGGTGATCTTTCCTGTGAATCATTGAGCCTGGGTGCTGTCTTGGTGATCCCTGACACAGACCCAAATTTCATCCTTAGAATATTGAAAAAAATAAAAGAAATTCAGTAATTTATAATACTTGCAACCAAATGCATAAATATATAAAATTTTAAGAAAAAGGTCCTCCTTTCCCCCTTTTTAACGTTTCTGAGAACATATTGGGTATGTGAGAAGTTGTGTTAACTCTTTCACAAGTCACAAGGATACTCTGTAGTTCAGTGACTCACATTGAATCACATTAGAGAGTTTTACAGCATCAAATATATCCATCCAACTTAGTTAGAGTCAAGTTGATCAGGTCTCAGCAACTGAGGTTGGAGGGGGGCGGACAGGCATTGTCAAGCACAACTTTACCATACTTGATAAGGTTCATTGCATGAGAGAGCTATCTGAAGGAGAGAATTGGAAAAATAACACCATTTTACTACTCATCATTTGAGTTGGCATGGAAACATTGTTTCAACAAGTTGGCATGATGACCATCTTCCCCATGATCCTGAAGAACCAGAAGGGTAGGGCTTAAAATTTGGGTACATAATTTAGAAGGTTGCTGACACTTGATACAATGTAATACTTTTCTGATTTGGATTCTTACTTTTTCTTCTATTTATAGTTATGTACTTTTCTTGAAAATAAATATTTCCTGCTTACTATTCTGGATATATTACTCTAACTTAATCACCTAGCACAATCATTTTTCATGATAATTGCTTTTGCAAGCCATTCAGTTTACTATATAGCAGTTATAGAAAATTCTCCCTTGGGCTTATTCCTATTTGCCAAATAGTTCACTTTCTATTCTCCATGTTTATTTGCACCCTTTAAAATGTACTGATTTTAATAATATCAGATATAAAACATGCCTTAAAGTTATTTTGTTCTGAGTCTTCAGATGCCACTGAGAAAGGTAAAAGAACAAAGGTGAATGCTTGAGTGAATAAAGGTGAATGTTTGAGTAAATAGAGGCCAATGCTGACACACTATGCATACTATACACTCTCAGTGTATCATAACTACTATAAATTTAGGAAGGAAGGTTATAGGAATAAAAACTTAATATAAGCTTCCTATTGACTCTCAAGATTTGGTAATTTGATGGTTTATTATCTGTTTAGCCTACGTTTTAGGTTGAACTGTGTGAAATTGCCATTTATTTCAATCTTTTCAAGCTATAGTAATACAATGTGGTTCCAAAGCAACTATTTCCTCTGAGACCGTAAGTTTCTTAATGGCAGGATTCATATCCATTTTATCTTCTGCATCTGTACATTTTTTGAAAATAGCTTTGTATATAATATAAAACATATTTATAAGGAATATTTATAACATTTCTGACTGGATGACATCAATTTCATTTCCTAATTGCACCTTGCTTTTGTTTTGTAGAGTTGCCTCTCTTCCGTCATATACAGTCTTGGTGGGTAGTGACACTGGTGACAATCTCCCCCTATGAAAGTAAAAGTATTGAGGACCTCCCTCTCTCTGCTAGGTGATGGGCTCATGAACCTAAGCCAGGTCAATTGACCACCTGGATAACTTTAATACACAAGCAAATAATACCAGAATGGGAAGAGTGTGAAGTAATAGTGGAGTAATCACCAGAATGTTTTACCCTCAATGTTTGCTCTTTGGTTTCTGCTGCCTGTTCTCTGCAGCCCTGTGGCTCCTTCCCACCTCCCATTGTGAGCCTCCAGCCTCTAGCCAATTCTGGGATCCTCCTAATACTCTTCCCAACAACTGTTTTTCTTTTAAGTTAGAATTTATTTCTATTGCCTCTAACGAAGAACACTACTGATAGGGTATTTGTGGTTTTACTCATTGACTCATATTCACAAGTCATGAATGAATAAATATGAGTAAGTAAATACATAAATCAAGTTCTATGAAAAGTGAAGAAAATACTGTTTATCTAATAAGACTTCAAAAATATTTAATTTACCTGTAAATTAATCCTTACAGGAAAAATTTTAGCAATCCTTACAGAAAAAATTTTAGAGCAATAATCTCCTACTCAGATGTGTTGAAGAATGATTTTTTCTTCAGAGTTTTTACAGCTGCTTCTTTTCTGCTATTTATTTCAGTCAGAAGAATATAGGCAAGGGAAAGATGAAATATAATCTAAAGCAGCTGAATGACTAACTATACTCCTACTTCCTAACATTCAATCAATTGATCATTCAGCAGACATTTATTGAGTTCTTAATATGTCTTAAGCATTATACTTTGCCTTGTAGGTACAAGGTTGAATAAACACAAGATGATGACAAAATACCTGTCCTAAAGAGGAATCAGTCCATTAGTGGAGGGAGAAGTATATAAGATGAAATAGCATAAGCTCTGTGTTGGATTTCTGTGCAAATGTCATGGAGGCCTAATGAGAGAGCATCTAACTGGGAAGAAGGAAAATAAGTATGTCAAAGCAGAGAAGATGATGCCTGGGTTCAATATTGAAAGAGGGAAGAGATTTTTACAGGTGGAAGGAACAAAGGTTAAGGGGATATTCATTAGTCATAAGGGGTATATCATGGAGAAGTAATATAGGCATTTTAAAATGGATGAGTGGATTGATGAAAGACAGTGTGCAGGTTACACGAACATTTTGAGTTAACTGTGATTTTTAAAGATTCTTACTCTCTCTTATTAATCCACATAAGTAAATTGTAAATTTAAGTTCAGGTATTTCCCTGACCATGTTACACATGAGTAATGTAAGTACACCATACATTTGCAACATAAATCTGCAAATTTTCTGTAGAGACTCAGAAATTTATCTGAAAATTGAATTATCCTCTATGAACAAAACTGAGTTTGAACACTAACCATGTTACGTGCTTATTCATTTTTATCCAACAAGACATACTCCTTCTCATACTTTTAGCCATTAGGCCAGCTAACATCAATTTTATATAGCTTCCACATCCATCTCCAACATACTTGAGCTATAGAGGTGAAGTTTAAGATGAAATTCTCTGAACTCAGCCTTGAGTATATGTGATTTTGGAGAGTGTGGAAGGGAACTAGGAAGAATTGATTGAGAGATGTTACTATGCTGTCATCATGATGCTGCTAATGATCTTATGTTCACAGGCAATCAGAAAATGTCTTTCTCCTTAGATGTCTATCTTTCCCCTTATTCAATTCATTTGTGTTAAACGTGTACAAGAACTTGTAATGATATTCTTTATTATGTACATCACACACTCACTTTCTCTATCCGTGTTCTTTTCTGTCTTCTATCTATGATGTGGGAGTTTTTGTTTAGCCAAAACCATTTACTACTTTATCAGTCCTATTTAAACAGGTGTGTAAAATGTATGCAAATTATAGCTGACCTTTGAACAACACTTGGCTTGAAATGGGCACATCAGCTTATACATGGATTTTTTTCAGCAAATATATACTACAGTATCACATGATTTGCAGTTGGTTGAATAAACAGATGTGGAATCTTGAAGACCACCTGTAAAGTTATATGGGGATTTTGACCTCGTGAAAGGTGGGGACCCCTAACCCCTGCTTGTTCAAAGGTCAACTGTGTATGAAAACATTGTAGGACTATCATCACTAAGAGTTGAAGGCTTTAGTTACTATAACTATAATTGAATATGGCTGCTTACCTTAGGACAGAAGGAATGAAATCAGGTAGTGTCAAAGGGACAACTCATGCCAAAATTTCTCAGATTATTTGTATTTGCACTCTAGGAATACAGGACACCTATTCTCTCAATTATGGGTGACATTGGAATAAAGCCACTGACTTGAATGCTATGTTTACTGCTGGTATGACTGGTTGTTATTCCTACTCTTAAGAGTGTGTTGTGTATCCTGCCTAAGATGTGGTAATTGAGCTATCCATGTCCAGCCATGGAGAACAGAATGGGATGATTTACACCAAGAGTTGGGGGTTGAGACAGAAGAAAATACTTAAACAAATAGCCACCCTGCAGTTTACTGATTGCCAGAAAAAGGACAGTAGTTTGGCCAGACACACCAGCTTTATTTGGTTGAATTTAACATTCCGAAATTAGGCTATCCTTCTACCCAAATGATATAAGAGTGCTAATAACCCTAGCAAAAAGAGGAGCTTCTTATTGGTGACAGGAGCAATGAGAACAGAACTTCTCTGAAAAAGAAGTAGTCATAGTGTGGTCTTTTGGGGACAAACCATCTAGGGGAGTGTCTCTCAGCTTACATATTTGCCTCCAGGGTGGAGTTTCATGTGTGTAATATTACCCATGGTAGGTGTTTGGTGATCATGCCCTAGTGAAAAGGCAGCTGGAGTTTCAGTTGCCCAGAGAACAAAGTCTTAAGTGAAGACAATCTAGATTTATGTTTAGATAGATGTTGTTACCCCAGGCACTAAAAAAGACAGAGGAAATATCAAAAGGACTATGTGCTCTGGGTTTGACTATATGCTGGGGGAATGGGAGAGATACTAGAACTTCCCCATTCTGAAGCAAAGATACCTCTCTATTCTCCCCTGGAGCCTTAGAACACATTTTCGCTGAACATCTTACAGAGAAAAACTCTAAAGAGAGTGCTCACTTTTCTATGAAAAGTTTCAACTTGTATTGAAATTTAGACAACCTGTCTCAATTTGTTCTGAAATTTAGATAGCCATCTTCGTACAGTATTTGCTAGAATCGTATTTGCTAGAATCTTCTTTTTGAGCTCAAAATCAGGAAGAAAGAATCTAATTATAAAAAGTTTTTTTTTAAATTTCTGGTCAAAATAGTCTAACATTTTTCTAACAACTCAGTTCTTTAAAAAAGTTATTTTTAATGCTCTTCTACTTTTAATGATCTTCTGTCATGTTGTAATGAAGGGTATAATAGCAGGAAATTGAATAGTTTTTCTTAAGTAGGATTTCTTCACCTTAGGTTAGCAAATAAATGGTTTCTTGTTTGCTTCTCTCTCACTCATTTTTCTAGGATACATGTTATATATTTATATCTTATTTTTTATCTGAGATTAAATTCATCTTATTTTCTTCTATGATTCATTTTATCCAATGCCTATATTCATTTAACATTCTGCCTCCTTTTTTAAATTGAAATGTAGTTGACATACAATATTATGATGTTAGTTTCAGGTGTCCTACATAGTGATGACATTTGCATACATTTGAAATGATCACCATAAGTCTAGTAACGATCTATCCCATAAAAATTTATTACAATATTATTGACCATATTTCTTATGCTATATATTATATCCATGTGACTTACTTATTATATAACTGGAGGTTCATACCTCTTAATCCCCTTCATCTATTTCATCCACCCGTCACTCCCTTCCCCTCTGAACTACCCATTTGTTCTCTATATCTATAGCCTGCTTTTTTGTTTGTTTGTTTTTTTAGATTCCACATATAAGTGAGATCATATGGTATTTGTCTTTCTCTGACTTATTTCACTTCCATTTAGATCCACCCATGTTCTCACAAATGACAAGATTTCATTGCTTATGGCTGAGTAATATCCATTGAATATATATATATATATATATATATATATATATATACATACTACATCTTCTTTATCCATTCCTCTGTTGATGGACACTTAGGTTGCTTTTATATCTTGATATTGTAAATAATACTTCAAGAACATAGGGTTGCATATATCTTTTCCAATTAGTGTTGTTGTTTCCTTTGGGTAAATACCCAGATGTAAAATTGCTGAATTATATGGAAGTTATATTTTTAATTTTTTGAGGAAACTTCATACTGTTTTCCACAGTGGCTGCAGCAATTTATATTCACACCAACAGTGTATAAGGGTTCCCTTTTCTCCACATCTTCACCAACACTTTTTATTTGTTGTATTTTTGGTGATAGCCACTCTGACAGGTGTGAAGTGGTATCTCACTGTGGTTTTGTTTTGGAGTTCCCTGATTATTGCTGATGTTGAGCATATTTTCACATGTCTGTTGGCCATTTGTATGTCTTCTTTGGAAAAATGTTTATTCATCTCCTCTGCCCATTTTTAAATCAGGTTGTTTGGGGGTTTTTTTGGTGTTGAGTTGTATGAGTTCTTTGTATATTTTGGATATTAACCCATTATTGGATATATTGTTTGCAAATATCTTTTTCCATTTATTAAGCTGTCTTTTTGTTTTGCTGATAGTTTCCTTCACTGTGAAAAACCTTTTTAATTTGATGTAGTCCCTTTTGTTTATTTTTGCTTTTGTTTCTCCTGCCTGGGGAAAGATCCCCTAAAATATTGCTAAGACCAATGTCAAAGAGTATATTGCCTATGTTTTCTTATATGAGTTTTATGGTTTCAGGTCTTACATTTAAGTCTTTAACCAATTTTGAGTTTATCTTTGTATATGGTGCGAGATAGCAGTCTAGTTTTATTCTTTTGTATGACTGTACAGTTTTCCCAGGACCACCTATTGAAGAGACTCTTTTCTCCATTGCTTCCTATGTTGTAAGTTAATTGACTATATAAGTGTGGGTTTATTTCTGGGCTCTCCATTCTATTCCATTGATATGTGTGTTTGTTTTGCACCAGGGCAATTCTGTTTTGATTACTGTAGCTTTATCGTGTAGTTTGGAATCAGGGAGTGTGATATCTCCAGCTTTGTTCTTCTTTCTCAAGATTGCTTTCGTTATTTGGGGTCTTTTGTGTTTCCCTATAGACTTTAGAACAGTTTGTACTACTTCTGTGAAAAAATTTCTTTAGTGTTTTGATAGGGGTTACATTGAATCTGAAGATTACCTTGGGTGATATGATCATTTCAACAATATTAATTCTACCAATCCATAGACACAGTGTATCTTTCTATTTGTTTGTGTCACCTTCAATTTCTTTCATCAGTGTCTTCTAGTTTCCAAAGTACAAGTCTTTCACCTATTTGTTTATTGTGTTTATTATTTTCTTTATATAGTATACTATTATGTCATGTGCAAACAGTTACACTTTAACTCCTTTCTTTCCAATTTGGATTCCTTTTATTTCTTTTTCTTGTATGATTGCTATGGCTAGTACTTCCAATACTATGTTGAATGAAAGTGGCAAGAGTGGACACCCTTATCTTATTCCTGATCTTAAAGGAAATGCTTTCAACATTCTGCCTCTTTTTGCTAAACATCTTATTTGTGCTCTGCGTTGTATTTGATGTTGGGCTGAAGATGTGGCCTATATTTGAGAAGAATTTGAGGGAGGTTAGATATATGTTTTCCTTTCTCAACCAGCAGAAGGGAAAAATCAATGGGATATTTTTTTTCTAACTTTGAACATTAGAGCTCTACCATAAGAGAAAAGGACTTAGATCCAAGAAATCTAATTTCTAATATTATTTCCTCTATTTACTGTAAGACTGTTGGAAAAGTTACTGAATCTCTCTGAGTCTCAGTTTTTCACATCAATAAAATGATTATAGTTAATATTTACTTCAGAATGGCTTTGAAGTTCAAATGGGATAATACTGGTGGAAGTACTTCATGAAATGTAAAGTGTTATATACAGGTGAAACAGTACTGCTGTATTAGTTAATAAATGTCTATTGACAATTTTGAACCCATGAAAACATAGATACCTTTAATGAGTTCTTGGTGTATTAAGTAAATATATTTATTGTCTACTATGCACCAGACACATTTTTATGGACGGGGTATATAACAAGAAATAAAATATGCTCTCCAAGAGTTAGGCAAGATGATGTAGCCATAACTGCTTTTAAAGGATTAGAAATAATTCTCTTTTCCCATAGGGATTCTTCAGCAAAAGAGTGGATTTGTTCAATTAGGTTTAGTCCTCTGAACATAAAGGTCATAGTTTGGCCTCAACACTTCAGACTGGCTATTCTCCTGGAAAACAAGCCAACATTCTACATTTTTCCTGTGACCTTTTTTTCACCTGACTTGGGTTTTTTGGATTGCAGTGAACTTTGTTCTCTTGACTTCAATACTAGCTTTTTCCCCATGTCTTATCTGCTTTTGACTTTTTTCTGATGTCACTTGTGTGTGTTTATCTACTAGTTGCCTGACTTCAATTAACAACTAGGTAAGTCATTTGTTCTAACTTATGCTACAACTCAATTTCACAGCCTTGCCCTACCCCAATAATCCCAAGGACCTAACCTGTTCCCAGTTTTGGAGTAATGAAGAGGTTGTAAGTTCACTATTGCTTCTTCCTTAAGGGTACTTATTTCAGCAGTTCAATTTTTGACATAAAGCACCAGAGCACCTAAAGAACTATTGTAATTGCAGGGTTAACATACACTCATGCATTTAGGAGGAGGTAGTTAATGATTTCTTGAATACTCACAGTTTGATGTTTTCCATTTTCTCTGTACAAAAGTTGTAGCATTATAACTTTTAAAGGCACAAATAGTAACAGGAGCCAGGATTATTTGTAGGAAAGACTGATGGTATATCTTCTATTAAATTACATTATTCTGAAAACTCAGATTTTATTTATGTTTCTCTATGTTTATATTTACCTATGAGAAAAATCATAAAGTAATTGGCTTAAGAAATACTTCCTTTATCAGATTATTTGGGGACATGCCTAACCACCAATGAAAAATAGCGACTTTATCTTAACAAATTTATTCCCAATCTTTCCTCCTATGTGAAGAATGTTGTATGGAATTGGAGGAAGGCTTGTCTCTCTTCCAAGATCAGAATTGTATGTTGCAAACACTGTCAAAGACACAGAAGAATATGGGCTTCCCTGGTGGCACAGTGGTTGAGAGTCTGCTTGCCGATGCAGGGGGCAGGGGTTCATGCCCCGGTCCGGGAAGATCCCACATGCCGCGGAGCGGTTGGCCCCGTGAGCCATGGCCGCTGAGCCTGCGTGTCGGGAGCCTGTGCTCTGCAACGGGAGAGGCCACAACAGTGGGAGACCAGCGTACCGCAAAAAAAAAAAAAAAAAAAAAAAAAGACACAGAAGAAGAAACCGTGTCCACATAAATTGATGGGTGTAACAGATACTTAGAGGTAATTAGAACTATCAATCTCTTGGAGCTTTTCATTTATTGCAGCAGTAGCCATAGATGGTATCACCAAACCAAATATTCTTTGGTATTGCATTTACACAGAGGGTCAGGAATCATGTCAGTGTGTAAGCCTGCCCTAGTTGGGCTGGCATTAAGTACACAGAAACCAGTGAAGACTTGGTTGTAATAAGTTCCTTCAGGAGTTTGAGTTCAATTTTTGTTACTGGTGCATTGTTCTGGTTAAAAATTTTCTTTGACTTGCTTGAATTCTTATTATGCAGACTCTTGTCTGGGCCCCCATTCCCTTGTGGCCTGCCTATCCTGTAAGTTCCAGGGTTTCTCTATGTCACTTAATAGTTAAGACTTCTGATGACTATTCTCCTTACTTTGGGACTCTTATGCTATAATGCTCCCTGAATTGAACTGAGGAAAATAAAATTATTTATCAGAGTTGGTATTTTACCTCTTCTGCATAGTTTCTATTCAAAGTTAGTTACTTCTTCGGTATATTTTTATTCTCAAGATATTCTAGTGCTGAAAAGCTCTTCAGTACCTCTTAAGTCAATTGATCCATAAGTAGTAATTCTAAAACTGTAAGTCTTATGATTTTTTAAACTTAAAATCGTATATTGGTTTACTTCTTAGTTGTTTCAGGTACCTGTTCTAATGTTTGAACTTATTCTGAAATTTGCTTTTATTGTAGAGCGTGTAATTCAGTCAATTCACTAAAAGGATAAATGCTCTTAGGAAAGAAAAAATACACAACTTCTCTTTGACAAGAACTCAAATTCAAAGGCCAAAGTTTATTGGTAATTTTTTGGTTTTTTAGCTTTTCTTGAATAGACAGATATGGCTGGAACCTAACAGCAATTCCAGACAGATTTGACAATTTACCAGGAGACTGCAGAATGACTTTGATGCTTTTGAAAATACAGCTAACAGGCATCTCAACTAGGGTCATCATCAGTCAACTGTTCAGCTTGACAGTCTTTTTCAATGTTTAGTCAAGACTGCACTGGAGTATATTTTTTTCTTTGAAGAATTTTTATGATATTTTCCCTAGAGCATCTGCTTTTAAAACTTAAAAATAGATACAGCATTCTAAATCTGGGGCACAAAACCATATCTGAAACTTGATGCCAGTCCAATAAGTATGATTTAACATGAAATAAGTGAGTAAAATATTGAGAAGCTTTTTAAGGTTTTTAAATAGTTCATGTACTGCCAGTACATTCTTAACAATGACTGATGCAAATGTAGCCCTACTTATTTTCTCTTTGCCGTGTAGCTCTCTCAAAATACTTTGACCATCATTATCATCATTATTATGATCAAAAAACTTTAAGAGCAAATTACACGCATTGTATGTAGACTTTTTTAAAGCAAGTGATCTTTTTTTTGAGCAGTGGACAATCTAATAAAAATATTATTGGCACAGGTTATTTCAAAATACCTTCATTGCAATATGATGATAGTGATGGGTGCCAAGTTTCTTTCTCTATTCCACTGTGAAGCCACAGCATGGCTAAGTAGAGGCTGCGAGTTTTCAGTACACAATTCATTTTAATTGCTCGAGAAAGAAGTACACTCAAGTTCAAAGATGAATTTCATAACCCCAATTACCAGTTATAAAGACATAATAGAAAAATTATCTAAATCAGTTATATTTGCTCAGAAGCACCTGATATAAAACTCCAATTGTGATGAAAGTCCTTTTAATTAAATTGCCAGTTAAGTCAACAGTAAAATTATTATTTAATCTAGAACCAACACATTTATATAAATTACAATGAAAATCATTAATAATTAAAAACTTTAAAAATAAAATTTGTTAGTGCTAAGAAATTTTAGAAAATCTGTGTGGTATGTTCAGAACACAAAATAGTAATGCTTTGATAAGATAGGTTTCATCAAATATAATTAAATACAGCAAGAGTTGTGGTGATATCTTAGGATATTTAGGTAAACTTTTCTCAAATAACCAATCAACCATCTGAAATGATGATATATTGTATATCATCTCTCTCTCTCACACACACATATATGTACATACATACATACATATATCTATATATCTATCGGTTATACAAGCTTCCCTGGGAAGGGGGTACCCTTGTGAGTAGCAGCTTTCTCTGTAGCTGAGACTAAACCTGTTGCTGGGGCAACAAGTCATCCATTGAAGGAAGATTCTGGCAGCTCATCTCCATGTTCATAAATACAATTCTATAAGCCAGTTTAACTGATATCCTTGGACAGTGCTGATTAGAAGGAAAAAATAAGTGGAGAAGTTGCCACACTAACAGAAATAACTTTAAACATGTTAAAATTGGGAAGAATTCTCTGAAATTAAAAAAATGAGTCAATTTAATAGTCTGGCAGATTTAACAACAACAGCTTCCAAAGGCACTATTATAGTACTCTAGAATAATAATTGATGTTCTTACTGATAATCCTGAATCAACAAGCCAAAAATCTATTCATCAGCTTCTGTTATTTTCTTGTAAAATATTTTGGTGCTTTAAAGTTTAAGTTCAGTTATCTAGAAACATTTTTATTGGTCTTTCTATCACCTTATGCTAGAGGTTTCAAATCTGGCTGTGGGCAAGGTGAGGAGCAGCAAGAGGTGTTGCAGGTGCTATGATGCTGTGAATCAGTGAACCACACTGTGTGGCCTGTTCTCAAGAGGGGAAATAAAGGACAGAGTCCAGAACTGAGCTACTTGTTAAAGGGGCCAAAGTGAGGGTGGGAACCAGTTTGGAAATGAAAAAAAGAGCAAGAGTGGGTAGAATGGATGAACAAATATTGTTAGAACATACACATACAAGGCAAATCTGAAGGAATTTGCAAGGCAGAGAGTGGGTACCCATGGGGGCTTTTGGTACAGTTTACCACAACAACCTGAAGAGGGTGACCTAGAATGAAGAATATGTTAAAAAGTTCTGGCATAGGGCCAGATATTCATATATTATGAATTATGCCATGTGAGGAAGCATTGTTAGTGTATTAGTTTCCTGGGGCTGCTGTAACAAAGTACCCAAAACTAGGTGGCATAAGACAACAGAAATTTGTTGTCTCACAGCTCTTGAGGCTAAAGTCAGAAAGCAAGATGTCAGCAGGGCTATCCTCTCTCTGACAGCTCTAGAAGAGAATCCTTCCTTGCCTTTTCTAGCTTCTGGTGTTTACTGGCAACCCTTGGAATTCCTTGGCTTGTAGATGCATCACACCAGTTACCTGGCATTTTCTCACTTTGTTTTCACATTGTTTCCCCTCTGTGAGTGTTCAAATTACCCCTCTTCATAAGGACAACAGTCATATTGGAGTAGGGGCCACCCTAATGACCTCATTTTAACTTGATTATCTCTGTAAAGACTCCATTTACAAATAAGGCCATATTCTGAGGTACTGGGGATTAGGACTTGTTGAAATAAATTTCTAGGCCCAAGATAGAGCCACTCCTGGTGGGATGCCATGTCAGCAAACCAGAACTTAGATAACTTTTGTGTTCCTGTAAATACTCCCCTTTACCAGAAACACAGTATGTCCAGCCAGGCAATGCCCAACTGCCAAGAATCTGTAATGATTTCTTTGTTCTAAATAAGGTCAGATATGCAATCCCAGCCAACCAATTTAGGCCAAATACTCTTCCCTTATTCCCTGATTGCCTTCTTTTATTATAAAAGCTCACAGTCCTGTTCCTTGCCTTGTAGTTCTCTGGACTCTTGAGAGGGCAGACTGTCTACTTCATGAAGCAAAAAAATAAAATTTGCTTAGACCAGTTAAATTGTACTCTGAATATTTTAACAGATTTAAGCATATCATTTTGAGGGAACACATTTCAACCCATAACAGGTAGATTCTCATTAATCTTACTCCACATGCTTTAAAATTTCATAGAGTTCATTCAGATTTTGTCATCGTGTTGTCTATCCCTTTTAATTTTTGATTTTATACATTTTGTCTTTTATGGAATTTTTTTGACTTTTACTGAAAGCTTGGAAGCGTTATCCTGGAGTTGGTATCCAGATACCAGTTTGAACAATGCTGTTGTTCTGCTCTCTTGAATGTATACTGCATGCTGATTTAGCAGTTTCTCTTAATATTTTTAGGAAAATGTTTAGAGGAAAAAGGAAATCAGATAAAAGTTGAGCAATGATTTGGTGAGGTGGATTTGGATTATGTCACTATGTAAGCTCAAATCTCTATAATAAATCCCTTATTTCATATATCTCCTAGTGGTTCTGCTTCTCTGATCAAACCCTGACTGATGCAGTTGTTAGAGGAAGCAGCAGCTCAAACTCTGAAAATCAGTTAGAATTATTTTTAGATCCAACCCATCCAGAAAGTGAATCAAGTACAATTTTGAAGGACAATTTGATATACCACAGAAAGTAGATAAAGCATCAGAATTGATGTGATCCAAAGCTGTGTTTTGGCCAGCTTTTGTTTGGTAGTTGTTTCTCTCCTGTATTTGACCTAATAAAGTCAGGGGTTTGCTTCAACTAAGCCATTTGTCATTGTCTATAAATCTGTTCTATGTTTGTTGCAGATACCATGTAACAAAGTAATGATTAATAAAAATATTCAAAACAGGCATCAACTCTCTCTTACTGACTTCCAGTTTATTAATGCATGAACACATATGAATGTTTTTTATTCAAAGACACTGTATCTATTAAGGACTAAAGTGTAGTTTTAAACTATAGTAGCCACCAAACAACAACCAAAAAAAAAAAAAAAACCCAGAAAAATGTGATTCATACCAGGCTTTCTTTGTGAACGATAAAATGTGACTAATAGTTCTCTAAAGAAAAAAATGCACAACAAAGGCTACTTACCTAAGTAACATTTTATGCCAAAATAGCACAGTGATTTATAATATTATAGGCCATTTCAGAAGTTGCTACAGGACCTCGTGCAGATAGTGTACTGTGTGGTGCAAATTACAGTGATTTGTGGAAGTGTAGAGTGGAAGACTGGAGCAATAAAGAAGGAAGAATAATGTTCTTCCTTGAATCACTGGGGAAAAGCACAGCTCAGCACACACTCCCAGGCAACTTTGAATAGTACAGTGCATTGAAGTTCAAGTCTCTGAAATGTTAAACCTAAATGACAATGAGATTACATTAGAAAAATAATCAAGATGACAAGCAGCTCAGTTGATGCTGTGAATAGTATCTTCATAAAAATCACTTATGGTGTGGTACACTGGGAAGCACTGCAAGTTATTAGGTGAGGGAAATAGTATTTACTTCTTAAATAACTGAGGGAAGGGGAGCCAACCACGAGTCAGAATTTGGCTGGGCAAAGAATTTTTAATCTAGGCTTCAATCATGACCCATTTCTTGATTCATTGTGTGACCCTCAGAAAGTTGAAGGTAGATTGGATGAAGTAGTGAGTCTAATTCTGTCTGCCGCACAAGTGAAAAGGAGAATCATATGTTCAGGAAGTAGGAGGCTCTCAGTAGCCTCACCCCAAGAAAGAAGAAATGCCTCATGCCCTTCATAGCCTTTGTGAATGCTGCCATGTCTGTGTTTCATCCTCTGGCCGCATAATCCTGTAAATTAGGAAGTAAGAATGTGTAATGAATGGGCAGGATTGGGCAAGGAATCATGTTCCATGCACGCCTCTGTGACACTTCTAGATACTTCTCTAGGCAGTTGTGAATATACCCAAGTGAATCTTTAGGATATCTTAGTCATATGAAAGAAAATGCAAGAGTGAAAGAAAGAGAAAGGGACATATTTTCCCTTTTAAGTTAAGGGGACATGTTTCACATCCTTCTGGGTTTAAAGGGGATGTTGCACTCTTAAATTTGAATGACTTTTGAGCACCTGCAGAACAAAATATTGTGAATTCAGAGTAATATATCTGGAGAAAAGTCAAGAGAAAAAACAGATTGTGCATCTAAGGAACTCATGCCAGTTGGTATTCACAGCATGCAGGAACAGTCAGCAATGTGTGTCTTTGTTAAGAACACTTATTTGTTTAAATGGGGGCTTCCTTCTAACAAGAGGCACTGACATTTAAAACAGGTTTGGGAAAGTGTCTGATGAATGTGTGTTCCTTTGCTTGAATTAATGCTGAACCAACAGGCTGAAGAGTTTGGAGGAATTTGAATCCTGAAGGTGCATTTCAATGGCCAGAAGAACTGAGAAATTATTTATCATCATGAAGACTTTGTTTTCAAATTGTAAACTGGGAATAGTACCTGCCTCATAGTTTCTGCCTCATAGACTTTTGCAAAGATTCAACTAAATAGGAGATAACGCATGGAAATCACTTAGCTTGGCAGTTGGAATATAGTCCACAGATGTTATCTGTCATTCAATTACTCTCATGAGAATAGAAATTCAAACAGAAATGCCATGAATTAACCTTCTCTCACAATGTTATTGAAGTAAACATTGACCAAATAAACTCAAAGAGCTTGGTAGTAAGTGGAGCACAAATAGGTTTGTGACTTTCAGAGTGAATTTTGAACAGACGTTAAGATACTAGGGCAATTCATAATCCAGTAAAATAAATGGCTTAACATGCCACCTTGGTTAAAATTCTTTGTAATGTAAACATTTTGTACTCTTTCCCTATTTTATTTAGGAAAAATTTATTTTTAGTAAGGAGACTCCATCTGTTTGTAAGTGCCCATAAAGGGAAAGAAATTTAAAGTCAGCAAGAGAAGATATTTTTATAGTTTCGTGATATATTGAATGTGCTTCAAATAATTTTACCTGAAAGCCATCAGGGGAATTGCTAATGCCATCAAGTCTGACAAGAATTTCTGATCTCAGTACCTTTCCAGGCTACATAGTTGTTATAATGTTTAATTATTTCCTTAAATAGTTGATTTCATTTAAAATGTATTTTGTTTACGATCAACAGTTGATAACATCTTGATCATTTTAAATAGTTATCCTTCAGTGTTCATATGCTCTGTACTTCTTGCTGAATATTTATATTTCTTATAAGATGGGCTCAAAATATTACCTTGATCTTTTTGGTTAATAATATTAAGAGTTATTTAAGAATGATAGTTTATTTGTATGCTTTAAGAAAGCATTTATCTAGTATTATGATGTCTTTTGAGAAATATTCTCAATTTTTAAAAATCAAATTGTATCTGGATTCGTCTTCATAGTGATTTATATGTTGAAATGACATTCTTATAAATGAGATCCCAAATTTTTATAGATATTTCCCCAAGAATATAAACAGAGAAAACAACTGTGATTCATAGATAAAATACAGTTTAATTATTGTGAGGAAGGAGAGAGGAGCAGATATCCCATGTCCCTTCTTTTCCTAATCCACTCATTCTTTAATGAACTCCTAAAAATCCCTTTTTTTAGGTCGAGCCTCTCTGGTCCTTTTGCTATAGGTTAAAAGTAAGAACTGTTCTGCCCTCTATCACCTTCTCACGTTAATTACCTCTACATACCTCAGTTTTCTTATCTATAAAATAGGGCTAGTAAATTGTACCTACCCCATGGGGTTGTGAGAGACAAAGAAGTGTAGAGTGTCTGAATTGATGCCTTGCAAAAAAAGTGCTTATGAAATATTGACTATATCATCGTCATCACCATCATCATCATCATTATATTTTGGTCTCTATTTCAGTTAGTGTAGCTGCATCCACCCTAACACTAATGAAAAATCCTAGGAATCCTCATTCTTCTCCCCAACCTCCATTTGTTATTAACCATTTCCTCCTTTCCTTTCCTGCTACACTGCCCTAGTTCAAACCTCCCTCATCACTACCCAGAACAGTTCCAACAGCCCCTTATCTGGTCCCCCTTCCTTCACCTTGTATTCTGTAATTTATGCTCCCCTAGCCCTACAGTTCCAGTTCTGAAACAGACCTCATTAAAATTCTGAGCCCCCATGCCACTGTGTGGTTTGGACAAACCCCTCCATATTCCTTGGTTTCTTCATTTGAAAACAACTATTTGCATTTCTTATGTGGAAATGTTGCAATGCTGAAATGCATTCAGAACACTTTGATTTCATAAAGTACCATGCAACACTGGTTATTATTAAGATGAAAACTAACAGAAGCCAGGTTTAGAATGGTTATAAATAAATATTAGACACAATTGGGTTTATCTTTACATTTTCAAAATAATTTACATCATTCATTAAATAAAATTACATATATATAGTCTGGAGTAAGATTGGGCCACATATAAAAAAGAGAATGTCAGGAAAGTGTAAATCACTTATTACATGATTATTTTTGTTTGCTACTATTTGCCAGAACTGAGGACACAAAGACAGGAGCTCAAAGTGTCTGTTCTATTTTTACTCTTAGTATAAAAATAGCACACTCAAACTGGGACTCAAATTAAGGAGTGGATTTGACCTAAAATGACAGCACATTTATTAGCTGAAAAATCTTAAACTCAACATATGGAACACTACTACCACTGCTGTTCTCACTGCTGCTATTGGAAATGCCTAATCACAACTACTTATTTTGAGTACTTACATGTGCAAGGTCATGTGGTAAGCATTTAAAAACATTGTCTCATTTTATTCTTTTTCATTTTAATTTATTTTTAATTAATTTTTATTTTATATTGGACCATAGTTGATTTACAGTGTTGTGTCAGTTTCAGGTGTAAAGCAAAGTGATTCATTTATACATATATCTATTCTTTTTCAAATTCTTTTCCCATTTAGGTTATTACAGAATATTGAGCAGAGTAGGTCCTTGTTGGTTATCTATTTTTTAAAAAGTTTTTTTATTTTATTATTTGGCTGCGTTGGGTTTTAGTTGCAGCACATGGGATCTTTGCAGCATGTGGGCTTCTCTAGTTGTGGCACACAGGCTTATCTCTAGTTGTGGCATGCAGGCTCCAGACTGTGTGGGCTCAGTAGTTGTGGCACGTGGGCTTAGTGGCCCTGTGGCCTGTGTGATCTTAGTTCCCCAACCAGGGATTGAACCCATGTCCCCTGCATTGGAAGGCAGATTCTTAACCACTGGACCTCCAGGGAAGTCCTTGGTTGTCTATTTTAAAACTCCCAATTTATCCCTCCTCCTCACCTTTCCCCTTTGGTAACCATAAGTTTGTTTTCTAAGTCTGTGAGTCTGTTTCTGTTTTGTAAATAAGCTCATTTCATTTTAGATTCTGCATATAAGCAATATCATATGATATTTGTCCTTCTCTGTCTGACTTACTTAGTATGATAACCTCTAGGTCCATACATGTTGCTGCAAATGGCATTATTTCATTCTTTTTAATGGCTGAGATGAGTATTATTCCATTGTATATATGAATGGTAAATGGGATTGTTTTGTTACTTTCTCTTTTTGATCTTTCATTGTTAGTGTATAGCAATGCAACAGATTTCTGTCTATTTATTTTGTATCCTGCAACTTTACTGAATTCATTGATGAGATCTAGTAGTTTTCTGGTAGCATCTTTAGAGTTTTCTATGCATAGTACGATGTCATCTGCAAACAGTGGCAGTTTTACTTCTTTTTCTTCTCTGATTGTGTGGCTAGGACTTCCAAAACTATGTTGAATAAAAGTGGTTAGAGTGGACATCCTTGTCTTTTTCTTGATCTTAGAGGAAATGCTTTCAGCTTTTCATCATTGAGTATGATGTTGGCTGAGGTTTGCTGTATATGATCCTTATTATGTTGAAGTATATTCCCTCTGTGTCCTATCCTGGAGAGTTTTCATCATAAATGGGTGTTGAATTTTGTTAAAAGCCTTTTCTGCATCTATTGAGATGACAATATGGTTTTTATTCTTCAATTTATTGTTGTGTTATATCACACTGATTGATTTGTGGATATTGAAAAATCCTTGCATCCCTGAGATAAATCCCACTTGATCCTTTTAATGTATTGTTGGATTTGGATTGCTAGTATTTTGTTGAGGATGTTTGCATCTATGTTCATTGGTGATGTTGGCCAAAATTTTCTCTTTTTTGTGGTATCTTAACCTGGTTTTGGTGTTGGGGTGATGGTGGCCTCATAGAATGTGTTTGGGAGTGTTCTTTCCTCTGCAATTTTTTGGAAGAGTTTCAGAAGGATAGGTGTTAACTTTTCTCTAAATGTTTGATAGAATTTGCCTGTGAAGCCATCTGGTCCTGGACTTTTTTTGTTGGAAATTTTTAAATCTCTGTTTCAATTTTGGTACTTGTGATTGGTCTGCTCATATTTTCTACTTCTTCCTGGTTCAGTTTTGGGAGATTGTAACTTTCTAAGAATTTGTCCATTTCTTCTAGGTTGTCCTTTTTATTGGCATATAGTTGGTTGTATTTCTGTGGTGTCAATTGTAACTTCTCCTTTTTCATTTCTAATTTTATTGATTTGAGTCCTCCCTTTTTTTCTTGGTGAGTCTGGCTAAAGGTTTATCAATTTTGTTTATCTTTTCAAAGAACCAGCTCTTAGTTTCATTGATCTTTTCTATTGTTTTCTTTGTCTCCATTTATTTCTGCTCTGCTTTTATGATTTCTTTCCTTCTACTAACTTTGGATTTTATTTGTTCTTCTTTCTCTAGTTGCTTTACATGTAAGTTTAGGTTGTTTATTTGAGATTTTTCTTGTTTCCTGAGGTAAGATTGTATTGTTATAAGCTTCCCTCTTAGAACTACTTTTGCTGCGTCCTGTCACTTTTGGGTCATTGTGCTTTCAATTTTGTTTGTCTCTAGGTATTTTTTGATTTCCTTTTTTATTTCTTCAGTGATCTATTTGTTGTTTAGTAGAGTATTGTTTAGCCTCCACATATTTTTGTTTTTTACAGTTTTTTCCTTGTAGTTGGTTTCTAATCTCACAGTGTTGTGCTTGGAAAAGATGCTTGATACGATTTCAATTTTCTTAAATTTACCAAGGCTCACTTTGTGGCCCAGCATGTGATCCTTCCTGAAGAATGTTCTATGTGCACTTGAATGGGTATTCTGCTGCTTTCAGATGGAATGCTCTATAAATATCAATTAAGTCAATCTGGTCTAATGTGTCATTTAAGGCCTTATTGATGATTTGTGTTTTCTTATTCATTTTGTATCTGGATGATCATTTCATCATTGATGAAACTGTGGTGTTAAAGTCCCCCACTATTATTGTGTTACTGTTGATTTCTCCTTTTATGGCTGTTAGTATTTGCCTTATCTGTTGAGGTGGTGCATATATATTTACAATTGTTTTAACTTCTTGGATTGATCCCTTGATCATTATGTAGTGTCCTTTTTTTTTCTCTTGTAACAATCTTTATTTTAAAGTCTATTTTGTCTAATATTAGTATTGGTACTTCAGCTTTTTTTAAAATTTCCATTTGTGTGGAATACCTTTCTTAAGGTAAATATTGATATGTATGTTTTTATTGCCATTTTGTTAATTGTTTGAATTTGTTTTTCTAGGTTTTTTTTCTTTCCTTCCTCTTTTGTTCTCTTCTCTTTTGATTTGATGACTAACTTTAGTGTGTATTTTGATTCCTTATTCTTTTTTGTCTTTGTATCTATTGTAGGTTTTTGGTTTGCAGTTACCATAAGGTTTTGATATAGTGGCCTGTATATAAACAAGATTGTTTTAAGTTGCCAGTCTTTTAATTTCAAATGTATTTCCAATATCCTGAATTTTTACTCTCCTCTTCTCATGACTGCAGGTTTTGATATCATATTTGTGTGTGGATGATTTCCTACCTTTACTGTTTGTTTTCTTTTACCAGTGATCTTTTCCATTTGTAATTTTCTTGTTTCTAGATGTGGTCTTTTCTTTTCTGCCTAAAGAAGTTCCTTTAGCATTTGTTGCAAAGCTGGTCTGGTTTTGCTGAATTCTCTTATCTTTTGCTTGTCTGTAAAGCTTTTGATTTCTTTGTTTAATCTGAAACAGAGCATTGCTGGGTACAGTATTCTTAGCTGTAGTTTCTTCCTTTTCATCACTTTAAATATATCATGCCACTCCCTTCTGACCTCTAGAGTTTCTGCTGAAAAATCAGCTGATAACCTTATGGGAAATCCCTTGTATATTATTTGTTGCTTTTCCCTTGTTGCTTTTAATATTTTCTCTTGGTATTCAATTTTTGTCAGTGTGATTACTATGTGTCTCTGTGTGTTGCTCCTTGGGTTTATCCTGCCTGAGACTCTCTGTGCTTCCTGGACTTGGATGACTGTTTCCATTCCCATGTTAGGGAATTTTTCAGCTATTATCTCTTCAAATATTTTCTCCAGTCCTTTCTCTTGCTCTTCTCCTCTGGGAACCCTATAATGTGAATGTTGATGTATTTAATGTTGCCACAGAGGTCTCTTAGACTGTCCTCATTTCTTTTCATTCCTTTTTCTTTATTCTGTTCTGCAGCAGTAATTCCACCATTCTGTCTTTCAGGTCACTTATCCATTCTTCTGCCTCATTTATTCTGCTATTGATTCCTTCTAGAGTACTTTTCATTTCAGCTATTGTATTGCTCATCTCATAGTTTGTTCTTTAATCTTCTAGCTCTTTGTTACACATTTCTTGTATCTTCTTGATCCTTGCCTCCATTCTATTTCTGAGATCTTGGATCATCTTTACTGTCATTTTCTGAATTTTTTTTTTCAGGTAGGTTGCCTGTCTCCACTTCACTCAGTTGTTCTTTTGGGGTTTTTATCTTGTTCCTTTGCAACATATTCCTCTGCTGTCACATTTGATTTAACTTTCTGTGATTGCAGTTTCCATTCTTCATGCTGCAGGATTGTAGTTCTTCCTGCTTCTGCCGTCTGTCCCCTGGTGGATGAGAATGTTCTAAGGGGCTTGTGCTGGCTTCCTGGTGGGAGGGACTGGTGCCTGCCCACTGGTGGGTAGAGCTGGGTCTTGTCCCTCTGGTGAGTAGAGCCATGTCAAGGGGTGCATTTATTGGGCAGCTGTGGGCTCAGGATGACTTTAGGCATCCTGTCTGCTGATGGGTGGGTCAGTGTTCCCTTCCTGTTGGTTGGCTGGCCTGAGGCATCCCAACCTTGGAGCCTATAGGTTATTGGGTGGGGCCAGGTCTTGGTGAGAAAATGGCGGGCTCCAAGGGAGCTCATACCAATAAGTACTCCCCAGAACTACTGCTACTAGTGTCTTTGTCCCCTCAGTGAGCCACAGCCGCCCTTTGCCTCCACAGGAGACCCTCCAATACCAGCAGGTAGGTCTGGCCCAGGATCTTGTGAGGTCACTGCTTTTTCCCCTGGGTCCTGGTGTGTACAAAACCTTGAATGCACCCTCTAAGAGTGGAGTTTCTGTTTCCCTCAGTCCTGTGGAATTCCTGTAATCAAGCCTTGATGGCCTTCAAAGCCAGATGCTCTGGGGGCTCCTCCTCCTGATGCCAGACCCCCAGGCTAGGGAGCCTGACGTGGGGCACAGAATTTTCACTCTTGTGGGAGAACTTCTGTGATATAATTATTTTCCAGTTTGTGGGTCACCCACTTGGTGGGTATGGGATTTGATTTTATTGCGATTGTGCCCCTCCTAATGTCACATAGTGGTTTCTTTGTCTTTGGATGTAGGGTATTTTTTTGGTAGTTTACAGCGATTTTTTGTCACTGGTTGTTCAGTAGTTGTGATTTCCGTGTTTTTGTGAGAAAGGATGAGCTCACCTCATTTAAATCGTATAACAGTCCTGTAAGATTGAGCTATTGTGGTCACTAAACAAGAACATAGATATATAAGCATTAAGTGACCTCTGCTTTTTTCCATCCTTCAAAATAATCCTATGGGTAGATATCTTTCCATTTTACCTACAAGGAAATTGAGGCCTGTAAATAATTTGTCATATAGGGCAGAGCTGGTTAATGGCTGAGATGGCACCTGAACCTCTGTCTACTTGAACTTTTGTATGATAATAATACATATATAAGAGTACTATGGGGCTTCCCTGGTGGCGCAGTGGTTGAGAGTCTGCCTGCCAATGCAAGGGTCACGGGTTCGTGCCCTGGTCCGGGAAGATCCCACATGCCGCGGAGCGGCTAGGGCCGTGAGCCATGGCCGCTGAGCCTGCATGTCCGGAGCCTGTGCTCCGCAACGCGAGAGGCCACAACAGTGAGAGGTCCATGTACCACCAAAAAAAAAAAAAAAAAAAAGAGTACTATGGTTTACTATAACTGATTCATTTCTTTCCATTGGTATTGGTGAAGCCCTTAGCTAGGAGTGGCTTATCAGTCTTTATTCTTGCTTATCATTCTTTGTTCTTGTTTCCTAGTTTCTGAGTCAAGTGTTGATCCACTTTGCTAGTACCTGGGGGCTATTTTCTATGATTGTTCAGCCTTTTGCTTATTGCCTTTCTAGGCTTTGCTATTTAAGAGTTACATGCCTGATCTAAGGTTATACAAGCTTTGGAAATGTGATTAGTTAATTTTATTCATCTACTAAACCTACTTGGATATAACATATACTTGTGAAACTCTAGACTGACAGGGAAATTGTTTTGGTAAATCTTTGAGATCCTCTATTAAATCATGCACATTTATCTTAAGTTGATTTATCTTTCCTAATAAAGTTTACAAATATACCATAATGAAACACTCAGAATAAGTTTCAGTTCACAGGTGCAGTGATTAATGCAGCTCTGGAGAAACTGCCTTAACAGCTGAGTGACAAATTATACAAATGTGTGTAGCTACATCAATTGAGAAATTTGATCCCCTTCTTCAGATAAATAAATAATCCATTCAAATAGAAGACCACAGCTTTGTGATTAAAATTTAATACGCACTTAAAGAATATGTATATCTGTGGCAAGTGCTGTGAATATTTGTACATGAATGTACTATTGCTTAGGTCTATATATGGCAAGAGACTGACAGGAATCAAAAAAAAAGATTTTTTGATTATGGGTAGTATATTATTTATACATTATAGACAAATAGTGTACACCAATTTATCATTCACAATTGGTTCTGGAAAATAGATTTGTTTCTTTAGTAATGTATTTATCAATACATTATTCAACTTATCAGTTGGAGTTTAAATTGCTTATAAATTAATCTCACAGTAAAAATTACCATTTGTGAGGACATAAAAATTATACCTCAGAGCAATTTACAGTAAATGAAACAAAAGAATTTAAGTCATAAGTTAATGACAATATTTTTGTACTGTGTACTCATTTTTTTATTAGCAAATTTGACACCGATTGAAGTAGGTGTACAAATTTCCATATAAATTTCATTTCCATATATGTATAAATAAACAAATAAATAAATACTGTACTTCATTAATAGGGTAAGACTATATACAGATTATATACATTCTAGTTAATTTGAATATTATTTTTAATCATTCGCACGAAAAAATATGTACATATATAAATATATTTATATATTAATGATTTATTTTGTTTTGCAGTTATTATAGGCATATGCATATGTAATTTATAGACTGTCTTTCAAAGGACAGATTGGTCAATTATATGATATGTAACACTTTATTTTATATAAATGAATTTTGTAACTAACTAGTTTTAATTTATATAAATATTTTGATAATTATACTTTAAAATACAAATATATGTGCTGAATTGCTTTAATTTTAATTGAAGCATTATTCTCTCTGGAATTAATTCATTTGAAATAGTAATAGTCTATAGAAAATTATCACGGTAAATTTGGTTATTATTAGTTTTGTGATATGGGATTGATACCTAAGGTGTATCTAGAAAAACATACCTGTAATATGTTACTGTTGATTATGTAGCAGGAAGGGTTGAACCCATATAAAATGTATGTTTGAGAAAAAGTATTTATGTATTTAAACCTTTTTTAATCCATGTAAATTTCTCAAGGTTTACCTCGTAATAATAATATTATTATTACTAGTAACAATGATAAATGAGTGATTACTATATCTAGAAACTGTGCTAGGATCTTTATATTCATTAAAGTTTTTATATTCACTGAAAATTTAGTGTTCATAAAATTTGTATGAGGTATTATCATTACCTTTATTGTGTAGATTAGGATATTGAAACTAAGATTAAGTGACTTGCACAGGATAATTTTACAAGTAAGTATTTGAGAAGTGAGTAGACTTCTGAGGAATATCCAGGAACTGACAAAAAATTTCATACATCTGTCTGTCAAAGACAAATCAGTGATTATGTTATTGTTCTTGGAATGAATTTTAAGACTATTCAGAATATATTGCAGGGACTAATCAAAAACATTTGGGGGAAGCTGAGTTTGTGATTTGTTGGATTCTCTTTGGATATATACCAGCAGATACTAACAGATGTTCACACAAAGTCATGAAGATTACATAGACTTAGATAAAATGAAGTAAGATTTTTTTAATTGCTTATTTTGCTATTTCTTTCTTAATGTTCTATGTTCTTGTTTACTTGCATTGTCACTATATATATATGTATATATATACACACTTGTATATTTTTCAGTTGTTTTCAAGCAAGGTCCAATTGATGTGAAATTATTATGACGCTAATTATCTTTCAATACATATAGTTTTTTTGTATATGAAATACAGAACAGAAAAAAGGTGAAAATTTTAAAAATAAGGGAAAAGAACTAGAAAATAAATAAAAATAAGAACTTATGAAATTGGAATCAGAAAGGAAATTGATCATTATGAACTTAGGGCCTTAGAAAACTTTTCTTACATAATTTGATCAAAACAACTTGCCAAAGGGGAAAAAAAAAATCTAATATAGCCCCATCTGTTTAAAAATCCATGAAAAATGCAAGAGTATTTTATAATTAACTTTTTAAAAGATGTCCTTGGGCTTCCCTGGTGGCGCAGTGGTTGAGAGTCCGCCTGCCGATGCAGGGGTCATGGGTTCATGCCCTGGTCCGGGAGGATCCCACATGCTGCAGAGCAGCTGGGTCCGTGAGCCATGGCTGCTGGGGCTGTGTGTCCGGAACCTGTGCTCCGCAACGGGAGAGGCCACAGCAGTGAGAGGCCCGCGTACCGCAAAAAAAAATGTCCTTGGTTCTTTGAGTTTTAAATGTAATATTGGGAAGAGAACGGATCTGGGATAGTCTGTCAAACGAAGGCATAGGAATTCAGAAGGGGGTACAGTTGGGACGGCTAGGTGCCATTCTGAGGTGCGAGCCATACATTGAAGGTAGCTGGCTAGTGTAGAAAAAAATACAAGATTAAAAGCAACGATGAACCAAAAAGAATTGAGTCTACACTGAGTCCAGAGTTTATAGAACTGGGGACAAGAAAATATATTCAACTGAAAAGTTATGGTGAAGTAATTTTATTGTGCAGAGACAATTCAATAGGAACTGTTGCAAGATAAACGTGTTCCTTTTGTAATACAACTAAAGTTTTCAATTCTTGTTATTAGTGTTTTCTAGATGAAGTTGATGGATAAATAGTTATCACTATATATCATGCTCAGGAGTCAGTCACAGTCCTTTTGTGCATAACCTATTATAGTTATGACCCCAGAAAATATTTTTAAAACCCTTCTGAGATGATACACAGAAGTAAAAGATATATTAAGATTCTAAATCCTAGACATTGTAATGAGCCTTAATTATTGTGAAGCAGCAGAAAATAAGAGAAACATATATCACACCTAGCAGAATATGGTGAGTTTATTGGTGTCTGATTGTTAAAAGGTATGTTTTACTCTATGTATGTAGCCATGGAAAGCAGTATAAATATCCTGTTGCTGCTGCTACAAAAAGGGTCTCCAATATGCAATGTAGACATTTAGTAAGCTGAAAAGAGTCTCTGGACAATGGAAGATCAATGACATGAATTCTTCCTTTACCTAACCTAGGCTCATGTGTGCTATTGATTCTGCTGTATCTGCCTGTACAATATTATTTCTCTCTTCAGTCGTACTATTCACTATAGCTCACAAGGCCTCCTTCATAAGTTCCACTAGACTAGAATATCTTTCTTCCTGGTCTAGGTTTCCCTCTCAGAATGCTGTACACACGTAGAAGAACTGTGAACATGAAGATTCCGTAATACACAACCTATCAGAGAGTACCTTGAGGGTTCTGCTTTGTGATGCCTCAAGGAAAAGAGTGGTCATTTGCCTCTCAAATAGCCTCTGGTTAGCTGCCTTTGAGCCGTCAAGATGCCTATGTCTTCTCTCCCAGCAGCCATTTTATCTCAAATGATAGCTGTAAACAATGTGTCTCCTCCTCCACTTCTCAGTATTCCAAGTGAGTGGGGAAAATCTGGAGGGTCTGCCGTTGTTTTCAGTGTACTTACCCCAGAGAAGAGAAGTGGGGCAGTTGAGGGTTGTTAGACACACTGGGAGTCTTATTGACAGCATAGTGGAATGGAAAGAACATAGATGTGCAATTCCTGCTTTGTTCTCCTGAAGCCATTTCTATTCTGTAGGTCTCCAGTATTTTTACCCAGTAAAATGAGGGTTTTTATGAACTCTCAGAAGTTCAAATAACAAATACTTTTAAAGAGGAGAGAAAACAAAGTCTCAGAGAAGTCACTTGGCTTACCAATGATCAGGCCCCTTGTTTCTGACAGGTCTTCCTGTGCCTACCCAGAATTAGTTTTACTGCCTTTCATAAGCTATTTAATACATACTTTTCACTAGGAGAATTCTTATTTAAATTTTTTAAGAAAAAGAAGAGATAATTCCCATTATCCTTGTTTTGAAATTTATTCTCATTTTATTTTAATTTTGTAGTTTTTGATTTATGATATCATAAGAATTATAAATATAAATATTTTCAAGTTTATACAATTTACAGTATTTTCTTATTTTATATAGTCAGCCTAACACAGAATATTTTTCTCAAGACTTTTTTCCATCAAATTCATAGATCTATTATTTTGTCACTAATAATATGTAATAGTCCTAGTGATAGTTGAGATTTTAAAAATCTTTCAGATACCAGTGGTAATAATTGTGACTCTTTCAACTTCAATAAAGCATTTACCTTATTATTTTAATATTCATTGGGTAGATTTCTGGTATAGCTCTGAAAAAGCTAACCCATCTATTCTTTTATCTTCCTGTGAGAGTTGAGTCTTTTATGTATACATATTTTTAAATTAATGATCATAGTCTCCAGGGAAAAAGTTGCCACAGGCAGGAGTTGATACCCTTTGAAATGGGTAATGCTATACTTATGTCTTGAACAGCATTAGACAAAGTCCTTATGTTAAATCAAATTTATTCCTATACATGTTATTTTATATGTTTTTTATTATTGTTATGAAAAATTTCTTGTATATAGCCAAAGTTATATTTCAATACAAGTTGACATAAATATTAAATGTAATTTTGCCAAAAACCACAGTTTCTACTGTGCAGAAAAAAAGTCACCCTAAGACGATTTCTTTTTTAGCAGCCTAGGAAGTGCAGTATCTGGGAGTTAAAAGATCAAATTAATTTAGAATCAATGGGATGAGATATGTGCTACCCTCTGTAGTGTCTCCCAAGGACACTTAACTTGTGTGAAGTGATTAAAAGATGAAAAATCAGCAGCATTTAAGTCTCAGAACTGAATAGAGCATAATGGAAAGCAGTGGAGCTCCCAATTTTCCCTTTAGAGGTTCCTGCTTGATGTTCTATGTGTGACTTCTCTTTGGAGACGTGTCCTGCTTGCTCAGTAACTGTGTCTTTTTGCTAACTCTAGCAAGTCGGCAATTTCCCTTAGCGAACTCTATCATCACTGCTGAAACAATGACCTCAGGAAAGCATATGTGAGAATGCTTTCAATCCATAATACGACTGAACCTGAATTATAAAGGAGATATAAAAGGGAGTGATTCAAAATGTAATGGACATAAATAGGAAGGCTCAGTTAAGGACCTTAAGGAAAATCTAGGCATTATATACATTCTGGTTTACTTTGAATGCACTTAGCCAGGTTACATTTAGTGAGTCATGCCTATCTTCTCTATAAATTTTATATGTGAATAATGTTTACTGAGGGCTTTCTATAAGCAGTGTGTGAGCATTTTGCATGTTTTGTTGTTATTTCATTTATTTCCCGCAATGAACCTATGAGCTCTGTTGTAGGCAGAACAATGGCCCTCAATGATGTGCATGTCCTAATCCCCTGAACCTGTGAAGATGCTATGCTTCTTGGCAAGTGGAATGAAGAGGAATGGAAGATGGAATTGGGGCTGCTAAACAGCTGACCTTGAGATGGGAGAGTCTTCTGGATTATCTGCTGGTCCACTGTAATAAAAAGAGTCCTTCTGGGTGGAAGGAGGAAACATTTATGAGTCAGATGCAGGATGAGAAAGGCTTGACTAGCCATTACTCGCTTTGAAGATGGAAGAGGGCCATGAGCCAAGGAATTCAGGTGGCCCCTAGAAGCTGGAAAAGGCAAAGAAATGGATTCTCCCCAAGAACTTCCAGAAGGAATACAGTCCTGCTGACAGCTTGATTTTAGCTCAGTGAGACCTATTTCAGACTTCTGACTTCCAGAACTGTAAGATAATAATGTTGTGTTGTCTTTAAGCCAGTAAGTTGGTGGTAATTTTTACAGTGGCAATAGAAAACTAACACATGGTCTATTTTACAGTTAGGCATAGTGAGGCTTAAGTTTCATGCTAAAGTTCACATAGTTGTCAAGTGATAGAGACTCTTCATAGTATCATCCATGTAATGAACTTTCTCTACTTATAAAAACAACAAACCAGAGTGTCAGCAGCATGCTGTTTTCCTCCTTGTCCACTACCCTGAAATCCCTGCACAGTTTACTAGTTAAATGATGGTTGTGCATTTGTTGAATTTTGCCATTTTCACTACTTTGACACTTTAGATTTAAGGAAGAGAATGTATCCTCATCTTCAACACCCACCCCCCCTCCCCGTGCTGTCTGCTTAACTCTGAAGTTCAGACTCAAAAACACTCCAAGCAGTTAAGCTTCTTGAATCACTTACAAATATTTTCTTTGAAACTTCCAAGTCTTCTCCTTCTATAGTCTCTTTGACTTGTGTCTCTGGATTCTTCATAGCATGCTTATGCTAGGAAAGAGGTGATTGTTCTCAAAAGCAAAAGACTCATGGCACTTTTTACTCTGGATGAGAATTGTTTTAAAAACCTTACAGTTAGCAAAACCTGCAGTAGTTTTACCACCTACATGAAATAGCATCTGGTCTAGGGACATGCTTGACCCATTATTATTAGAAGTTGATTTCTTGAAGAGACAAAAGGAAGAAAGTTGTCTTAAAAATTCTTTTTAAGGAGACAGGGAGCCACATTTTAGCATTTGGCTGGAGGAAACCATTTCATACTACGATTAGGAGTGTGGTCCAGTTAGATACCTTTTTTGGGTTAATAAGCTATACCTTTATTTTATTCATGCTTATTAGGCTTATCTTTCTAAGAAAGGACAATTTCAAAAATGTGCTTTACATTTTGCCTACTGGTTTATCTGGTAGAAAGAATTTCTGTGCTTTAACCAAAGGGTTTTTTGTTTGTTTGTTTTCCCAGTAAAAAAAGGCTTTCAAGTTCACAAGATATTTGTAGGTACATTTTGCTTCTTCCAACATGTGAGGCTGTAGAAGAAGAAGAAGAAAAAAAAAGCATTCAAGAGAAGACCAGAGACACTTGAAGGAATTTAGAAACAAGATACTACTCCTACGTGAATGTTTTCCTTTGCTCTTTTCTTTCATGTTATGGGCATACATTTACAGAAAACCTGAAATAATGGTGTCATCATTCCTAAAACTTCACAGGCATTTCCTGTAATTTGAGAGTTTTCAGTTCTTTAGCAGCTAAAGATTAAAGGAGTTTCAAGATATATATTTATCTGAAAAGGTGAATATTGCTCGATTTTAAAGTTTTACACCATTCAGGAGTAAAAATAAGAAAAAGGGGGGGCTTGTCAGTGAAGAAGCAGACTTTGTAATGTATAAAGAAAGCAAGGCTGAAAAACAGTTGAAAGAGATGAGAATGGGTATTCCAAGAAGGAATAAAAGATAAAAAAGTGGTTGAATGTTTGTGTATGTCTCTGTGTTTGTGTAATCAATAATAGTCCCTATGGAAAATACCATCAGATAATTTAGGAAAGGAAATATTTGAAAATTATTTTTTCTATTTTTCAGTGTAAAAGTCACTTTTATCTTTTTTTAAATCCCAAAGGAGAAAAGATGAATATTTTATTGAAACAGCACTGTTTCTACTTTTTTTCTTACCACCGTTATAACCATCTCCGTGTGCTCGTACTTTCTGTTAGAAGATCTTGAATGGCCTTTAGAAATTGTTATGTTAACTTAAACTTGAGCTTAATCATGACTGGGGTGTTCAGGCAGGAAACCTTGAAGTAATTGCATTGCATTGCAAATCAGTTCTCTCCACTAGAGGTCACACCAGGTCACCCCTCAGTGTCAGGCTGCTGTTCTGTTCTCAGCAGTCTCTCAGAAGTACCTCCTGCATCAGTCCTCTGTTATCAATCCCTCAGCCATCTGGATCCTCTATCACCTTCCTTCAACATATATTGTGGACCAGATTTCCTTTCTGATATGACGATTAAAATATGAATTTGATCATATTAATTCTCTGCTCAAAAGATAGCAGGGTCTTACTTGCCTCCAAAACTTAGATTACAATCCATTTCCCTCAGTCTGGCATTTAAACTTTTCATAATTTGGCTAAAATCTGTCTTTCATGTCCTAGACTTTACACTGCTATTGATTGAACTCTCCACTGTAGCTAAAATGTTTTGATTGACGTTCTTTAAACCCATCTGCATCACTGCTCAGGGAGACAAGAGGGCTTTCTCGGTCCAAGTAAACATTCACATGACCATATTTGGCCCCTGTGCTCAGAAGGATATAGGATAGAATCAGTCTTCCAGAGGGCAGAATCAGGTGTTTCCCTTTTGTGGAAGCAGTTCTCACAGCTGCCTAGGCAGTAGCCCACAGTCCTCTTTGCCCCCCCCAGGTGGTGGTTCAGGTTCAAGGTAATGAGAGTCACAAAGGGCAGGTGATAAATAACCTTGGCTTAAAATTCATACCTGCAGGAGCCAATTTTTATAACCATGGCCTATAAAAATTCCATAGGCATAGAACTTCTCAGTTACAAGAATCACTGTACTCAGGGAAGCCCATTTCTGTGGCTCAGGTACTTGCAGATCATCACTAGTTTGTTCTAGTCCAGGTACAACTCATCAATCAGGCATCATTGTTATCATAAGCAACGTTCCCTAGCAATCTGGTTAACACCCTCTATCTGGCCTCTCGTAAATAGAGCTGGAGAGTTCTCATGCTGAGGGGAAAGTTACTCCTTGAGTTATACCATTATACTCTTCACCATACTCTCCTGCCTTAGCTCATGTTTCCTCTGGGGTTCCCTTCTATCTTGCTCTATTTGTTCCTATCATTCCAATTCTTCAAAGTTCTGCTCAATGACTTTAATCTCCACAAAGACTCTCCTGTCCTCTCCAGCAGGGATCTCCAACCCCAGGGCTGTGGACTGGTACCGGTCCTGGGCCTGTTAGGAACTGGGACACACAGCAGGATGTGAGCAGTGGTGAGCAAGTGAGGGGAGCTTCATCTGCCGCTCCCCATTGCTCGCATTAACACCTGAACCATCTGACCCCCGCAACCCTGCCACCCTGGTCAGTGGAAAACTTGTCTACCACGAAACTGGTCCCTGGTGCCAAAAAAGGTTGGAGACCACTGCCCTCCAGTATGAAGTAATCTCTTCCATATCTCTGAACTCCCTTAGCAATTTCTCTACACCCTTTCTATCCTTAACACCTTTAACTTCACTTAGAAACCTCATATACTTGTGCCTTAGGGCTATGATTCTAATTAGATGAATATCTAGAAATAAGTGGTTATCCCTCACATTTGTTTCTCCAATGCCTAGCATACAAGTGTTTAGTAAATTGACAGAAAAATGAACAAGTCTCACAATTTATGGGAGTTTTGGTGAATAGTTCTCTTTTACAAATTATTACATAAATAGCATATGCCTCAGGCACAAGAAAATATTAAAATTTGAGTGAGTCTTCCTCCCAACTCATACTCCTGATCTTATCCTCAGAAGTAACTATCATAAAAATATTTTTCTTGAAATTTTCCATGCATATTCATGTTTATATATGTATATATATTTATTTTAGTGGTTACATTATATTTCATTGCTTGAGTACACCAAAATGCTACTAATGGATGTTTAAATTATTGTGTCTCATCTTCAAGTCCACCTTTTATATTCTGCTTCATGAGGTTGGGGCTGGGACTCTGCAAACCAGTTTTTCCCAGGAAGCCAGGGGGCTTCCTATTAAGCTCTGTCAATAGCAGGTATTAGAGGGGGATTGAAAGGCAGGAGGAAAGTTAAGGAAAGTGTTCATTCTTTTGATTGCCGTTTCTGGTTTGCTTCTTGTGAGTGTCTCTCCAGTAATGTGTCATTTTCACCCAAGCCATGGCTGTTTGTTCCAGCAGCAGTAGTTTATTCCATTTGCAGTTTTACCAATATTCTCAGAAATAGCCCCATTGCACCCCCTCAAAAATTCAGTGCCAGCTACTACGTCCTGTCCTCAGAGGGATGTGTCTCAGCTTTGTAGGGACATTTCTCCAAAGCTTCTAAGTTTTGGTAATTAAACCTCTTTCCTTTTCTTCATCGGCTGAAATAGGGGTGGTAGATGCTTTCTGCATGATATTTGGTGTTCCCTTTTTTTTTCTTTTCAGTTTTCTAACACCTAACAGTTCTTTGTATCAATTTTTTTCCATTAAAAATACTGATATAGTTTCTGTTTCCTGGCTACTGGATCCTAACTAATATGGTGGGAATTGGTTTCTAGCAAGTTTTGCTGTTTAAATCAAATAAACGTTCTGTATGTATCTTTTTAAGTTGGTAAGCAAGTGTTTCAACAGAACTCCAAGGACAAAGAATGTGTGCATTTTAATTTGATAACTACTGACAAATTGTCTTCCACAGAGTTTGTACTAATTTCTAGTTCTACCATCAGTGTATACGAACTTCTATTTTACAACATTTATGCTAATATCATGTACTATAAGACACACGTTTTGCCAATAAATGAATTGCAAACAGTTTTAATTGATCTTTAAGTTCACTTTTCTTAAAGAATGAGGTTTAGAATCTTTTCATATATTTATGGCCATTTGTATCTATGTGAACAGCCTGTTTATGTCCCTTGACTATTCACTATTTCTTTTTTCTTTTTTTCTTTTTTTGCGGTAAGTGAACCTCTCACTGTTGTGGCCTCTCGCGTTGCGGAGCATAGGCTCCGGACGCGCAGGCTCAGCGGCCATGGCTCACAGGCCCAGCCGCTCTGCGGCATGTGGGATCTTCCCGGACCGAGGCACAAACCCATCTCCCCTGCATAGGCAGGTGGACTCTCAACCACTGCACCACCAGGGAAGCCCTATTTTTTCTTTTATTTAAAAAAAAAAAAAAAAAACTCTTTGTTTATAAAAGAAATTAGCCTTTTGGCATGGCATATACTTTACAAATATTCTTCTCAGTTTGCATTTTTGTTTTGTCTTTACGATTTTTGTGTCCTACAAAGGTTTTAGAATGTTTGTGTAGTTTTTGTCCTCTGTTATTGATTCTTGCTTAGAATGCCATTTTTCCATGCCAAGATTTAAACATAATTCCTCCATGCTTTCTCTTAGTATTTATGTAATTTTACTTTTCAATATTAAGCCTATTAAATATTTGGTGCATCTGGAATTTATTTTGAATACATTTACTTTAGAATAGTGATGTAAGGCTACAACATAATATTTTTGCAAGTGACCAACCAACTGTTCTAACACCATTTGTTGAGTAATTCTTTTTTTCCTGCTAATTTGAAATACCAGTTTTTATTAAATACTAAATTTTTGTATGCATTCTGGATCTATTTCTGGAATATATTATTTACTTTTTCCACTAATCTCTTGTCTATATATGCATTCATGTTAAACTGTTATAATTTTGAAGCATTATATTTCAATATCTGGTAAGATTAACCTTTACTGATTACTCTTTTTTAAAAGATTTTTCTGGCTATTCTCCCATTTTTATTTTTCTGTGTGAACTTTATAACTATTTGGGCTTCTTCAGCAAGTAAACATTTTGGTATTTTAATTGGAAAATGTGTAAAATTTAAATTAACTTATGAAGGGCTTCCCTGGTGGCGCAGTGGTTGAGAGTCTGCCCGCCGATGCAGGAGACACGGGTTCGTGCCCCGGTCCGGGAAGATCCCACATGCCGCAGAGCGGCTGGGCCCGTGAGCCATGGCCGCTGAGCCTGCGCGTCCGCAGCCTGTGCTCCGCAATGGGAGAGGCCACAACAGTGAGAGACCCGCGTACCGCAGAACAAAAACAAACAAACAAAAATTAACTTATGAAGAATTGACATCCTTGTGGTATTGAGTCTTCCTACTCAGGAACTGGTATCTTTATTCAACCGTTCTACTTCCAAGTTATGCAAGTGTCCTTTTTATGACACTCAGGAAAATTTATTCCTGGGCATTTTACATTTTTTCCTTACTATTATGAAGATATTTTTCTCATTATATTTTCTAACTATAAAAGTCATCATATGAGAGAGCTATTGAATTTTAAAAAATAAAGAATTGAAACCACAATTTTACAGAAATGTTGTAAATTCAATAAAAAGAAATATATTTTTCCAGAGCCATTTGACACTCCATCATCCTTAAATATTTTGGTATGCATTTCTTAAAAACAAGGACATTCTCTTATTACATAATCTTAATACATTCATCAAAATCAGGAATTTAACACATATAAATTACTGTAATCTAATCCTTAGACTCCGTTTAAATGTAGCCAATTGTTCTGATAATGTTCTTAAGTAAAAGGATCCAATTCAAAATCTCATGTTGCATTTCATCGTCTTATCTCTTCAATCTCCTTTAGTCTGGAACAGTTTTTAAGTTTTCCTTGACTTTCATGACCTTGATGCTGGGAGTTACAAACTATTATTTAGAAGAATATGCTTCAGTTTGGTTTGTCTGATATTTCCTTATGATTAGTTTCAAGTTAGAAATCTTTGGCAGGAATGTCATAGAAGTGATTCTGTGTTCTCCTTCCATCTTACCAGGTGGCACATAATTTCACTTTAATCAGTTGACTAAGGTGGTACCCAGAGAGCTTCTCTGCTGTAAATTTGCTTTTCCCCCTTTTGTAATTAATAAGTATTTTGTGAAAAGGTATTTTGAAAATATATAAATACCCCTTTTCTCATGAAATATTTAATCAATCAATGTAAAATTATGATTTCCTAGTTTATTCAAAGGGTTTTAATTAATTACTATCATTATATATTTTGATGCCCAAATTGTTTAATTGTTCAGTCTGGCCACTGGGAGTGCCTTCAAGGTGGTTTAAGCATTTCCTTGCTTTCTGGAGCAGTAAGATTTTTCAGGCTCATCTTGTACTTTTCCCTACTTGATCCTGACGACCAGCTCTTTTCCCAGAGAGCCCTAGTTTATTTTAATGCAGAATTAGATTTAAAAATCAAGCTCTGGGTGCTATGTGTGCTCATTGATGTTAGAGTGTCACTGCCCCTAGGCCCTCTCAGTGGACAGATCTAAGGAATAAAAATGTACATTTATGTTGTTTGCATATCAATTTATATCTATGAAAACCATGAGTTTACACCAGTTCGTTCAAGTCCAATGCAACACTACAGTCATTTTGGCTTTCTGTGTTTGTAACTCTCTTCTCTCAAGTAAGAAACCTTGCTCCTATTAACCTAAATACATTTGATCAGTTCCACTGTGTGTAGCCAATCTTTCATACTACTGCCACCCCATCCCCACTAAGGGTCCTACACTCAACACTGGCATATCCTGTCCCCCTCCCACCTTTGCTCTCCTTACCCCTCTTGGCCTCTGATATTCTGCACAAGCCCACTCCACATGTGGATGCCCACCACATCCTGGTCTTGTCCACTGGGAAACCCTACCATTCTCCCCAAACCTACAGCTGGCATTTATGCCTACCTTCCTCTACTATCCTCAATGCTTTTGCAACTCATTTCTTCAGGGAAACGGGCAAGCTATTGAATATTTGGTTACTTTCATTATCAACCACTTCAGTCAATACCTTAATGGATTTTCAGTCTATGCAATTCTGTTTTCTACTTATATAATTACAATATTATCAATTATTTTTGTTTCTCTCTTTTTCTTTCTGTTTTTTTTAACAGGCAGGCATACCTTGTTTTATTACACATTGTAGGTATTGCATTTTTTACAAAATAAAAGTTTGTGGCAGGCTTGTGTCAAGTAAGTCTATTGGCACCATTTTCCCAACAGCATTTGATCAGTTCCCATCTCTGTGTCACATTTTAGTAATTCTCACAGTATTTCAAACCTTTTAATTATTACTATTGTATTTGTTATGGTGATCTGTGATCAGCGATATTTTTTTGTCTCTTTTTTTCTAATTTTTATAACGTGTGTGTTTCTTTTATCAAGTTGTGTTGCTTGGGGCTTCCCTGGTGGCGCAGTGGTTGAGAGTCCGCCTGCCGATGCAGGGGACACGGGTTCGTACCCCGGTCCGGGAAGATCCCACATGCCGCAGAGCGGTTAGGCCCGTGAGCCATGGCTGCTGGGCCTGCGCGTCTGGAGCCTGTGCCCCTCAACGGGAGAGGCCATAACAGTGAGAAGCCTGCGTACCACAAAAAAAAAAAAAAAAAAAATTGTGTTGCTTGGTACTTCCAGACATGTGTAGCACGAGTGGTATTTGTAAGCTCTTCCTGAATTTATGCTATTGCTTCTAGTGTTTCAACATTAAACATGATGCTGTCTTTTGTTTTGATATATTCATCAAATTAAGAAACTTTTTTCTACTTAAATTATTTAAAAACAATATTGAATTTTACTGAATACTTCTGTATCTGGAGATTATGATTTTTAAAATGTTGACTTGTGGTAAGTTATACGGTTATACTTTGTAGTTGAAATTTCTTGGAATTACTAGGATAAATCTTACTTTTTGTGTGGTATTACTGTGTTAATATGTTTCTGGGCACTATAAAATTATAATATTTATTTTTATTTATGCACGAGATCAGTCTCTGGTTTTCTTTTACCCACTGTCGTCACATTTGGGTATCATTGTTTTACTTGCTTCATCAAAAAAATTTGGAAGCTTTTCTTCTCTGTGTTCTGAAACATTTAACTAACATTAGAATTATTTCTCCTATAAGGATTTGATGGAATTCACCCGTGATAACACCTTGGTTACGTACATTTGTGTGTGTGTGTATTTTTGTGTGTGGGGTGTGTGTGTGTGTTTGTGTGTGTGGTGTGTGTGTGTGAGAGAGAAAGAGAGAGAAACTACTGTGAGATTATTTTCCACTTTTTTCAAGACAATTTATTTATTTAGGTTTTCCCTCCCTTCTAGGGTCAATTTAGGTAATATGCATTTTCCTGAAAAGTCATTCATTTTTAATCAGAATTTTAATTAGTTTGGCACATAGTTGTGAAAAATACTTTGATTACCTATATAATGATATTTATCATTAATTACTTCCCAGTTGTATTTCTGACATTGAGTACTTATGATATTTTTTCTTGTTTAGATAAGCCAGTAGTTTTTTTCCCTTCAAAGAACCAGCTCTTGAATTTGTTTACTCTTCTACAGTTTTTCTTGTTTTATAAGTTCATTAATTTCTACTTTTCCATTTTCTCTCTTTTATTTCTCTTATTTATTTTAATTTTCTTTTCCTAACTTCTTGCATTGAATGCTTCATTCTTTCTCCTTTCTTGTAATATAAATATTTTGGGGAATGTAATTTCCCCAGAGAAAGACTAATTATATTCCATTGGTTCATGAAAGCAGTCACTGTTTTTACTTTCTTGATATTTTATAATTTCAGTTTTGATATACTGTTTGATTTAAGAATAGATTTGATATATGATTAATATATCTCACTAATTATGTAGAATATTTATATACTCAGTCATTCATTTTCTACTTAATTTTGGGGTAAAAAGGAAGGGAAGATACTGTGGAAGTTATTTTGTCTCCTGAGGTTTTTTTTTTCCCATTTGCTCTTTTTTTTTTTAACAATTTTTAAAATTGAAGTACAGTTAATTTACAACTGCTGAGATTTTTCATTTATAAATTTTAAGGCCATATAATTTGGAACACAAAAATATTTAATAGTAAGGCTCCATACCTAAACCTTTCTTGATTTAACAACTTTAGACAATGGATATTCACAATCTAGTATGAAATGAGAAAACTTTGTCTCTGCACATCTTAATTTGATTATTAATGTCTAATCTGAATAGTAAAATCTAAGTCTGGCTAATTTCATTCATACCTTCACATATTATTATTCAACATACATTATTTAAAAATATTCTTTAAACTGTAGCTATTAATTATTTGCTGTGAGAGGGAATCTATACAAATATATTTTATACTTCCAATTCTCTGTTGAAACTTCCAATTTGTTACTCATTATTATTTACACTATTGTCACTAGAATCTATGAAGAATTTATTGTTTGTGTTAAGGTTTACAGAATTTACCTACTGTTTATTAGTATAGTCCATATTACTTAAGCCTTAGTTGTATTGTTATCAAAGTGTATTTTTCAGAGAGCTCATGGTACTTTATATTCTCTGAGGTCTTATATTTATTTGTTACCTTTATATTTATTGGAGAATAAAACTCATGAGTCACATTTTTTTTCCCCCTGAGATTATCTTACTGTTTGCCAGGACTGTTCTGTGGAGAAGACTAAGGCCAAATTGAGTTTTCACTCTTACAGGAGACTTCCTCTTTTGCCTGGGTGCTAAAATAATAGTTTATCTTTGAAAAAGTGACATTTAGCTACGAATCTAGTACATCTAAAATATCTAGTCTCCTTGTAAATCATGTACTATGATTTCTCTCTCCCTTTCTGGGTCATGATATTATATTTAGTTCTTCAGACTCAGGTCTTTATATGAGAAAAGTGTTCTTGTGTAATATGTTTGAGCATATTTTGTCCTGTGCCATTATTACTATTTTCTTATTCAGGAACAATTTTCACATGTAGTGTCGCCTTTCTATCTTCATTTATCACTTTCTCCTGTTCTTTTCTCTATTTATTTATGTTTACCTCAATGTTCTGTGACTATATTTTCTTACATCTCTATTGTCATTTTTGTTATGTCTAATGTGGGTTTTGTCATAATTATTTTTCTCTTCTTTCCTGAATATAACCTGTTCATTAGTAATTTATTTCTATTTAATGCCTTATAGATCTTTGTTTTTCTTTCATCATGTGTATGTGTGTGTGGCCTTTCTTCTCATTTCCTGCCATACTACATCTTCTGATGTGTATTATTTGATTTTTGTTTGATAAGTTAATTGTTTTTCATGCTTTCCTTAAGAGTATGCTATGCCTAGGTGCCAGGATTATTGAACAGTGGTTATTTTTTGAAAGCAGTTTACTTGCTAGAAAAATAAATAGTGGTGGGGAATGAGCTGGGATAACAGACAGATAGAATTTTCTTATATGTTAACTTTGAATACTTTCTCATCAACTTTGTTCTGTACTCTTCCCTAAATCATATGTCTCTAATTAGTAGTTCATATTCCAAAGGTTTCTTGGTAGTGATTTCTCTATTTCTCTTTAATGACTGAGATCAGCTGCTTCTGCATTGATTGCCACCTAATATTTGTCCTCTGTTTTATCACCGCAACAACCTGACTCTTAAAAAACTATGAGTATAGGTAGGATCCTTTTGCAGCCCTACATTCCATATATATCATGGGCTTGGGGTTCCTTTTAGTGTGTCCAGTCTCAAGAACTTCCCATTCCAGGTAAGAGTTCATTGGTTTACCCCTCAGGGCTAAGGGAACCTACCTTTCTCTGGAGAACTCTGCTTATTTCCTCACACAAGAGAAGTATGCATATGAATGCCTCTTTTAAAATTTATTGAAATCACATCATTTGGCTGATATTCTTTAGAGTTTGTAGTAAGGAAATATTTTTAATCCTCAGTTTTAATGAAGATCAAAGTTTTTTCTTCTTTTTACACTTCGTTACTTAGTGAGCTTTGCCATGGTGTATAATGTCAAAAATGACATTCATATGATCTTCAATCTCATATAGAAAGGTGATAAAATGATTAAAGTATTGCCTGCAAGGGGCAGAGGGTGTTTTGTTTGTTTGCTGTTCATTTATTTTTTATGAGTTTTTGGTGAATATTCTTTAAACACAACTTTATATTCCTCATATAGTCCTGCCTTCATTACTTTTCCTTGATTTATTTTCCTTGCATACAACTCATCCTTGCCTGACATATTAGAGCCATGTTCTTATTATTTATTCATTATAATTTAACAAATAATATTTATTTAAATTGAAGCACAGTTATAAGTTCTAGTGTTTCATATATAAGTAGGGAATGAATCCTACCCTTAGGGGATAGTGTTAAATAGAAAAAAAAGAAGGTATAAATGAAAAAGTCATAAAGAAAGATAATGCTTGCTTAAGGGAAACTATTTTCAGGTTTAGCACAGCTACTTTTTTCTAGGGAAGAGAAGTTTAAATGTCACAGATGGGTTAACTTTTGAGGTGGATCTAAATGAATGGATAAGTTGAGAAAGAACCAAAGATAATATCATATTGAAGGACAAGGTATGGGACTTCCCTGGCAGTCCAGTGGTTAAGACTTCACCTTCCAAGGCAGGGGATGTGGATTCGATCCCTAGTCAGGGAGCTAAGATCCCACTTGCCTTGTGGCCAATAAACCAAAACATAATACAGAAGCAATATTGTAATAAAATCAATAAAGACTTTAAAAATGGTCCACATCAAAAAAAAATCTTAAAAAAAAAAGGACAAGGTATGTTCATGGAGCAGACAGAAAATGTGTTGTTGAGAGATGGGGGAGAGGCAAGGGAGATGAACATGGTGGTGGTATTTAATGAGGTTCCACTTGGATATGATTATAAAAGGCATTGTATTCCATATAAAGTTATGTAATCTCTATTGGAATTTTGGAAAGTACTGTGATAGTAGTGTGAAGGATGAGTTGGAAAGGAAGAGGTTCGAGTCAGGGAGACTAGACAGGAGGTAATGGCAGTAGTACAGATGAGACTCAACGAGGGTCTAAAACAAGGTTCTGACGTGTTGCATGCATGTGAATAGCACTTCTTCACAGTGTGCACACAGTATGGCCCTCTTCAGTGGCCCTGCCATTAGGATTGGAGAGGATATGTTTGAAAGATACTTAGGATACATTTCAAAAGAGGCAGAATTGATGGCTTTCATAACACCTTGGTCCTGAAGGGGAAAGAATAGAATAGGATCCCAAGGTTGGTGATAGAATTGTGAAAGTGATAGGGATTTTCTTAACCCAGGTGGAGAATTCAGGAGGAGGATCAGGATTTTGAGGGAAAGAAGTATGAGAGGAATTTTAAGTGAAGATTTTGTTATCATGAGTCTGATTTTCCTGGATGACATTCATGTGAATATTAGTGGGGTGAAAGTTAGAGTTCTGGGCTGGAGAGTTTGATTTGAGGATCTGAAGTGTATGTGTGATAGCTGGAGATGTGGGTGTTGATAAGGTCATGCAAGAAGTGGGTCTAAACTGAGAAGAGAAGACAGGCATACTGAGAATGGATTGGTGGGCAACACTGATGCTCAAGAAAAGAAGATAGGAGTTGGTAGAGCAGTCTAATAAGGAAAAAGCAAGCGAGGAGAGAATGCTGTCACAGAAGCCTCATAGGTAGAAACTTCACCAGTGTCAAATGTCACTGACAGAGGTTAGTAGAATGGTGACTGAAAAGAGGTTATTGGACTAAAAACTACAAGATTTCCTATGATTTTTAATAAAACAAATTTTAATGAATAATGAATGTGAAAGATAAATTTTAGTAAGTGGAGAAGCGAATCTGAGTTGAGGAAATAAACATGAATGTAGATGACTGCATTCATCAAGATATAACGGGAAGCTATTTCAATAATTTGTTGTATATCATTCCCCTCTATTTTCACTTTTCAGTTAATATATGTCTATTTTAACATCTTAACCACTCAGACAAGGGGCAGGGACAACATAAGCCCACTTGCATAATTGTCCCTGTTGGTGTGTCAGCTTTTATTCATAGAAGTCCATGATTGGGCACTATTCCTTTGCCTCTTGATGGTCTATTTAATTGAGATTTTTCAGGTGCCTTATGTTTATTGAATGTTACTTGAAGGAGAATTAACTTTGAGATTTTAGAAAACAACAAATTATTATTTGAAGGGAAAAGAATAAACACACTATTAACCACTAACATAGGTATGTTTAATTCTCTATTATTACACAAGTTTAGACTTATTTAAAAACATAGAACTAGATCAATTATCTAAGTATATAGGGGGAATTAATTACACTTATAGTCTCTGATGGATATTTTCTTTTTACTCCTATCCAACTCCTTGTTCTGTACTTTAGTCTTATGCTAGAATTCACCTCCTGCATATAAGAACTGCTATTCTTACTAAAAGTTCGTTGATAATGTTTCTGTTGCTATTGCTGTTGAACTGTTTCTTTGCACTCTGAATACTGTATTAAGCAAAGTTCTACCTATCACTGGATTAGTCATTAGAGTGTGTGCTATAACTACTTTGAAGAGGTCTGTTTTCTAGCCTACCATACTCTGAAATTTCCACATTTTCTCTTTGTTGTTGTCACATTTTCTCTTTGGCTCTGTTGTCCATTTCTTTTACCTTGCCCTATAAACCACTCAGATGAATTTAGTCTCATAGCAAATAGTGGTTATTCATTTACAATATTGTTAAGTCTTCACTTAGTCTACTGCTTCCTCTTAGATTTTGCAAGGGATATTTATCTACTCTTAAGAGGGAAAGCTTGTTGGAGAAAAATAGTTTAGTTTTATTTTAACACTCACAAAATATATCTTTATATGTTTTAACATATCTTTATAACTCCTATCACAAACATACTTAATTCACCATACTGCATAAATATGAAAATATATATCTACCCCTGAGAAAACATTAACACATGTAAACAAAAGATCATCGTGTCACTCACATATAACATTGGATTTTAGTTTCTCTATTTCAATAATATATAGTAGGCCTTATATCAATAAAGATAATTGTTTTTTTTAATTTCACCATGAATTTCAAGTTTAAAATTCTTTATAACCACCCATTTATATCAGCTGCTAATCCCCTTTCAAACTTACTCTGGTTAAAATCCTTGATTTTTATCCCCATTATAGGGTTAACCCTCTTCTACTCTGCCAAAAGCCCAAGTAAGACATATTCATGAGCAGAGAAAAAGACTGGAAAACAAATGTAAGCTTAGTATTCTTTAAACTCTTTAAGCTTTCTCCCTGTATTAAATTTGATCACCAGAGAAGCTCAACTTTACAATTTCATGGTGAAATCTTTTGGTTTTTTTCTTTTTAATGAAACTCTTCAAAGACAATATCCAGTAAATTGCTCAAGGGCCTTTATGTGAAGATCCTTGTGACAAACACCTCTTGCAGATGAGGATCGGTGAAGAAATTATTTTGTGAATTGTATAGTGTCCTTCTAGGCTGTGAGTACTACCTAGACTATTTTTTTTTAACATCTTTATTGGAGGATAATTATTTTATAATGGTTTGTTAGTTTCTGTTTTATAACAAAGTGAATCAGTTATACATATACATATGTTCCCATATCTCTTCCCTCTTGTGTCTCCCTCCCTCCCACCCTACCTATCTCACCCCTCTAGGTGGTCACAAACCACCAAGCTCATCTCCCTGTGCTATGCGGCTGCTTCCCACTAGCTAGCTATTTTACATTTGGTAGTTTATATATGTCCATGCCACTCTCACTTTGTCCCAGCTTACCCTTCCCCCTCCCCGTATCCTCAAATCCATTCTCTAGTAGGTCTGCGTCTTTATTCCTGTCTTGTCCCTAGGTTCTTCGTGACCATTTTTTTTTTTTTTAGATTCCATATACATGTGTTCGCATATGGTATTTGTTTTTCTCTTTCTGACTTACTTCACTCTGTATGACAGACTCTAAGTCCATCCACCTCACTACAAATAACTCAATTTCATTTCTTTTTATGGTTGAGTAATATTCCATTGTATATATGTGCCACATCTTCTTTATCCATTCATCTGATTCTGGTTTTGAGTTTACTTGGCTGTGCCAAGCCCAGTGTAAAGTTGCACCCTCAGGTGCCACAGCTTTCCTCAGGCAAGGTGAGTTTTCAATTTTTCTATTCTTTGCTGGCAATTCTTAGTCTTATAATATCTGTTCTGTGATTTTTATATTTTTGCTTTAACTGAAAGTTGAAGATATTTACTTTTTCAAAGTCCTTTTTAAAGTCAGAATTTCTCAAACCTTGTCCTTTTCCCAAATCTCTATGCCACCATCCCCCTTTTATGTCCACACCAGTCCCCAGGGCTATTTCTGACCCTCTTCTTAAACTGGATTAGGAAAATGGACTAAACAAATACTTAGTAGAAGTTTTTTCTTAACCCGTGTATATAAAAACTACTGTATGACAGATGAATGGGTAAAGAAGATGTGGTATATATATACACAATGAAATATTACTCAGTCATAAAAGAAAGAAATAATGTCATTTGCAGCAACATGGATGGACCCAGAGATTACCATACTAAGTGAAGTAAGCCAGAAAGAAAAAGACAAATACCATATGATATCACTTATATGTGGAATATAAAATATAACAGTAATGAACTTATCTATGAAATAGAAACAGACTCACAGATATAGAGAACAGACCTGTGGTTGCCAAGGGGGAGAAGGGATTGGAGGACAGATGGATTGTGAGTTTGGGATTAGCAGATGAAAACTGTGATATATAGGATGGATAAACAACAATGTCCTACTGTATAGCACAGCAAACTATATTCAGTATCCTGTGATAAACCATAATGGAAAAGAATATGTATATATATATGTGTATAACAATCACTTTGCTGTACAGCAGAAATTAATACAACATTGTAAATCAACTATACTTCAATAAAATTTTTAAAAATGAAAAAATACTACTATAATTAAGATTTTTATAATATCCCATATAAGAAATATTACTATACTAGAAGTATTTTTTATATAATCTAGCTGTAACTTGGATCATCTAAAATAATGATTCCATATAATGCTAAAGTGCAATGAGGTAATTTTTTCTTTCTGAAGGCTTAACTGAGTAAGGTAGGTAAGAAAATACCTAAAGCATGTAATTAGTATTTTCAGGTTTATTAAATGGTAATGATTCATGTGGTAACAACCAGTTTTCTGTTTATATTTTACTATTTTCAGTTTTGTATTTAGAAAGTGGTTATTTGTTATTGATGATTCAGTTTTAGAGCACAAAAGGCTTAAACAAAAAGTGTTTGAAATTTTATGATTCAGTTACCTGGAATTAAAATGGATAAGTTTGGACATGTCAAATTCTAATTCTTCATTATTGGGATGTGGTCAATGAATATGTCTTAAAAAGGTTAGAAATGCATTAGGCCGGTGATTCTCTCAGTACCTGTTCACTAAGGAATAATGTGCATCTTGGTATTTATTACTGCTTTCCATTTTAAATTTCCAACAGCATGCATTCTCCTGGGGTATGGAGAGTACCTGTGATGTGAAGGCCCATCTTTGTAATTATGCTTGCTGTCAATATTCTATTTTCCTTTTCATCTCCTTTGAAGGATGTCAGTTCTTTCTGGTACTGAAGGGGAATCACAGTTAATTGCTTTTAGCTATGACTACTATCTTTCTGCTTGTAAGGGAACATATGTGATTTGCTTACACTTGAACTTCAGAAGGAATTGCAAATTGAATCCAGACACTGGAAGGTGCTCTGTGGAGTTCTGAAGAGGAGCTAGCCAAAGATGGGGACCTGCATAGGAATGAACAAAAATTACTAGTATTACAGAGAAGGAGAAGGAGATGAAGAGGGAGAGGGAGACCTCAAGAAAACTCTTCTTTGAATTGTCATGTCTGGAGTTCTGGAACCAGTTCACATTCTAAAGGTATAGGATAAGGATTCTGAAAGGCTTACTTCCAGAGGAGTGACATTATATGACACATGTTAGCACCAGAATTTACTGGAATTAAACAAATAAACAAACATAATGTTCCAGACTAGATTTGACATCAATGAAAAACATTAAATTCTTTCCTCATTTTAATCACCCTATTCAATTCTGCTTGTGTAAAAAAGACTGTTAATACATCACTTCCATAGTCACTGAATTCTTTTACTATGATGAATGTTTGCAATTAAATTGTATTTACAAACTTGGTTAATAAGATTGCCGAAAATTGCTCACTTTTTTAATTGATTTTTTTTTAATTTTGCAGGCTTGCAAATGCCTAAGAACATTGATTATCCTCAGTTGAATACATTATGCCACATGAGAGGAATACAATACAGGTAGGTTATCACGCCTTTCTTTTCCTGTCATTCAAATGAATATGAATAGGTTTGTTTCATGGATAAAGTATAGTAATAAACCATTGTTGACTCTCAGAGGTACCTGATTTACCACACAGATAAAAACATTTGAAAACCTGGAGGTTATTTCTCCAGGTTGAAGGGGCAGAATATATATGTCATATTTTAAGGAAACAGTTTAGTGTGAAACAAACATAACTCATCCCTAGCTGGGCTCTTTGTAGTACGCAAAAACAGTCATAAGGGAAAAAAGCTTTAAATGGTTGAAAACACAAATCCTGAGTGAAACAAGTACTTTAGCAGTGACTAGGAGATGCCTAGTTGAAATATAATGGAGCCAAAGAACTAAGAAATATCACGGTTCATAGCTCAGGGTTCCTAAGATGTGTGACACTTGAAAATATAATTTTTTAAAATCTATTTTCTTGCCAACTCCTTTTCCCAAATTGAATTTTTTGAAATTATAAAACTAGTTAGTTTCTTTCCCATCCATCAGTGTCCAGCTACCCTCCCACTTTTCTTCACTAGGAGAGGAACTTGCCTCATCTTAAGTCACATCCTCTTAACCACTTCAAATTATTTCTACATCTTCATTGACTTTTCCACTCCTTTTTCAGAGAAAGAGGGAGGGTATGCTTTTTTTTTATTTATCTAAATAATACTTTTTTTATTATGTGCTTCTGCCCCTTCCTCACTCTTGACATCTTTCAGCGTAGGGTAAAGAATTAAATACATGCCCTCTGGAATCAGGTTGCCTGGTTTGAATCCTGGATCAGCCACTTCGCAACTGTGTGGTCTTGGACTGGTTACTTAATTTCTCTTTACCTCAGTTTTCTCATTAGTAAAATGGAGATAATAGTCATATCCGTTTCAAAGTGTAATTAGGATGATTAAATGAGCTAATATATGTAAAGTAAACAGTGTCTGACACATGGTAAGAGCTACATAACTTTTTTTATTATTGTTATTCAAAAAAGCTCACCCAAGTTTTTAACTGTTGAACTTATATGCTGGTCCCTTTTTTCACACGTAACAAGCTAGTTAAGGCTTTTGGAGTAGAACACCTTCTTTCCTCTTATTTTCCTTTTGCTTTCTAGCCCAGGCATTTAAAAAATATATTGTATTTCTAGATTCCCACCTCTCTACCACCCTTGGGGAATCATAATAAGAGAGATTAAATCATCTAGATCTGGGTCTGCCAAAGAATCCATTCTACATAAATTTTATCAGCCTTCATCTTCCTGGTTTGAGAATCCCCCCCAGGCAGTGTTTTCTCATCAGACCATCATTTGGTCCAGGCAGTCTGGTTGTCCTGCCTGACTTCCCTCTATTAAGTCTCACATTTACTGTACCTTTTCTCAGACACTCCCCTGAATTTCTTGGATGTTTTCTTTTGAGGCAGCGGCACACACCAGGGGCCTGGAAGGGGACACATTTTACGGGAACTGTGTATAGGTTTTGGGTCATTCTTTTAGAAAAAGAATATAAGATTACAAATACAAAATTGGATGTGAAAATGAGTATTTACTTAGAATGAGAAAATAAACTACAACAAATTAATGAAGGCTTAGCAATTCAGATCCTTTTTCCTCCCTGAAATTTCTTTAGGCAATTTATCAGAAATGTGTACATAGAAATTGTCTTTCAGATTACAAAGCTTTCAATTGATTTCAACAAATTGAGAAGGGATTTAAGAAAAATATGTTCCTCCATATTTATTCTATATGTATTATATGTTTAAACTGACCAATGAAATATACTTTCCCCCATAATAAAAACAGAAAGGCTGAGAATTAAATGACTCAAGGATTGAAATTTTTTATACATTAAACATATGAAGAGTCTTAGTTTTGATACTATACCATACACACACACACACACACACACACATACACACACACACGTACATATGTATATTCATCTTCTTTGGATAACTGTCCTTCCTCCCAGGTCCTTCCTTTGGCCCAGGGTGGGAAGATGGAGGGGAGGCTGCTACTCTCTACCACTTCCCATGTACCTCTACCATGGGCTCCACTCCATTGTTACAACTGCTTCTGTCCCCTATCTGGGTGCATGTGAGCACTTCTCACTGGATTACATATATATATATTTACATGTATATATGTATACACTTTGTACAAAAGGCAAGACCCAATGTTGTCGTGGCTGCTGCCCATATATGTGTGGTCTCAGTCAGTTGGTGTCTATCTGATATTTCTTCTCCTCAGAATAAAGGCAGTAGATTGGCATATTCTGGGTTTTCTTTTTAAACCACATAAAAGAAAAACTGAATAACAAAGGGAAAATGATGTCACTTTGGATTCCTAAATTCTTGGATATAGGACTTTTTATCTCTAGTAGACTATGTTCCATGAGAGCAGATTTGTTTTATTTTTTAATTTTATCTACTGATTTATTTTTAAAAATGATTTCCTAATGTATTCTTTTATTAAAATTTTATTTTCTTTTTTATTTTTGGCTGCCTCGGGTCTTAGTTGTGGCATGCAGGCCATTCGTTGTGGCGTGTGGGCTTCTCTCTAGTTGTGGAGTGCGGATTTTCTCTCTCTAGTTGTGGTGCGGTCTCCAGTGTGCATTGGCTCTGTAGTTTGCGGCACGTGGGCTCTCTCATGGAGGTTCACAGCTTAGTAGTTGTGGTGTGTGGGTTTAGTTGCCCAGCAGCATGTGGGATCTTAGTTCCCCCACCAGGGGTCAAACCATTGTCCTCTGCATTGGAAGGTGGATTCTTTACCACTGCACCACCAGGGAAGTCCCAGGAGATTTGTTTTATCTTATTGCTTTCTACTCTTAGACTTTAGGCATAGAGTTCAATGTTTTGAATTGAATTATGTTCTGATGTTCAGTAGAAATAAATATCTTCTTAATGCTTTAAAAAACATTACGAATTTTCTACTTGTGTTGATTATGAGGAAAAATACACATTAATAGTTTTTTTTTAGTATTGTCTAGATAGCTAATCTTTTTAAAACATATATTTTAAAACAACACAGTAGCTTCTGTTGGTTTGACATTCCAAATTTCTTCCTGGACTATATGCTTTGGAAATAAACTTAAATATCCTTTGAAGATTTCTTTGGTTTGTCAAAGTACTCTATGACTTGATCAGTCAGCTCTTATGTTCTAAAGTTCAATTTACTTAGTAAAAAATAGAGCAATATGGTTTAAAAGGAATTTTATGTTCTCCTAAGTTTCAAATAGAAAAAAAATGAGGCTACAGCTTTATAACTGCTTTTTCCTTTGTGGTCAGTACTTTTGTAACTTCATACAGAAATCTTTAAACATTTATAAACTTGGAAGTATAAAAGACAAACACAGTTATGATGCATTTGCATTTGTACATTTGTATAAAAATGGTCCTTGTCAAACAATTTGGTTTTTGACTAGGATATAGCAAAAGTTCTATCTTTATTAGTGATTAATATTACCAATATGTAGCCATTTATACTCAAATACAGATGTAGTTATGTTGATTGTATATTTTTATACTTACAGAGTCTATAACTCATAAATAGGTTTTAGCCCAAAGTTCACTAATAAGTTGATTATGTAGCATTCAGCATTTTCCCATAGACACAATATTGTAGAGTTAGAGGACTGTACAAGAAGAAATCAACTTAGAAATCATCTGATGGAAACTCCTTAATTTATAGATGATTAAATGTGCCCATTTTCCCCAAAATGTATCTTTAAATTATATACTTTTATGACAGAAAGAGAAAAATGATATTGCTTAAATTATAGTAATTAATTAAAACATGAAAACATTGAGTAATTATTTTTCTCTCATTGCTTCCAATTAAGGTAAAGTACATCAAATTAGTAGAGCAGTTATGATGATTTTAAGGAGGCTCCTGGACTTGGCTTGTCAGACATGGACATTGTTTGACATAAACATGAATATATGAAGAAAAAGGTGATTTTTATTTTTAAGGAAAATAAGGTTTGGAAGAGAAAGGGGAGATAAGAAGAGCTTTAAAAAGATGTTTTATGTACACATAAAAAAAATTTAACTGAGCTGTCCCACAAACATTGCTCTGTCTGGAATGAAGTCAATTTTTATTTTGAATAGTTTTCATTGGTAGCTACCAGTTGGCACTGTCAATCAGAACAGACTTGTTATCTTTTGTGGTGGCAGAAAATGTGGGCAGACACTGATGGAATCTTACTTTTATTTAATAGATTGTGAACAAGTTGGAGGTTTGTGATTCAAGCTGTGCCTGTTAATGTTATTTTGCCTAAAGTTCATAGTCTTGTATTCAGTTGTCTAGAGCAAGATCCTCTAAGTGAGGCAGTACTGCCCCTAGAGGACATTTGGAAATGTGTACCCACACATTATAGATTCCACAATGACTAGGAGGTAGCACTGACATTAAGTGGGTAGGGGTTGGGCATTGTAAACAGCAATGTGCAGTAAAATCCTGCATATTGCTCCATCCAAAATGCAAATAGCCCTCTGTGGCATTGTGATTTACAATAAGAAGTATATGTTTGGTCTTTGTCCCCATTCCTGGCATAGTGCTCCTAAAACTTTTGGAATTTCCTAACTGATGAGAGTGATAAAGATATCTTTTGTTATGTTAATGAGGTGAATTTTGGACCCCATCTAAGGATCCAAATTGCCAGGAAAACCAACAATGTGATTAGAGGGTTGGAACTTTCAGTCCCACCTCCTGACCTCTGGGTGAATAATTTAATCAATCATGATTATGTAATGAAGCCTCTATCAAAACCCAGAAGGACTGGGTTCAAGGAACTTCTGAGTTGGTGAACACATGGAGGTGCTGGGATAGTGATGCTGGAAAAGGTATGGAAGCTCTGCACCCATTCCCACATAATTTACCCTGTGAATCTCTTTTTTCAGGATGTCCATCTGTATCCTTTATCATATCCTTTTGTAATAAACTGGTAAACATAACTAAATAAACAGTTTTCCTGAATTCCCTAAGCCACTGTAACAAATTAATCAAACCTGAGTAGAGGATTGTAGGAACCTACATTTGCTTTGATAGTTTTCTAATGGTATTTCTTTGATACATTTAGGTTAATATATTTTACTATCATTTCATTGCTCAAGACTATCCAATGACTATTCACCACATAAAAGATAAAGTCAAATCCACTTAGATAGCAAACAGACACCTCAAACTTTACAAATCTACAACATAAATTTTGATTTTTTTCTTTTCACCTATTAACCTTCTGTATCCACATTTTAATAAATGGTAACTGTGCAAATTCAAGGTCAAGCCCCAAATCTTGGAGTCATCAGAGCCTGCTATCTTTCTCTTTTATACCTCGTATCTAACCTGAAAGATATCCTGATAGCTCTACCTTCAAAATATATCCAGAATCTAACCATTTCTTACCACCTCCGCTAATACCATCCTGATCCAGAGCACCAGTGCTCTTGCCTGGATTACTGCAGTAGCCTATTGATTGGTTTTCTTGCTCCATCCCTTGTCCTTTTACAGTCTGTAGTTGGCACAGTAGCCAGATGAATCTTGTTAAAATATACACCAGAACATTATTTGCTCATAATATTCTAATGGTTTCCCTATCACTCAAGGTAAGAGTTAAAAACTTCACTGTGGCCTGTAAGGTCATACATGATCACATCCTACTGCATCTCTGACCACTTCTTCTAGACAAGACTGTCTTGCTATTTTGCTCTAGCCATAGTTGTCTCCATGCTCTGCTCCTATCACACCAAGTATGGTCCAGCCTCAAGGGCTTCACACTTGTAGTTTCTATCTGGAATGCTCTTTCTTCAGATGTCTACTCTCCTTTATCCCTTACATCTGTCAGGTCTCTGCATTCTGTGACCAGCCTATATGAAACAGATACTCTTAGTACTTATTATCCCCTGATTTTTGCTTTCATTTCTTAATAGTATGTCTGACATATAGCTACAAATTTATTTTTATTGTTCCTCTCTCTACATTGAAAACTTCATGAGGACAAAACATTTTTTATTTGCTGATGTATTCCCAGTGATTATAATGGTATCTGACACATTATTGGTGCACATTAAATATTTTTTGAATAAATCTCCTTTATCTGTCATTTGAAGTCCTCTAGAATCTGAGACAATCAATATATTCTTATTACTATTTGCTGACGTGAATTTTACTCCTGAGTAAATATCCCCTAAACCCCCACCCTTCTTTACCAATTCCTTTATTCTTATAAACTTATTAATCTCCCCTATACTAAGTTTAATTTTATTTATTTTTCAAGGTTCAGATTGTCTCGCAGCAAACTTCATAGCTTTTTATTCCCTATACATCTGTTCCAAAAGACTTTAAGCTGAGAGTCTGAAAGAATTCACCTTCTAGCTCTTGCTCTGCCACTAAATGTGATTGAGGTTATTGGAATATCAGTTAAACTCTCAGGGCTCAGTTTTCTCATTTGCAAAAGGAAAGATATAAATTTGATTTGACATAAAAAACTTTTAGGCTTATTACTGTATAAAGCTGAAGCTATATTTTCATCCACACTTTTATCTTAGTGGATGGCAAAATTATCTACCCAGCTGTGCAAGCCAGAAACTGTTAAATTGTAGAATCTTCCCTCCATATTAGACACACATTGGATAAGTCAGTTATAATCACATTACTTACAAGAACTTTTATAATGGGATAATTTTTACATCTCCAGCCTTGTCTCCCAGTGACTCTTCCTTTCCTCCCAGCCATGACATGACTGGTGGTTTCTTGACTATACCTGCACCATGTTATTGAGGGCTTTGTACTTTGGCTCATACTGATTTTTCTGTCTGAAATACCATCCTCCTATTCATCCCCACCTACCAATAAATAGGTAAACTAATCTTCATGTTCAACCTGAAATCTCCTTCTCCAAGAAGAGTTGTCTTCTCCATTTCCACTTGACTCTGTATTGTTTTCTATCAGAGCACTCCTGATAATTTCTTATGCATTTGTTTAAAGACTCTTCCCCTCTATTTTAACATAGGCAGCTCCTTGAAGGCTGTTTTCATTAGATTAGGGTAACTGCCAGTATGATGTAACAATAAAACTAAAAAATGCTGTGGTTTAAGTAAAAAGTTTTTCATCCTTAGTTTGAAAGTGGTGCTCTGGTTGTATGTAGAAGTTCTACTGCATGAAATCATTCAGGGACGTGTGTTGGCCTCATCTTGGTGTTTTGATATCAGCTTGTCATTTTCTTTTCAATACAGGTGAAGAGGCTACTGCCACATCTAGTTTCCACTTCATGGAAAGGAAAAATATGAAGTCAAGGAAAGCAATTTCCTATTTGACAAAGGAGGCAGAATTTCTAGAATTACTTCTTACATTCTACTGGCAAGAACTTTCTCTTAGGCTAATTTCAGTTTAAAGGAGGCTGGGAAATGCAGTCTTTAGCTGGGCAACCATGTGTTTGGGAAGAAGGGGAGAGTGAATTTGTGTGGGGTCAACTAGTAGTCTGTCAACCCAAACAGAAACCCCATCTTATTAGTCTTTCTATTACTAGAGACTAGAATACCCTAGGGGCTCCATAAATGTTTTTAATTAATAAAATAATGAATATTTTATAATTCTTTTTTCTGTTTTGCACCTTCTTATTTCTCTATGAAGCATTTGGGAATATCTAAAGACATATTTTCAAGTTTATTACTTTTTTATACACCTGTCTCTAATCTCTCATTCACTGAGTTTTTTTATTATTAATTTTTATGGAAGTATAGTTGCTTTAAAATATGTTAGTTTCTGCTGTACAGCAAGTGAATCAGCTATATGTATACATATATCCCCTCTTTTTTTGATTTTCCTTCCCATTTAGATCACCACAGAACATTGAGTAGAGTTTCCTGTGCTATGCAGTAGTTTCTTGTTAGTTATCTATTTTATACGTAATAGTGATTATATATCAAGCCCAATCTCCCAGTTCATTTCACCCCCTTCCCCGCCTTGGTATCCATACATTTGTTCTCTAGGTCTGTGTCTCTATTTCTGCTTTGCAAATAGGTTCATCTGTACCATTTTTCTAGATTCCACATAAGAGCGATATACAATATTTGTTTTTCTCTTTCTGACTTACTTCACTCTGTGTGACAGTCTCCAGCTCCATTCATATCTCTGCAAATGACACAGTTTTGTTCCTTCTTATGGCTAAGTAATATTCCATTGTACATATATACCACATCTTCTTTATCCATTCCTCTGTTGATGGTCATTTAGGTTGCCTCCATGTCCTGGCTATTGTAAGTAGTGCTGCAATGAACTCTGGGATGCATGTATCTTTTTGAATGATGGTTTTCTCAGGGTATATGCCCAGTAGTGGCATTGCTGGGTCATATGGTAGTTCTATTTTTAGTTTTTTAAGGAACCTACATACTGTTCTCCATAATGGCTGTATTAATTTACATTCCCACCAACAGTGTAGGAGGGTTCCTTTTTCTCCACACCCTCTCCAGCATTTACTGTTTGTAGATTTTTTGATGATGGTCATTCTGACCGGTATGTGGTGATACCTCATTGTAGTTTTGATTTGCATTTCTCTAATAATTAGTTATGTTGAGCATCTTTTCATGTGTTTGTTTGGCCATCTGGATGTCTTTTTGGAGAAATGTCTATTTAGGTCTTCCACCCATTTTTTGATTGGGTTGTTTGGTTTTTGATATTGAGCTGCATGAGCTGTTTGCATATTTTGGAGATTAATCCTTTGTCAGTTGCTTCATTTGCAAATATTTTCTGCCATTCTGATGGTGGTATTTTCATCTTGTTTATGTTTTCCTTTGCTGTGCAAAAGGTTTTAAGTTTCATTAGGTCCCATTTGTTTATTTTTGTTTTTATTTTCATTACTCTAGGAAATGGGTCAAAAAAGATCTTGCTGTGATTTATGTCAAAGAGTGTTCTTCCTAAGTTTTCCTCAAAGAGTTTTATAGTGTTTGGCCTTACATTTAGGTTTTTAAGGCATTTTGAGTTTATTTTTGTGTATGGTGTTAGGTTTATTCCTAAGTATTTTATTCTTTTGTTGCAATGGTAAATGGGACTGTTTCCTTAATTTCTCTTTCAGATTTTTCATCATTAGGGTAGAGGAATGCAAGAGATTTCTGTGTGTTAATTTTGTATCCTGCTACTTTACTAAATTCATTGATTAGCTCTAGTAGTTTTCTGGTAGCATTTTTAGGATTCTCTATGTATAGTATCATGTCATCTGCAAACAGTGACAGTTTTACTTCTTCTTTTCAAATTTGGATTCCTTTTATTACTTTTTCTTCTCTGATTGCCATGGTAGCACTTCCAAAATGATGTTGAATAATAGTGATGAGAGTTGACATCCTTGTCTTTTTCCTGATCTTAGAGGAAATGGTTTCACTTTTCACCACGGAGACAATGTTGGCTGTGGGTTTGTCATATATGGCATCTATTATGTTGCAGTAGTTTCCCTCTATGCTCATTTTCTGGAGAGTTTTTATCATAAATGGGTGTTGAAATTTGTCAAAAGCTTTTTCTGCTTCTATTGAGATGATTATATGTTTTTATTCTTCAATTTGTTAATATGGTATATCACATTGATTTGCATATATTGAAGAATCCTTGCATCCCTGGGCTCAATTTCACTTGATCATGGTGTATGACCCTTTTAATGTGTTGTTGGATTCTGTTTGCTTGTATTTTGTTGAGGATTTTTGCACCTATGTTCATCAGTGATATTGGACTGTAATTTTCTTTTTTTGTGATATGTTTGTCTGGTTTTGATATCAGAGTGATGGTGACCTCGTAGAATGAGTTTGGGAGTGTTTCTCCCTCTGCTATATTTTGGAAGAGTTTGAGAAAGATAGGTGTTAGCACTTCTCTAAATGTTTGATAGAGTTTGCCTATGAAGCTATCTGGTCCTGGGCTTTTGTTTGTTGGAAGATTTTAAATCACAGTTTCAATTTCATTACTTGTGATTGGTCTATTCATATTTTTTAATTCTTCCTGATTCCTTCTTGGAAGCTTATACCTTTCTAAGAATTTGTCCATTTCTTCCAGGTTGTCCATTTTATTGGCATAGAGTTGCTTGTAGTAGTCTCTTAAGATCCTTTGTCTTTCTGTGCTGTCAGTTGTAACTTCTTTTTCTTTTCTAATTTCATTGCTGTGAGTCCTCTCCCTTTTTGTTCTTGAGTCTGGCTAAAGCTTTATCAATTTTGTTTATCTTCTCAAAGAACCAGCTTTTAGTTTCATTGATCTTTGGTATTGTTTTCTTAGTTTCTATTTCATTTATTTCTGATCTGATCTTTATGATTTCTTTCCTTCTGCTAACTTTGGGTTTTGTTTGTTCTTCTTTCTCTAGTTGTTTTTGGTGTAAGTTTAGTTTGTTTATTTGAGATTTTTCTTGTTTCTTGAGGTAAGATAACTTTGCTATAAACTTCCCTCTTAGAAGTGCTTTTGCCATTTCCCATACGTTTTGGGTCATTGTGTTTTCATTGTCATTTTTTTCTAAGTATTTTTAAATTTTTGATCTCCATCTCGCTTTCTCATCTTCTGGGACCCCTAGAAAGCAAATATTGATATGCTTAATGTTATCACAGAGATCTCTTAAATTGTTTTCATTAAAAAATTCTTTTTGCTTTTCTTATTGTGTGATTTCCATTATTCTATCTCCAGATCATTTATGTGTTCTTCTGTATAACTTGGTCTGCTATTCAGCCCTTCCAGTGTATTTTTAAATTTCAGCTATTGAATTCTTTATTTCAGATTGGGTCTTTCTTATATTTTCTAGTTTCTTGTTAACATTTTCACTGGGTACATGTATTTTTTTCCCCCTAATTCAGCCACCATTTTTATTACCAATGCTTTGAATTCTTTGCTGGTGAATTGTTTACTTCTTTTTCATTATTTATTTTTTCAAGAGTTTTCTCTTGCTCTTTCAGTTGAGACCATTTCCTCTGCATTTTCATTTTGCTTAACTTTCTCTGTCTCTATATATTTAGGTGAAATGGTTACCTATTGTTGTCTTGAAGGTTTGTTGTTATGTGGAAGCACCCCTATACAGACTGCATGTACCCAGTGCCTTTGGTAGGCGAGCTGTATTTACATGGATGATATTCACAGTTTTCCTTAGCGTGTGCTAGCAGTTATCACTTTGGTAGGGGGTGGGGCTGGAGATGGAGGCACTAGAGCTGCAGTGGGTTGTGAGGTGGGACATCCTGTCTGCTCAATTGCCATCATCACCCAGTTGGGGTGGCATCTGATCCCAAGTTGCTGGAGCAGAAGCCTTGGGGGTCACGCTCCAGCTGTCTCTGTTCCATTTAAGTGTGTGTTTTCTCCTCTCTCAGCATTGGGCCCCTTGCCCCAGAGGAGGTAGTGTTGAAGCAGGAGATGCTTGTGTTGGCCTCAGACAGAAGTTCGAGCTGTCTCTGATGTGCTGCCTGTGCAGGCACCCGCAATTGTTTCCCTTGCTACACTTAGATGCAGCCTCGGGTGCAAGTCCCCTTTGTCCCTCACAGCCAATCACTTCCCCCAGCCTCCACCCCCATCCTGTTGTGGACCCATACCACAGGCCAAGCAGGGCCCATGTAGGCTCTTAGTATATCCTGGGAGGTGAGCTGTGAGCCACTGTCAGAGATCTGGGCTGCATCTAATGCACTGCTTTAGTAAGCACCAACAATGGTCACTGCCACCCCACCTAGGCTCTTCTCCAGTAGCAGGTTACCTCTGTCTCCTATGGTCAGATCTTTCCCTACTTGTGCCCTCTCCAGATCCAGTGCCACACTGTGACATGGAGTGAGCAGGGCCGAGTGTTTGCTCGACTAGGGCTGGTGTGCATGCCAACGTGCTCTTCCTCATGAGTGGAGTCCAGGCTTCCCACAGCCCTCCCTTTAGTCCCAGCAGTCCTCCAACCAGCAAGAGGGCTCATATCTCCCATGTAGGACCTCTGGACTGAGGTGCCCAGTCTGTGACTCTCACTCCCCAGGGTGGTGTCTCCCGTGTTATCTCCCTTTTTCTCTGAGTCCTCTCCCAGGGGCACAGTCCTGACCTGATCACTTTTTTTCCCTTCCTACCTGATTATGTGTGTATCTTATAGCCTTGGTTGTACAGGATTCCTTCTGCCAGTTTCTAGTTTTCAGTGAGGATTGTTCTTCATATAGTTGTATTTTTGATGTGTTTGAATGGGGAGGTAAGCTCCACATCTTCTTACTCCACAATCTTGATTGATTTCCTCAAGCTATAGGTTTTGCATGCACTTCTTCATCTGCTTGAAGAAGTTGGAGATTTTTCCTTGTAGGTAAATTTCCTTGCATATATACTTCAGTGAAGTGGCAAATTTTGTTCATAGACAGTGTTTACTCATAGCATGGGAAACTATGAAAGTATTTTCTGGACCATATTCAAATTGTCAAATAGTTATTTGGATCCATGGTCTACTCTCCAACCCTCCTATAATTCTGAATCTTTCTTTGTCCTTAGCTTTCTTATTACATTTATTTCATGTTTCTTTGAATCTACTTCTCTTATCCACATTTAGGGGCATTCATTTACAAATTTCACATGGTTTTAAACCAAATGTATTCCTACTAAACACATAGGATTATATGTTTCTGTTTTGACAAGAGACTCAGAAATAGGAGTAGACTGCCAAATTACATTTTGTGATATAGAACATCCATCAGAGCATTAAAGGGCAGTTAGGGCCTCATTCTGAAAATTAGCTCTAGCATTTGACTTTTCCATTTCAACCTTCCACCTCTTTCACTTCTTGGGCACATTAATTTGGAGACATAAATTATAAACACCAGGTACATGTATACTAGCCACCACAACTTGAAAATTCTCAAGGGTTAGATAAAGCAGACATCTCAGTCATACACATAGAAAAGGACAAGAGTGAAGGTTTTAGCATTTTGGTGTAGGCTTCTTAGCCACTCTAAAGATGATTTATCTAGATTACAGATTGGATTAAGGTTCCAAGTCTTGTAGAATGGGCTCCATGTAGAAAATTTTTTTAAATCACACTTTTGTACTTCTTTAAGCCTCAGTTTTGTTACCTACAAAATGGAGAGAATAGTAGTATCAGCTAATATAGTTGTGTAAGGATTAAATGATCTGATACATGTAAACTGCCTAGAATAATGCCTGGCACATAGTGAGAACTAACATGTTTTATTATTTACAGGGGTGGTATATCCAAAAAGTTAAGAGGATGGGTTTAGAAGTCAATTCAGTTTTCATATGTACTCTTTGTTCTCCATTTCCTAGTAACATGAATTAAGCAAATTATTGTTTGTAGTTTATTTATGTGTAAAATGGGAATTAAAGAATATCAGCCTCTTCAGGTTATATAACTATACAATGAGACAAAAATAATGTAAAGACCTTAGCACAACGTTTGTCATATAAGAAGTACTAGATTTATAACAGGTAGACCTGTAAAACAGATGATTGTAAAATCTGAGTTCCAAATAGAAAACAATGAAAGAAGAAAGATCTTGAGAAATCTTCCACTTATTTCAGTGGTTGGAATTTAAAAAAAAATAGTAGATCCTTGGTCTACTCTATAGTGTGAGATAGTAGGAATGAACATTTCTAATGTCATATTAAATCACATTTCATATTGCATTATTTGAATCAATTAAGTTAAATTAAATTAAATAGGTTTCTTAAAGTATATAGTATTTGTTTTGTGTAAAGAATTAACATGGTGTTTTATGAACTCTGGCCAAGAGAAAAAAGCTGTTATAAATATTTTAAGGTGTTATTATTTACATTGACAATGAAATTAAAAAAGCCTTCTCGAGGATTTTTATATTCATTGCCATGAGGCAAATACTGACTAAGATTTAAGCATGATTATTTTTGATAATTATTCATATAAGCTGTCAAGATGAATGTTCAACATTTTAAGAAGCTGACCAGCTTTTCATGGTGGTTGTCAATTGAAAATTGAACAGGGTAGATTTTCCAGAAACAAATGTCATTACTTAACACTGAATGTCAATTTGCTATATTCCAGTGGATCTTGTTATTTACATTTTAAAATATTTTAAGTGTATTGAAGCCTAACTGCAAATAAAGATCACTTGGAGGCTGATAGTTAAAATAGAGAAGCCCACCCAGACTCAACATTTGGAGCTCTTGCTTCATCAGGAAAAGGATCAGAAATCTGTACTTAAAAAAAATCCCAGATAATTCCATTGATCTGGATTTGGGAAATGCTGAACTTTTGGTCTAAGACATTTTTGTTCTGGTCCTAAAATAGTGCAAGAGACTCATAAGTCATTGTAAAGAGTCAGATAAATATACTTTTCAATAATGTATATGTAAGCTCTATGTGAATCATTTTGGGGGAATTTTAATTATGTGGTATATTTTATACAAGAGCTTTAATAAATGACAGAAAAAAAACTTTAAGAAGACTCAACTTAAAAATTAAATTTTTGACATTGTCCTGAATTTGATATTCTTAAAATATTTCTCACTGAAACACACTATAGACAATTTTTATAGTGGATATTTTTAAAGCATAAAATGTTTATGTTTCATATTTTTGTCATTTTCTTTTTAGACTAAATAGTATAGAATTAAGTTGTATATATTGAGTTAAAAATCTTTGCCTCAGAAGCTATTTCCTTATGATGCTTATAATGCAATTTCTCTCTCTGTCTCTCTCTCTTGTCTCTGTCTTTCAAGCCAGACCAATATCCTATCAGCACACAATATATTTATGAAGCAATATCCTAAAATATTCTTGCAGAATAAAACCAGACTGCCTAAACTTTTCAAAGAGGAAGGAAAAAGGTAATGATGTTTTCTTTTAAAAGCAAGGTTGTATGTGTGTGCATGTGTGTGTGCGTTCACACACGTGCATGCATGAAGAGCAAGTGGAACTCAAACACTGAAAGTGTTTGGTCAGTTCCCAGTATTGCATGTTAAGGATCAGCCAAGGAACTACAAAGCTACAGTAATCAAGACAGTATGGTACTGGCACAAAAACAGAAATATAGATCAATGGAATGGGATAGAAAGCCAAGAGATAAACCCACACACATATGGTCACCTTATCTTTGATAATGGTGGCAAGAATATACAGTGGAGAAAAGACAGCCTCTTCAATAAGTGATGCTGGGAAAACTGGACAGCTACATGTGAAAGAATGAAGTTAGAACACTCCCTAACACCATACACAAAAATAAACTCAAAATGGATTAAAAACCTAAATGTAAGGCCAAACGCTATAAAACTCTTAGAGGAAAACATAGGCAGAACACTCTATGACATAAATCATAGCAAGATCCTTTTTGACACATCTCCTAGAGAAATGGAAATAAAAACAAAAATAAACAAATGGGACCTAATGAAACTTAAAAGGTTTTGCACAGCAAAGGAAGCCATAAACAAGACAAAAAGACAACCCTCAGAATGGGATAAAATATTGCAAATGAAGCAACTGACAAAGGATTAATCTCAAAGATTTACAAGCAGCTCATGCAGCTCAATATCAAAAAAACAAACAATCCAAAATGGGCAGAAGACCTAAACAGACATTTCTCCAAAGAAATTATACAGACTGCCAACAAATACATGAAAGAATGCTCAACATCATTAATCGTTAGAGAAATGCAATCAAAACTACAATTAGATATCATCTCACACCAGTCAGAATGGCCATCATAAAAAAATCCACAAACAGTAAATGCTGGAGAGGGTGTGGGGAAAAGGGAGTCCTCTTGCACTGTTGGTGGGAATGTAAATTGATACAGCCACTATGGGGAACAATATGGAGGTTCCTTAAAAAACTAAAAATAGAACTACTGTATGACTCAGCAATCCCACTACTGGGTATATACCCTGAGAAAACCATAATTCAAAAAGAGTCATGTACCAAATTGTTCATTGCAGCTCTATTTACAATAACCAGGACATAGAAGCAACCTAAGTGTCCATCAGCAGATGAATGGATAAAGAATATGTGACATATATATACAATGGAATATTACTCAGCCATAAAAAGAAACAAAATTGAGTTATTTGTAGTGAGGTGGAGGGACCTAGAGTCTGTTATACAGAGTGAAGTAAGTCAGAAAGAGAAAAACAAATACCGTATGCTAACACATATATATGGAATCTAAAAAAAAAAAAATGGTCATGAATAACCTAGGGGCAAGACAGGAATAAAGACATAGACCTACTAGAGAATAGACTTGAGGATATGGGGAGGGGGAAGGGTAAGCTGTGACAAAATGAGAGAGAGGCATGGACATATATACACTACCAAATGTAAAATAGATAGCTAGTGGGAAGCAGCTGCATAGCACAGGGAGATCAGCTCGGTGCTTTGTGAACACCTAGAGGGGTGGGATAGGGAGGGTGGGAGGGAGGGAGACTCAAGAGGGAAGAGATATGGGGACATATGTATATGTATAACTGATTCACTTTGTTATAAAGCAGAAACGAACACACCATTGTAAAGCAATTTTCCTCCAATAAAGATGTTAAAAAAAAAAAAAAGGAGAAGCCAAGGAAATAGAGATTGGTAGGGAAGGTTCAATTCGTACAATCATTTTGGAGGCATTTTAATTATGTGGTATGGTAACTGGTACTAATAAATATATGTAGCTCCCTGAGTTTTTTCACTAACGTTAATAAACAACTAGCCCTATATAATAAACATAATAAGATAAAATACTATTAGGAGTGAAAAAGATAACATAATAAATGATGCAGAGAAAACCAAGAAAATTATAAATTACGATAGAATACTTTATATAACTTAGAAATAATCTAGATATTGTTAGTTCATTTTCTAAAAAATATGTACTACTGTATTTATTCAAGAAGATAGAAATAAAGAATAACTATGTATAAATAGAAGTTGTAAAAAGTACTCTTCAAAAATATTTTTGAAGCTAAAAGAACAAAAGCAAAAATTAAAAACCCATAGTCCAAGTGATATCACTATAAGTTTTATATCAAGAAAAGGTATTTTCTCTGCAACTTAATGTCCTTGGAGTATAGAAAATGAAAAATAGGTTGTATATTTGCCATGCCTGTAAAACTCTGATGTAAAAATTTAACAAGAATAACATAAACAAGAAATAACAATTTTAGTTATGAGTATATAGGCATACATACAAAATAACATATTAGCAAATGAAATAATGCAGTAGTCTATTAGCAGATTTGTACATTATGGTTAAGTTGGCTTCATCTCATGAGTACAAACTTGGTTCATTAGAAAAGCTATTATTAAAATTTTATAATATTAGTAGCTCAAGGAGGAACTATATGATGATATCTACAGATGATGAAAAGGCTTTTCATGTAATTCAGTATCCATGTCTCATAGTAAAAGCAAAATCATGCAGGTAAAAACGTAATGTGTGCAGTCATGTGACTATTAAGAAATACAAAACATTTATATTTTTTCAGCCAGAAAAAAACCTCTGCTCTAAAATAACAATAAAAATATCTTAAACTGAATGAAAATAAAATTACATAAAATATATCAAGAAATTGTAGATCTCCTCTAATCTTGGCTTACACTGGTCCCTCATGTAATGTGATAAACCCATACATGCCCAGGTGGTGGAACTAGAGCTGCAGTAATTCAGAGAAGCGTTTGGCAGAATAAAATCGATGAGGAAACATGAATCTTGGTAGACACTAAATGTCTGCTCTATTAAAATTATTCTTCAACAACTTTTACCTCTTATCATTGTCATATTCAACACTCTATAATTCATTTAACTCAAATGTCATATGACAGATACAATAGTGAGACTGAAGTACGGCACCTGCTTGGCTGTGGGCAGCTGGCGAGAATGCCTGATACCAGCACATTTGCTAAATATTGAAGTAAGACAGTCGTGTGCAAGGAGAATAGAAGAAATGCTTCATACACCATTAATACCTTGAGAAAACCATAATTCAAAAAGAGTCATGTACCAAAATGTTCATTGCAGCTCTATTTACAATAGCCAGGACATGGAAGCAACCTAAGTGTCCATCCATCAACAGATGAATGGATAAAGAAGATGTGACACATATATAAAATGAAATATTACTCAGCCATAAAAGGAAATGAAATTGAGTTATTTGTAGTGAGGTGGATGGAATCTAAGAAAAAAAAAAAAGGTCATGAAGAACCTAGGGGTAAGACAGGAATAAAGACATAGACCTACTAGAGAATAGACTTGAGGATATGGGGAGGGGGAAGGGTAAGCTGTGACAAAATGAGAGAGAGGCATGGACATATATACACTACCAAATGTAAAATAGATAGCTAGTGGGAAGCAGCTGCATAGCACAGGGAGATCAGCTCCGTGGTTTGTGACCACCTAGAGGGGTGGGATAGGGAGGGTGGGAGGGAGGGAGACTCAAGAGGGAAGAGATATGGGAACATATGTATATGTATAACTGATTCACTTTGTTATAAAGCAGAAACTAACACACCATTGTAAAGCAATTATACTCCAATAAAGTTGTTAAAAAAAAAAACACTAGGAGCAATGCTACACTAATGAAAATAAATGGAAGACCTGGCTGAGACATAGGGAAACATTTCTACATGAGCAAAAATTGTGAGTAAATGACAAGAATGAGACCAAGGACTGCTTGGAACTGTGATCATTACCTAAAATTTATTTTTTTGGTGGATCATCTAGACAGAAAGTGAACTTTTGGTATATTCACAGATACAGGAAATCAAATAGATACATTGTTTTAAAAAGAACACTGAATTTTGAACCAGAAGACTTGGATTTGAGTTTTTATTTCATCCAATATCAGCAACATGACTTTGGAATTGTCTCTGAACATTGAATGCATTCAGTTTTTACTCAGAAAAAGAGGATAACATTATCCTACTTGAGAGTTATGAACTTAAAGAGCTTTTTAATTGTACTGTTTCACTGGTATCATGGACTATAGATGACAATGTTATTTTATATAGATTTATGCCATCTCTCAAGAAGTTCTGCCTTTTTATTTAAACAGGCTAAGCAACAATCACCACCATTAAAAATTAATAAAAAATCATTGCATTGCTTGCTTCAAAAGTGTTTTTAAACAACAAGAAAATAAGTAGACTTTTAATCAATACATTTTTACATCAGTTTATTTCCAGAGGAAAAGAAGTTTAAGGAAATGACAGTAACTGAAGAAACAAATAATATGAATCCACAGAATTGTGGAAACCTATGTAAAAGATACATTTATTAAAGGTGTGGGTTTTTAGGGGGATAGAAATTCAAATATTTTCAAGGAAGCCTGCATTCTTATTAATACCTTACTTGAATTTTATAAAAATTCCTATTTAATGTTACAGATACTTTAGGGAGACATAGGTAAGGAAGATAATATTTTGTATTCTCTTTTGATATATTGTCCTAATAATATGACCATTTCCCTTCCTGAACTCTATGCACCATCATGGTTTCAGAGAGAAGGGAAGGGTAAATAATACTTTGAGAAGCAGGAAGATATAAAATGTAGGCACTTGGGGGAAAGTAGTGATATAGAAACAGAGGAAGTTAGATAAGCTCGAGAACTGTTGATCTTCATCTACTCCCATCCTTGATATGAAACTCTCCATGGGGATATGAGGGTTGAAGAAACATCCAGATAGCTACTGAAGAAACTGCATCCTCTGGGGCAGTGATAAACAACTTGTACTGCACATTAGAGTCACCCAGAGAGTTTTTACAAAATACTGGTGCATGGTCTCATTCCAACCCAGACTTTTTAAATTGGAATCGCTGACTTGGAGCCAAAGCCTAAGTATTTATTTAAACAAATAATCCTAGATGATGCTTGAAAATTATTGTTACAGTAAGACCTAAATTGGGCTTCATTCAACATGAAATGAGAATAATAGCACGGCATTGGTGGAGAAGATGCTGAGAGATAACCTGGAGCTAATGCCATTGGTTCCACTCGTCCTGTGTCTAGCATGTATGAGGTCCAGAAATTCCTGTGAACGCTGGTGAGGAGACAGTGAAATGCTAATAGGACTGAAGGGTTGTAGGATCCTGGAGAGGGGAAGAGCTGGCTGCTGAGGTAGAAATCTGGATGCCCAAGGAAAAGGTAGTCAGCAAGAGCAAATGATGTTGCCAAAAAATACAGTCTTTCCTCAACAGATACCAATCTAGGTTCCTGCATAGATCTGCAGCCACTCTGCAACAGCAACATGATGATGATCAGCTGACAGCTCACAGGGAAGAGGAGCTTCTCTCTCCAACAGTGGTCATATTAGCAACCTCAACCTCTCCCAACATACACCGATACCCAGTTCAGAAAGGAAATGGACTGGGAAGAAAATGGGCATGACTGAGCCTTTATTCACTTGACAGAAAACAAAGTTATTTTAATCAAACTGTTTCAAATCAATGGGACAGACACCATATGACGGCACTGGGGGAAGAGAATCTGCGAGCTTATGGGAAAGTCTTGGGTTCTTTATAAAAAATAAGCAAGTTGTCTTCTTTGTACATGGTAGGGTTTAAATAAAATTAAATCCCACTAATCTACTTAAGTATTAAAATACCAAAACTGTATCCATAAAAAGAGGAGCCAGAGGAAAATGTTCTTTAACAACGAGAAGCTGCGGGGGTTACTGTCTCTATAAACTATGTTATTCTAAATGATTACATCTCAGGATGGCAGGGTTATGGCACAACTAACATGGAATCTGTCATAACTTTAATAGAAAAGCACTTGGAAATCTAATTAGGACATTGTAAAAATGAAATTTCATGGAGTAATGCTAGCAAAAATAACCTCATGTAAATAGATGTCTACATCATGTATCAATCGGGATGCAAATAGAAACAACGAGATACACAATTATTAGAAGGGCCAAAATCCAGAACACTGACAATGCCAAATACTGGCAAGAATGTGGAGCAACAAGAGCTCTCATTTATTGCTGGTAAAAATGCAAAGTAGTACAGCCAGTTTGGTGGTTTCTTACAAAACTCAACATACTCTTACCACATAATTCAGCAATCACATTCCTTGGCATTTACCCAAAGAAGCTGAAACTCATGTACACACAAAAACTGGCACACAAATATTTATAGCAACTTTATTCATAGTTGCCAAAACCTGGAAGCAATCAAGATGTCCTTCAGTAGGTGAATGGCTAAACCAACTGTGCTACCTCAGACAATGAAATATTATTTAGTGTTAAAAAAAAAAGAGCCATCAAGCATGAAAGGACATAGCGGAAACTTAAATGCATATTACTAAATGAAAGAAGCCAACCTGAAAAGACATACTGTATAATTCCAACTGTATGACATTCTGGAAAGTGCAAAACTGTGGAGACAGTAAAAAGATTAGTGGTTTGGACTTTAGATTCTAAAGATACTAGGATATCCCAGCTGCTTGAATTGAAGCTTAGAATTTCACTCCTAGATCTAAATGCAGTAGTAACAAGTGGCTTTGTTCTGGGTTAAAATGATGTGGAACTTTGTAATATGTATATTTTTCCAGACATTTTAAAACAATCACTTGGTATAGTACATATACTACCTAGGTGGATTATAAATTCTCTCTAAAAGTGTAAGTGAAGAAAATGTTGGAAATTAGAGTTGAATATTTGGAGATAAAGAAACTGAAAACCTAGACAAATGGATTCTGAAAGACTGACTTAAAAACATCTTTCTGAAAAATTGATTTTTTGCTTGTGATTTTCTTCTGAGATTTTGGACTCTATTTCTTTCTCTAACATTGTCAAAATTACCCATGTGCAACAGCTTGGATCTGGTCTCAGGATAATCAACCATAGGTTATTTGGAAAATATGTATTTAACTTTAGAACAAATAAAACTATTCTTGCTATTATTGTAAAACCCATATTTTCACTGAAGTTCTGAGATCCATTGAATGAGATGTTCCCTGTATTTTTAAAAGTCAGAATTAGAACAATTCTGTTTCACTATTTTATTCTAAAAAGAAAAGTAAAATTTTACACACTCTGGAAAGAAATTTTATGAGACAGTCTTATTCATTTATTCATTTACTTAATATACTCTGAGCAGTGATCATGTGCTGAGTATAGGTCAGTCAGGGTCTCTGTACTCAGAAGGTGCAGGTTGGTGGCACTGACAGGCCCTGAGTAAGAGGAGATGAATGAAGCATAACGGGTGTCAGAGGTGATTACAGGTTTGGGGGCTGGTTGCACTGAAAGTGCTTATACTAACCAGAGATGGTGTCCTGGAAGGTCAGGGCAAGCATCCCTGAGGAAGGGATGTTTAAATTCAAGGATAAGTTAAGAGTTGGCTAGAAGAAGAAGGGAAAGAGTCTCTGAGGCAGAGAGAACTGCATGTAATAGTCTTCACACTGTTGATTATCTAAGTGCTGCTGAAGTTATCTTAGCTGATACTCTATTTACCCAGTTTAGTAGTTGTGAACAGAAACCTGAAAACAGTATTTTTAAAACCTGTCCATGATCTCCCCTATGGGTACCAAGATGAAAATGGTGGCTGGGAGGGATGCAGGAGGAGAAAGGAGGAAAGGAAGGAAGGGTAGAGAAAGAGAAAGAAAGAGAAGGGTAGAGAAAGAGAAAGAAAGAGAAAGAAAGGGTAGAGAAAGAGAAAGAGAAAGAAAGGAAGAGAAAGAAAGGTACCCTATGGGTACCAAGATGAAAATGGTGGCTGGGAGGGATGCAGGAGGTGAAAGGAGGAAAGGAAGGAAGGAAGGAAGGAAGGAAGGAAGGAAGGAAGGAAGGAAGGAAGGAAGGAAGGAAGGAAGGAAGGAAGGAAGGAAGAAAAGAAAGAAAGAAAGAAAGAAAGAAAGAGAGAGAGAAAGAAAGAAAGAGAAAGAAAGAAAGAAAGAAAGAAAAGAAAAGAAAGAAAGAAAGAAGGAAAGAAAGAAAGAGAAAAAAGGAAGAAAGAAAAGAAAGAAGAAAAGAGAAAGAGAAAGAAGGGTAGAGAAAGAGAAAGAAAGGAAGGCAAGAAAGGGAGAGGAGAAAGAGAGAGAGAAGAAGGAAAGAAGGAAAGAAAGAAGAAAGGCAGAAAGGGGAGAGGGAAATACAAGGGAGAAATGAAAGACTGTCAGGCCAGTTCAGGAGCAATATTTTGACCTTTAGGAGAATTCTATGAAGGGAAAAGGAGGGAACTTTATAGAAATCTAACTGGTTGCCTCAGCCATGCTCTGGTGTCATCGTTTGTGGCCCAAATTAAAGACTTTACTATGACATAAAAATAAAACTCTGGATGGCTTGGGCATTATTGTAGCAAAGTGATGGTGATTTGTAGAAATTGCCTACATGTATAGGATTTCCCTGTATCAAAGTGGAATTATACAAGAAAGTTTTAAGCCTGAGTCTAAAAAAAATGCCATTTATGTTTATGATTACCACTGAGGAATGATAGATTTTGCCAGAAGGAAGGACCTTTTATCATGCTTCTTTCCTGAAGTGTCTGGGAGTAGGTGCTGAGGAGGGCTGGAGTGCTCTGCCCGGTAGAGGCATTCTAATTTGGAGTTGTGGAGCAAGCCAGGAGTGAGGAAAGGCAGACAAAAATGGGGTAGAAAAGAAGCAAGAATAGCCAGGAAATAATTGAAGGAAGGTGTGCACTGAGTGAGGAGAACCCACTGGTCCTGGACATGGGGGTAAGGACATTTAAGAAAAGAAAGATCTATTAATGGATTTCAAGTACCTGCATCATATGTGATACAAACACCTAAGATAACCCCAGCATTTAATGAACTCTACTATGCTTACAAATGCTCTGAGTACTTGGTTTAATTTAATTTAGTTTTGTTGAGGAGATATAAGAAAGGTTGGTTTTACTTCTACATAAACAAGACATGGAATAAAGAGAGTATTTAAGGAAGAAGCACAGTGGCAGAGGTAACATCAGAATGTAATCTCCTAGGAAATAGCTGAAATTTTAGGAAGAGCTTTCTACTTGCATGAATTTTCATGGGAACTTATTTAGATTTTAAGGGGCCAGTAGATCCCTGCTGATACCATCTGTATTGCATGGAATTACCGACTAATATCCCAATAATGGAAAAATGTGATACCATCAGTTAAGAGTTAGGTAGTGGACATGGTGAAATTATGAGTTCAGCTGAAGAAGTAATGTAGATGGTGATGTCTTATAAATCCTATTCATCAAAGACCATATGCAACTAAGGGAGAAAAGCCATCTTTGATTCAAAGAGAGTCAGTTTTATGGTTCAGAAGGATATGGTTGAAAGTTTGGAGTTTCTTCCAGGTTGTATAACATTGTTGGCAGGAAATTTGCCTCCCTGTCTCTAAATTGGTCCTTCCATTTCCCCAAATTAGGGGTTCCATTCATTACTTAGATTATCCCTATGGGGTTAAGACTTACTTGAGGAGATTAATATAAAATCAAAAGAGAAATTCTGAAAATTCACAGGCCACATTTTCTCTGCATTTAATTCTTCTCTTCAATAAATCAAAGTTGATCTAAGAATGAAATTGTTTTTATAAGGAAAGCTGTTTTTCTATAAGAGTGAAGGTGTTGCATCAGGAGAGCATCATGGACATCTGAGGCTGCTGCTGAAGCACTCTGTAGCTCAGCTGCTGAGGGGCACCACCAGGGGCTGATCAATTAGAACAAATGAATAAGCAACTATGGTGAGGGGACATTTAGACTATAAATACCCAGAATCGTGAGGACTATCTGAGAATGTTTGGCCTCAGCAAGGCAACTCTGCTCATCAGAATAGGTCTCTGAAGACCTTGTGGCATTAGCTTCCTGTCAGGGTAAGACCTTTTACCAGCAACGGTGAAAACAGTGCAGCAGCCCCACCAAGATCATTTAGCCGATCAACACTTGAGTCTTCATTCCCTAGCAGTGCGCTCCAACAGCAACATTTGACTTTTGCTTTTGTGCCTTCAGCTTGTGGTTTACTAAGCCAACTCTCCTGGGAACAAACTGTTAAAAAGGTACACCTCTCCTAAATTTGGACTTTTTAAAAAATTTGTCATTAGTTTGGAGATTATTTATTTATTGGCTTCTTAAGAGACATTATTCTGGGACTTCCATGGTGGTCCAGTGGCTAAGACTCCGTGCTCCCAGTGCAGGGGGTCTGAGTTTGATCCTTGGTCAGGGAACTAGATCCCACATGCCACAACTGAAAAAAAAGATCCTGCATGCCGCAATTAAGACCTGGTGCAGCCAAAATAAATAATTTTTTTTTTAAAGCCTCAACTTAAAAAAAAAAAGAAAAAGTGACATTATCCTGTATGCTATTGGCTTGTGAAATTATTATAATTCCTGCAGTAAACCTGTGTTAAACAAAATATTGGCAAAGACAAATCAATCAATCATCAATCAATCAAAATTAGGTTCAGCTTGAGTGACACTACAGCTGAATAACTGGAATGGGATTTATCATTATTTCTCAACAGTCAATAATAATCATTAATTCCTATATAGAGGTTAGGTAGAGAGCATTAGTACTGAAAGAAAGGCTGTCTATAGAATGTGGAAATGGGGCTGGAAAAGGAACTAGATGAAAGCCATTGAGGTGACTGCATGAGAGCTTGACAAAGAGCTAATTTAAGAATGCTGAGCAAAATCAAAGATCAGTTAAAATTAGATAACGTAGATTTGTAATCATCCAAGTGTGTGACCAATTCAGCAATGTTCTGTGGGTGGAAAAAGTAGGGTGATTAAATGGAAAAATGGAAATGATTCATACCTGGGAGCTGAGATAATGAACACAGTGAACTCTGCTTGGGCTGGGTGTTCAAGAAGCGTTCGCTGAATTGAATTGTGACTGGAGGGAATTTAGGTTATAAGAAAAGGCAGAACATGGTATTTGATCATTATTTTGTAAATGTATGTTAATATACTGCTATATTAAAAGTTGTCTTTAGATATCCCAAGTTTTTGATTTGGGGCTCGATTTCAATCAATCCTTAGGAGGTAAATCTGTGAAATAATCTTCTCCAAACAACTTAACTTTCTTGCATATTTGTATAGCTTGTCATATATTCAGGAAAATGTATTGCTCCTTTATTCTGTAGAGTACATGTAAGTCCAACTGTTCGTTTTTAACTGTGGATTTTCTATTGCTCTTTGGAAATGAAAAAGAAGACTTTGAGTTTGTCAAGGACATTAATTTAGTAGAAACCAGGGACATATTACTTACCTCTCTCTAACCTTAAAATATTCTTTCTTATATTATAAGAGATGACAGGATTCCAATGTTGACTGTCAAGAGTTTAAAATGGAACTTACCTTCAACTCTCCTCAATTTTAACTTTGGGTATGTTGGCAATGTGTGGGACAAAGTCAGCACTCTTGCTCAGCACGGAACAAAGTCTGCAATTCACCAGCTTTCATCCTGGGGGTGGAGATTTACCTATTGTTATTTCCCTGGTTTGGCATTAATGATAATTAGGCTAAAATCAACAGATAGAGTTAACTTAGTGTACTTGAAGTGACTGAATTTAATTTTTATTCTTAAGTCAGGATGACTTCAGTTTCTTGAAAAAGTGATTGAAGAATCCTACAGAAAGTATCTTAAGAAAGAGTACATATATTAATCTGGCTCTAACTACTACTTAGTAAAATTTATATGCATTTACAAAAAGTGGTGGAGGGGGCTAAAGAAGGATTTTGAAGAATGATAAAAAAGCTTGTAAGAGCTCTGATGCAAGGATATATGGAGAATAAAGTTTTGTGATGGCCTCTGGACTAATCAGATCTGGGTTTGAACTTCAGTTCTGCAATTTGGCAATTATGGTACTTTAAGAAAATTACCTTAAACTTTGAATCTTAGTCTCTTCATCTAAAAATGGGGACAATAATACATACTTTAGAGTGATGTTGGAGGAATGGATGAGATAATGCATGCAAAATTTTACTTTATTTTCCTTAGTGCTGGTGCTAATCGCTATGAATTTACTGAGGCATTTAAAAAAAAAATCTAGAATACAGCCAATTAAAAAACATTGCTCTTGGGCTTCCCTGGTGGCGCGGTGGTTGAGAGTCTGCCTGCCGATGCAGGGGACACGGGTTCGTGCCCCGGTCCGCGAAGATCTCACATGCCACAGAGCGGCTAGGCCCGTGAGCCGTGACCGCTGAGCCTGCGCGTCCGGAGCCTGTGCTCCGCAATGGGAGAGCCCACAACAGTGAGAAGCCCGTGTACCGCAAAAAAACAAAACAAAACAAACAAACAAAAAAATTGCTATCTATAAAAACTATATTTTGCACTATGAATGGCTCTTTCACCAATGTATGATTTTGTAATACATACATTGGTCATTTGGAAAACATTGGTCCATTGAACTATGCAGATCTTGCAAATGTAGGCATGTTTCTTTATGTAATATTAGAAAAAAACACAATTGTGATATTGTTAATATCACAACTGATCTCATCAGAAAAGCCTTTATGTACTGGGAAGCTGTCAAACTTACAGAGAGAGGTAAATACAAGTTTTCCAAAATTCTGATTTTCACTTGAAAGCTTGCATTTTATCATTGGCAACAAATGCTGTATCTTCCTTGAATTGACAATCCCACTTCACTCATTTTTGAAAAAATAAATCCTAAATATCCAAGTCAATTATTGTAGCTGGTTGGTTGTTCTTTCAAGTAACTATACAGCACAATGAAGAAAGTGGATAATTCAGCTTGCAACTCAGTAGTAGAAGCACTTTTATTTGAGACAAAAATTTCTTTAGAATGCCACAAAAATACTTTATCTGCAATTCTCATTTTGTCACGCAAAGTATCACAAAGAAGTGTACTCAAGGGTCAAAGGGTTAAGATTAAGCAAAATTACTATTTTTCTGTTTTTTTTAAACTGCAAATGTGTGGCAATGAGGAATTAGATGCTATTAGTTTGATGCCATTGTCTTGGTTCATGCTTACATGCAAAACAATGCCAAAAATAGTTAAAAGTCGATAGCAGAGAAAGGAATAGAGTTACAAAATTACTAGCGTTCTATGGTATCTATCCAATACTATAAATAATTTCATGCACCCATATCATTTACTTGGAGTAAAAATTAATTCACAAATAATTGGACATGGTGATGCCAAAAAAGTATGAATAGATTAATAGAGAATATTTATCTGTTGAACAGCGGCTATGCCTATATGGCAGGGTAAAAATATTTTTGAGTAAAATTTAGCATTTTTAGAAGTTTCTTCTCCAGAAAAATTCCTTTTAGCTTCTTACTGGAATATTTTTTGTCTAACGTTTTGTCATCTTATATGTCTCAGCTTTTACACTCTGATAAGCACCCTATGGTTGTTTTCACAATGTGTATAAATTCTTCATATCACTTTTAACATCTTTCAATAGCACATTTACAAGACTGATTATTCTATT